>NW_024423675.1:61038393-61109943 GCF_017311325.1 Ursus maritimus | reverse complement strand
GACTAATATTTATCCTTTATCTCTAGCTTTTGAAAAGTTAACTTTACAATCTTAATAATGGTAGGAATGCTTAAATGTAACTTAAAAAAATACAGGGAAAAGACCATACAAAAAGCAGATGTAAACCATATTTTCATCATGCAATCTTCACACGTAAAGATAGAAAAAAGACTAGAAGATAGCATGCCACGATATTAAAAGTGGTGGAATTTTATGTGACTTGAAATCTTTTTCTTCTTTATACATATTTGTATTTTCCAAATTTCTAGGATGACATGTTCTTTTTAAGTTAATTAGCACAAAGGAACCAATTTTAGCCCAATAAAGGAAAAGACACTCTCTTACCAACTTCGAGGGGTAGCACGGTACAGTAGAATACGGATCCTGAAGGGGGTAGTTTGAATTTAGGTCCTCTGCTGACTTGTTAAGGGTGAGCTCCTATCTCTACGTGGCATAATTCTCAAGATGCTCCTGGCAGCCCCGCGCTCCCTGCGGTGTACCCCCCGGACCCCTGCGTGTCCCTGCCCCGGGAAGAGGTAAGGCTCAATTAGATTGGTGCAATCCGGGCTTCTGCAAAGCCTGTGCTCTGGGTGAGGGTATGGGAAGAAACAGAGGGCACATGGCTCAGCCCCTCTGGGCTCTTCTGGGTCGGCCTGCCCAGGGAAGGTGTGTCCTGGCCAGAGGATAGACACATGGCGCCAAAGGGTAGGCTCTGCTCTGGGGGCAAGTCTCAGCTGCCCGGCTCTGTCAGTCGCTGCGCAAGCCCTGATTTGGGGGTGAAACGCGAGGAAGCCCACTGTGGCCACACATGCAGGCCACCACCCACAATGCAGCTTATCAGAAATAAGGCTGATGTGTGACCCTGTGTCTCAAATGGTTAGAAACCGAGAGTTGGAAGAGAAACAGTATCGCTCATCACACCAGCCCCAAGCACCCTTGATCAAATTACTCATCCCTTCTGAGCTCTTCCTTTGTACCTTAAAGCTAATCGTCCTCCTGTAAAAGATGGTTTTGAGGACTAAGAAGACAAAAGTGACAAGTCAGTGCTTGGCACATGGGAGCTGGTTTTCCTTTCCTTCCTTTTTAAAAATTTTTTGGGGCGCCTGGGTGGCGCAGTCGTTATGCGTCTGCCTTCGGCTCAGGGCGTGATCCCGGTGTTCCGGGATCGAGTCCCCCATCGGGCTCCTCTGCTGGGAGCCTGCTTCTTCCTCTCTCACTCCCCTGCTGTGTTCCCTCTCTCACTGGCTGTCTCTCTGTCACATAAATAAATAAAATATTTAAAAAAATTTTTTTTTAATTTTTATTTATTTATTTGAGAGGGACAGCAAGCAAGCACACAGAGGGAGAGGGAGAAGCACACTCCCCACTGAGCAAGGAGCCCAATTCGGGATTCGATCCCAAGACCCTGAGATCATGACCTGAGCTGAAGGCAGATGCTTAACCGATTAAGCCACCCAGGTGCCCCCCCTTTTCTTCTTTTTACTTTTAAAATAAGATGATACACTTATTAGTGACACACTAAAACTGACCTCAGCGCTCCCAGAGGAAGTGCTGGGGCCCACCCCAAGGCCAGTGAGACTCCAGCCTGGCCTCTCTGCTCTGGGCACCCAGGGTCCTTCCCCCGCCTGCCCATCTGTTACTGTTGTGCAGAGCTCCTTGGAGAACTGGGGGGCTTTTCGAGGCATTAGAAGTGGGGTAGTCAGGGCATAACTGAGCGGCCAGCAAGGAAACACACCCTAGTGTCCACCCCAGGGCTGCAGATGCAAACAGCTCTGCGCAGAGAGGGAGGAAGGAGCTGGGAGCCAGCATCCCACACGGGTGAGACCCAGGCGCCGCCCCCCCATGGAAGGTTAATACTTCCATCCAAACTCTACCAGCGAGACAAGATCCTCCTCAGGCCAGCACAGCCAAGGCCGGCTCAGTGCACCCCCTTCCCTCCCCTGGACAGCAGGTGGACAAGAGGTAACAGTGAACAACCTAGGGAACAGGATAGCATTGGCCACAGGTACTCCATGCGTACCCAGACTACCCAGGGAAAGGGGTTTTGTGGGGACAGGTTGGGGGGGTAAGGGATTTACTTTGGACCAAGCACATCAAAGAACGGAGAAACTCCTGAGAGCGCCCGATGTGCCACAGATGTAGGACACCCCCTGCGGTGGGTCCGCTGGAGAATCACGTGCCCGAGCTCCTACGCGGCACTGAAATGAGCGCATGGGGGCAGCACCCAGCGTGAGGCCAGGCAGCTCCGGCCCTGGGCCGTGAGGGCACGTGGAGCTCAGCTACGTCCAGCTAGACTGCCTCAGGAAGGGAGCGAGCCGTGAGCCACATTTCCAGTGGCCACTGCCCGTCAAAGGGCTTACGGTCTTGAATGGGCTCCTGTGAGAAGAGAGGGCTTATCCTTTCGGGTGCACACACCACACACTAACAGGATTTAAAAATATTTAAGTCCAAGTAAACATTCTTAAAATATATTTTTTGAAAGCTCACCAACACAAGGCTTTTGAAACAAGCCCAGCGTGCATGCCCCTTCCCTTCTACTGTGGTCGGCTGGGGAGGAATGCTGTGCTCAATTTCCTAAGGACATTTCAGGCAGATCAGTGTCTCCCACAACAACTCCATCTACACAATGCGCAGAACACGTTAGCAGCGTTCTGGAAACAGGCAAGAGCATTTTCAGGTGCACATACAGCCCGCTCTACAGTGACGGCCCACTAGTCCTAACGTGCTAACTCACGGTCACGGGCTGCTGTTGCCAGTCTGCGGTAACAGGAAGGACACACGCAGACTTCACGTCCAAATTGAGCTTCAGGTAGAATGAGTGATACCCTTAAAGAAATCACTCTTGGGATCTTTATGACATTTGCTAATTTTTAAAATTAGTATTTAGATTAAAAATGCAAATATTTTAAAGAAGCGATGAACTATGTCAAATACAAGTTACTGTTTAGTTGACCGATGGCTTAAGAAAGTTCCATAACAAGGAATGTGTAATGGTCTAGTTTGTGGTGCAGAAAATGAACTGTATATCTGCCGAATGGTTTTCTAGAACGATACGTAAAAAACTAATAGTGAAATCTTTAGTAGGAGCTGGAAGTCAACAGTCCTTTCGCTTCTCACTTTACACCTTTCTATACTGTGACTTTTTAAGTCTGGGAATATATCGCTTTTAAAAGAAAAACACGCAGCCACAAATATCCTATAATTTAGGTTATCCCTTGTTAACTAGGACAATGGGATTAAGCTTCGTTAAAGAAGGATCTGATAACATAACTGCCAAGGGTTACCTCAGTATTAATGAACTTTCAGGAAAACCTGAGAGCCACTAAAAATCCCATTTTATAAACTCCCCTCTTGCCCAAAGAACCAAAGTAAAAGGCAGATAAGGTCCAGGACTGGGGACCCTCCCCCTCCCGCTGTCCCGTGCTGCTGTCTGGTGGGGGGAAGACTCCCGAAAGGATGGCAGGCTTAGGATGGTGCCAGACAACCCTACCTGTCGAAAGCAGGGGCGTTGGCTTCTAGGCCTCTGTTGAGTCTCAGATGATGAGAGCCAACCTAGAGCAAGAGAAATAACACTAGTGACTCCTCCTGCTCCGTGAACCCAGGAAGTGATGGTCTTCCCCATCCCCCTCGCTGCCAGCCAGGCTGCACGTGGCCGCCTCTCGCCCCTTCTGTGGCCCATGCACAGACCTGGAAGGTTGGCTTTGAACTCAGATCCCAAAGCCCGAGTCTGGCTCTGCTGCAGCCTGTCCCCACTGCTGCATGGGCCCCGTGCTGGCTGGAATTCTTCCAAAGGCAGAAGAGAAACTTCAGGGTCAGCCCATGAGGCCCACGTCAGATCTGCAAAGCCTTCCACAGTGCAGAGGTGAACGTAAGCCAAGCAGGGAGAGAGAAACCACTTCTCGGCCTCCTCAGCAAGGCTGGGGACCTCGACCACCCCTAAAATCTGAGTTATAGCTACCTGCAAACTAATTTGCCTTATGATTTAGAATTACCTATTTCATATTGAAAGTTCAAAAAACAAACTTAAAACTACGTATTGTTATTGGAGCCAGTTTGAAAAGGCTCTCTCCGGACAAATGTGGGACAGTGTGAGCACTGAACTATAAAGGACAGTAATGGATTATAATCTGATGACTGAAATAAGAATTCATAAGTCTCTATAGATCAGAACTGGCTGGCTGAGTGGACAGATGAATGGACAGAGAGGTGGGCAGGTGGACAGGGAGAAGGGAGGCTCTTCCTTAGAGTAGAACACCAGTCGATAAGTATGGAGGCAGTGCTGGAAAAATCACCATTTTATAACCATCATAGTAAAGAACGGTTCAGCAAAAATCAGCTGCTGGTCATAAATGTTAAGGGAGAGTTTGATGAGGAATACGATACTAACACGGTCTGAGTCTCGCAGATGTTTATTAGTTGAAAAGGAGGACATATTAACTACAAGGAAAGAAACTGAGTAGCACCATGCCTGAGTGATGGAGACTAACATCACTAATGAGGGGGCACGTGGACGCAGATGGGACACTCGGACAAGGATGTGGTGCTGTCAGAGATCCACACCATGAACCCAATCATAATGAAACACCCAGAAACCCCCATATGAGGCACCTCCAATTTAAAGAAAAAGATCTGCATTCTCCAAAAACATCAATGTCCAAGAGACAGAAGGCAGAGGAACTGATCCAGAGATTAAAGGAGACTGGAGTGTGACAATGACATTCAGGGCAGGGTCCTGGCCTGGATCCCCAACCAAAGGGGGGAAAGTGCCACGACTGATAAATCTGGAATGCAGACCGCAGGTCGGTTTAGAGCACCATGTCACACCAGCTGACCATGTACCCATCCTGTGCTGATGCAAGAGAACATACTTGCTTTCAGGAAAAACGTCGTGACGTATTAAGGAGATCTGATGTATGCGACCCGCTCTCCAGGGATTCCGGAAATAACGGGTCGCACGTGTGGACAGCAAGAGGTGCACACCGAGTGAATCTGGGGACAGGTAGCATGGGAGTGCTCTCTGCTGTTCCTACAACTTTTCTGCAGGTCTGGAATTATCTAAGATAAAACGTTTCTGGAAGTGTACTGCTCGGCTTTGCTGGTTGTGGGGCATTATAAACGCGATGTCGTTAGGCTTGTCTGTCTGCACCACCGAGGGTCACTGTGGAGTGTGGACCGAGGGTTATTTACAAGTCTTCCCGCCACAAGTCATACATCTGCCCCTCTTCATACCCTAGGAAAGAGCCATTCTAGATGACTGGCTTCTCAGCAACAGATTTAGAAATCACTGGGATTAGGCATATCCGTCTAAATGACTTCTACAAATAAAGTCCCGAGTCCCTTTTGGTCCTAAGAAACCTTGGGAGTCCTTAGGAGAGGCTCCACCGATCGCTTTCACTTTGCTGCTGTGTGTGTTCTGGGCTCCTTTTCCCAAAGGCCCCAGCTGAGGACATGCGAGACTTAATTCCCACAACCTGCACAGCCAAGTTGTGAGAAAACTGCTCTCTCCTGCCCTCCGAGGCCAGTCAGCGCCTGTCTTCTGAACTCACGAGGCAGGTGTGGGCGGAAAGCAGGCCCACGTTCCTCTGAGCCACCGTGCGCAAGATCCCCAGGGGCTGAAGCCCAAGAGAAGGGGCTGCTTGCTGCGCGGTCAGCCTGTCCGTCAGCGCTAGAAATCTGCCCTAAGCTGCGGCTGTTTCCAGAATCCTTCCCAGGGGAAGGCAGTAAGGGGAAAGCAGGAAAACAATGGTTCAGGGCTCAGAAGCCCGGTGTTTAGTCGTGACAAGTTCTGTTACTGGCCATGGCTGCCTCTCCCCGAATCATAACTCAAAGTTTCTTCTATGAGCAGTTAGAAATTCCAGTCACAGACGACTGGACGCTGGGACTGAACTGGGACAGCACGCAGTGTGGGCACCAGTGCAGCCAAGTTGGAGCGCCCCCCCCCCCCTTTTAGCAGCTCCTGGAGTAAAACGTAAACTCCGCAGCCTACCACAGAAAGCCCGTCTCCGTCTGGCCCTTGCCTGCCTCTCTGGTCTGACATCTGGCCATGGCCCCCATGCTCGGGCTGCGAGCAGCAAACCTTCCCACTCCCGGGACACGTGTGACCGCTGGGGCCGCCACCCCGGCACGTGCAGTCCCCACCGCAGGCTGGCCGACGTGGCCCTGTCCCCTCGAGTCGGTTCAGATGCCCACCCCCTCCTCCGGGCAAGCTGGCCCTCCCCACAGCTGCCCCAGGCATGGTGGCCTCCTCTCCCATGGGCGCTACGCACGCCACACCATCATGACCTGTCCCCTTCTCCTGAAGGCGGGGGCTGTGACCTAAAGTGCCCCCACGTACCCACAGATGTCAGTGAGCGGCTGTGGGATGAACACATGGCTTCTCTGAGGACGGGGTGATGGGACACCTGGGAGCCTCATCCTCGTGCCTCGTCTTGACAGAGAGATACGTGGACACTGTCCCCACCTCACAGGCCTCGTGGAGACGGGTGAAGCTCTGACTCTGGGCGCAAAGTGCCACGCTCTCCCAATGCAACCTGTGTTCCTGTCTCCTGGATGGATGGTGTGATGTACGTTACAAATACTGACAGCTGACACTTGTGTGTCCTCTGGGTTCTGGAAACTGCGCTGAATTCTACTACGCGCTGTGGCAGCTAACCCTCCCCACAGCCCGTGAGGTCGGTTGTTAACCCCACGTACAGAGGAGAAAACCAAGGCTTAGCAAAGACAGGAACTTCTCAGGTTTTTTGTTTTTTGTTGATAAGAACCTTTTTCTGAGATAAAAACTTGTCAAAAGAATATGGTCCCTAAGTAGGGGAGCCAGAACTTGAACTGGAACCAGGTCCTGCCACTGCAAAGCTTATGCTCTGAATCACAGGAGAAGCTACCTCGCAATCTTGGTTCTTTTAGTGATGGCTGCTGGTGAAACACAGGAGCTCGTGCAAACACACAGGACCCAGGGCCCACAGTGCTCGCACGACTCTGTCCCGGACACAGGAGCTCGTGCAAACACGCAGGACCCAGGTCCCACAGTGCATGCGCGACTCTGTCCCGGACACAGGGGCTCGTGCAAACACGCAGGACCCGGGTCCCACAGTGCATGCGTGACTCTGTCCCGCACAGGGGCTCGTGCAAACACGCAGGACCCGGGTCCCACAGTGCATGCGTGACTCTGTCCCGCACAGGGGCTCGTGCAAACACGCAGGACCTGGGTCCCACAGTGCATGCGTGACTCTGTCCCGCACAGGGGCTCGTGCAAACACGCAGGACCTGGGTCCCACAGTGCATGCGTGACTCTGTCCCGCACAGGGGCTCGTGCAAACACGCAGGACCCGGGTCCCACAGTGCATGCGCGACTCTGTCCCGGACACAGGGGCTCGTGCAAACACGCAGGACCCGGGTCCCACAGTGCATGCGCGACTCTGTCCCGGACACAGGGGCTCGTGCAAACACGCAGGACCCGGGTCCCACAGTGCATGCGCGACTCTGTCCCGGACACAGGGGCTCGTGCAAACACGCAGGACCCGGGGTCCGCAATGCGCTCGCGACTCTGTCCCGGATTATATTCGTTCGCATTAGAAGGATCTTTCCCTCACCCCAACCTCTTCTGAAACTGTTGTGCTACAAGCCATCTCACACCCTTTTAGGGACCAAAAAAAGTACAGCCACACAAATGAGCACATACAGTGCCGTGAACCCGAGGGCCTAGTAAACAGGGTGTGACGGGGAGGGGGCGAGTGCAGGCAAGGTGGGAACAGCAGAGGGGACTAATCTACTTTGCATCCTCCTCCAGCTGCTGACAGTCGTATGAAGCTTCAAAACAGAGACCTAACTCACCTTGGCAAGACCGTCTGTACACGCACGTTACAGGGAGGAAGACTGTAAAGCGACAGGGGAGCAAAATCTTCAACGGACTAAGAGTATAGAACAAATATACTCTCTCACTAATCATACCAGGGGAGCAATTAGCTTTAAGTGTAAAATTTCAGTGTGGCTATTTATAAACCTCAAAGCTGTTTACATGGTAAAGACGAAACTGTGTAAGGTACACGTGGCTAGAAATGGCGTCAGGATCCAGGAGTTTGTAAGGAAGGCACCACTGCTGTGCAAACGTGCAGACAAATCATCGTCCCAAGTCCTCTCTGCCCGTCCCCACACCTACGCCCCATCCCTGGCGGGGCGCGTCGGTTCCCAGGGAGAGCCCCCAGAGGTTGCAACACTGCAACTTAAGATGCAAGCTATCTGCCCAAAAATCTTTGCATTTTTCATCTAACCTAAGTGAAGAAGGAGGGGAGAAAAACAACCAGAATCAACCCTCAGGCTTGCCGTTGATAGTTCAGGGAGGAGGGTGAATGCAGACCATGAGTGAACCTGGTCACCCTGCGAAGATGACCTAATCTCTCTGATGGTGGAAGGTTTTAGAAGATAAACATGGGTATCAGACCCAAAGGTTAGCAAATCCTTCATAAGATTAATGAACACTAAAGCCTTTTGAAGCTTATTTTGAAAAAAACCACAGAAGCTCTGGAGAAGCACAAGTGTTATGAATCTAAAAGGCGCCATGGCTGCCAAAAAGCGAGCCCCCAGAACCCCACCGAGAATGCTCATGTCAGATTGAGGGCAGCTGTTCCATGGCAGGGTCAGGCTGCATCAAGTGGGTCAAGCTGGGGACCAAAATTAAAGACAGGAATGACAGACCAATTTTGCTATTTTGAGAAGACGGAGACTGGAACATGGAGAGTCCTAGAAATGGGATGGAAGATACAAAGAGCTGGAGAGCCCCAGACAAGACACGATGGAGAGAGGGGGAACCTTCTCAAAGGTCTGGGCAATCAGACTCACTCTCATGTATCCCCCTGCAGACAGCCAGCCTGTAAGGCAAGAAGGAGCCCGTTGGCAATCGCGGCCATCCCAAATCCTGGTCTCAGGGTCAGTGTCCGAGGTCAGAAGGACCCAGAACTGGACGCAGGGGCGAAGGGGATACACTTCAAAGGCTCCTTCCCAAATTCCAAGACTATCACGACCACCCCCAATTTCTGGATTTCTTAAAATCTTCACATGAAACGTAACATTGTCTCCTGCTTCCTTTTTTATCCCCTACTCACTTGCTTTTTATTCTTCTAAATACAGAGTTCCAGAAGTTTCAGGAGGGTAAACTCCAAATCTTAAAAAAAAGAAATCAAGTTTCAAAAACCCTTTTTGGAATGTCCCGAATGGGCAAATCTATAGAGATAGAAAGCAGACTGACAGTTGCTTCGGCCTCGGGGAGAGCTGGGAGGGGGGCACGGGGAGGGGTGACGGCCAGCGGGGACAGGGTTCTTAGGGGCGATGAGTCCTCTAAAATTAGACCACGGTGATGGCTATGTGACTCTGTAAATGCACTAAAAACCACTGAATTGTATGCTTTAAATGGGTGTAGTTTATGGTATGTAAATTCTATCACAATACAGCCATTTTAAAAAACCTGTTTTGGGATGAGCTCCAGCATCATCTTGCCTGTCCTAATCATCCTCAGGAGTGTCTCTCCATGCTGCCACGTAATGCCACCAGCCATCCTCGCACATCTTAGTTGTTCCTTTCTGATGGGAAGACTGAAGGCTAAAAAAGCTTCCCCCTCCACCAGAAGTCAGACCCTCAGGAGACCCTCATGCCTCCACCTCACTCCAAGAACTGACCGTGGTTCCTTATCAAGGCTGTCCACTGCATGATGACAGCCACATGGACAAAGTGCCTTCTGCTGCCACGGGGTCAAGTCAAAGGCCGGGGAAAGACCCAGTGCTGTCAAACACCCCCCAAGAACGTGGCAGACGGCCCTGAGCCACCGCTGACGACCCAACCGCCATCACACAGAGTCCTCGGTAAGAGGAACGGGAGCCACGGAGGCCTGGCAGAGAGGTCTTCTGGGCACCCAGAGTATCGCTCCAACCAGAGCGGAAGATCTGGGGTCAACGCTGAGTAACCTCAGACCCACTTGGCCCGTGACCCTCCAGGGAAGGAACTTGCAAACGAGGCAGTGCACAGTTCCACGGAGGGCAAACATGTCCTTGGAACGTGGTACCACGCCCTGAACTCTTCCCAGGAGACAGAACGCCAAATACCTCTGGCACGGACCAGAGCCCTGGTTTAGACTGCAAGGTGTATTTTTAGAAATCACGGGAAAGTTCTGTGCCATTCTCACGTGGCCCCACAGCAGGCACCTCCGGCCCTTGGACCTGCTGCATGGCCAGGGCCTGAAAACCTTTCAGAGCCCCATAGGATGGTCTCAGCTCTCAAAAAACATCTTTGGCCGTGTTCTCAATACATTGACCTTGGCGGCTAAGAAAGTAATTCTACTCAATTACATCATGCGGTTCTCTTATCAGCAAAGACCTCCCTTCCCACGTGGGCCGCATCAACAGCAAACTTGGGGTCAGAGAATTACACACAGTGTGTACATTTCTGTATATAAACACCACGCACACACACATACACACGCGAGCGTGCACGCACACACACACACACACACACACACACACACACAGGTGTGCACACTTTGGCAGCTCAGCTCAATCCAATGGGCCTGAGGAACAAGCCTAGAAACTGACAGAAATACGGTTAAAAGAAACAAACCACAGCTGTCCAGAGGAGAGAGGCAGGTGACTTACTTTTTTCATTACCTACCTGAAGCCCTGGCTGCTCCCAAAACAGCGGAACGGAGCCTCTGATCTGGACAAAAGACGACACTCCGTCATCCATGTAAATCGTCTGCACCACAAGGAAACATAAAGGGAAAGTATTCCTCAATGAAACTGAATGTCCTGGGGCCGGGTAACGGGATCTGGCCGCCTGAGACCCGACACCAGCCCGGATGAAGGGCAGACAGCGGACTTCTGCGCCCTCTGTTCCCCTGGCCAGCCTGGCCTCGCCGCTCCCTGACCCACAGGCTGGCCCCGTGTGCTCACGGGCATGCTGGCAGCTGACCAGCCTCACAGGAGTCTGGAGCGGGCACAGGGCCTCCCGGGGAGAGCCGCAGCTGACCGGGACTAAACACAGCCTCACCCAGCTCCCTGGAAAGCCCAGCAGCGCCTCCCCGCTCCCCACTGGAGGAACAGAAGCAAATGTGCTCTGGAACCGAACTAAGCCCTTCCTTCCAGCCCTCGATTTTCACCTTGTCAACTAGCTAAGTAGCAGAGAGCAACTGGAAAGGGATGGAAGAAACGAACGAGCTTAGCCAAAAGCCCTGGGTGACCACACGAGTCACTGACACTGCGCTTGACCACGCAGGCCAAGACTTGACATGAACTTGTAGTTGCTCCTGGCCCTGGGCCACTGTGTTCTTAAGCCCACCGCTAAGTCAACATACACGGCACAGCCTTCACACGCTTCGGGCGGTGGGGAGCGCCTGCCTGGACGCACGGGATACTCACCCGCTAAAGCACAGATCTCCTCCCCCACCCCACCCACCGTTACTTCGGGGTGTGCCAGCTCATCGGCCTGCAGGCGCCCCCGACATTGCAGGGGAGTGTTACAGGGACAAGAAGCGCGGTCCTGAGCAGCACGAAGGGAGGCTATGGCGACTATCAGATGTGCTGCCCTTTATCTGAGTAATTCTACCCTGGCCTGGCAGGGCCGGCCTGGGCAATGCTGCCGATCCTTTCCATTTCTTACCAGCCTGCTCCCTTACATGGTAGCTTTCCGTGCGGCTAGACCACGCTCAGATCACACGTGCATTAGTAATTCTGCGGTGGAGGACCTGAGCATCAGACCTGCAGCTCCCTGGGACCAAAGGAGACAGGAGCTGAACTCCTCTCTTTTTCCAAATGGAAAAGCACTGGGTGAAGAACTTGTCTGTTTCCAGATATGAACTACCAGCAAATTTGCTCCCCCCTATTATCCAGCTCAAAACAAAAACAAAAACCAAAAACAGGGGCGCCTGGGTGGCTCAGTCAGTTCAGCATCTGCCTTCAGCTCAGGTCATGATCCCTGGGTCCTGGGATCGAGCCGTATTGGGTTCCCTGCTCAGCAGGAGTCTGCTTATTCCTCTCTCTCTGCCCCCCGCCCCCCCTGCTCAGGCTTGCTCTCTCTCCCTCTTTCTCTCTCAAATTAAAAAATCTTAAAACAAAAACAGAAGAAAGTAGCAGATTGCTTAAACCGATGCAGGCATCATGGACTACTGTGAGATGAAGAGCATACAGGTCCAGATGACTGAGAAGGAAACCAATTTAGCCAACAGTTCTCTATAAGGATAGTCCTTAACAGCGCCAGGACCTGACTTAAGCTATGGGACTATTACCCTTCCCTTTAAGACATGCTCAACAAGCTACCTCTAGCATCAGACCACACCCCTCTTGAGCTGGAACTTGCACAGGCAGAACGTGCTTCAGAAAACACCCACCAGGAGGCCCCACTCTCCAGACCCCACCCCTGGGACAGGAAGAAAAGATGCCTCTGAATTTCTCCACTCCTCCCTCCCACGTGAAGATGCTAAAGCTTTGCACCCCATTCATCATCGGGACCACCTTCTTTGTTGTCAAGGTAATAAGACAAAACAGGCAGTGGATCCGGGGTGCTTTCCTTCCTGAGCTAAGGAACACAGGTTTTAATACTCCTGACAGACTCGATGCCTCACCTCCCAGAAGGGTTTTCACAGAGGGCATTGGGATCTCGGGGTAGGAGAGAGGAGGGTAGAGCCAGAAAGCGGGTCAGTACACGGGCTCTGGGACAGCACCTTCCATTCCACCTGCCAGCTCCCCTGTGCCCTGCAGGGTGACCCTGGGCGTGTTCTTTAACCTTTGGGCCTCAGTTTCCTTCTCTCAGTGGAGTTACTGTCACCTAGTCGTAGGGAGGAGTAAATGAGTAATGAGGGAAGGTGATCCCAGTGCAGGACGGCGGCTCCTTGCTCTTGAGGGCAGGGAGCACTGCCCAGGCATGTGGATGAGGCCCCTGAAGAGGCCTGACAGACAGGGTGGGGGTCAGAGCACTGGGGGAGCAGGGCTTAGGCTGTGGGGAGCAGTACTGTAGGGACACACAAGGGGTGGGAGGGAGTCTGTCATGGCTGAGCCGTGGCGAGCCCAAGCCGGGCCTGGGACACCCTGGCCTTGGCAACTCGGAGTGGCCCCTTTTAAGGAGTGGTGGGAGCAGAAACCCAAAGACCCTGAGAAGAAAGGGATAAGATGCAGGGAGACTTGCGGCCCAGCAGATACTCTTTTATCTGGAAGGCTTCTGCCCAACTCCCATTTCCAGGTGAGGTGTTTGCAAACCAGTGCTTTCCAAGTCTGTTGCGTTCCTGGGAGGACACGCAGCCGTCCTTACCCTTCCGGATTAATCAGTGGCCTTATTTTCAATAGCCAAATATTTTTCCTCTTTTTTTTTCTTTTGGTAGACCAAAGGGACTTTTTGGGGTTTGTTTTTCTGCATGGTGAGTCACAGCTGCAGAGCAATCCTACCAGGTATGACTCACAGTGGAGCCAAAAGGCTTCTTCCCAGGAAGACTGAGACAAGGTCCACACCTGCACACACACGCCATACACACCAATGCACACAAACACCCCTGCGAAACACCCCTGCACAAACATGCACTCACATACCACACACCAATGCACACACCTGTGCGTGCACACATGACCTCCTCCCCTCCCCCCCCACATGCACGTGCACACACACGCGGCCTGCCTTGGAGGAGAAAGCTTGTTCATCCCTCTTAGGAAAAACACTAAAGCAAGGCAGAGTGGGTAGTGCTGAAAGCATCTCCCCCTTCTGGCTCCCTGAGCATTTAATTTAGGAGAGACCCCGCCTCAGGGGACCCGCCCGCTCTCTGCCTAGTCCCACCATTTTCAAAGGAGCACAGCGCAGCCCTCCGTCAGCACCTTCACACACTCAGGGAAGGACCCCCACTTCCAAGTGGCCACAGGCTGGGGTCTGAAGAGCCTCACTTCCGTACAGGGGCCTGGGATCTATGGGCAACCCCCAGAGCCACCAAGCAGACCCAGTGGAGACCCTTTCCCGCTGCGGCTCAGCCCCGGTTTCCTCCAAGAGCCTGCCTGCCGATCTCTGGTGAGGGGCCCATGTTCCAAAGCCGGCCCTTCTCCCAACGTCAGGTCACAAAGCCGGCAACGCCACGCCACCGGGACGAATCAACCCCACCGCCTAGTGCATCACTGGCATTGCTTTGATTCGAAGGCCTCGGGGAGCAATGCACACGTGCTGTCACCCAGAGCCAAGCCACCACGACGGCAGGGAGGTTCACGCTACCCCATGGCACCACCCTTTCCCAGGCCGGACAGTCTCGGTTCCACAAATGCCAGGGAGCAGGCCAGGGGGGGCTGCTGGCAGCGACTTCTCCATGCCCCCCTCCCATCGCCGCAGCCCCGATAGGCCAACCTCAACAGGGTCACAGCAGGTTTTCCGGGTGGTTTCTGTGCAGCTCCCCCTCCCAAGCTGCCCCTGAGCGTGGCAGACGCCCACAGGCCGCACGTCGCCCTCGGGTGCCGATACCCAGAAGCCCCTTCACCAGCAGGTGCAGGGGGGAAGGCAGAGCTGTGCTTGGCAGGAACATTAGTTACGGATATGCTCCACTTTGGAAAAGATTTTTGCATTAAAAACAAACAACTTAGATCAACCTGAGCACTTCTACTGGTACAAAGTGATGTAAACAAAAACCACGCCACGATTGCAGAGCCAGAGAAAACGACTGTCCTGTACAGGGGCGGGGGGCACACGAGATTCTTGTGTCTCGGGGAGCCCCTGCTTTCCTTCAGCCACGGCTGCTCATCCCGCCTCCGAAAGCATTTCAGGAAAAGGGATAACGCAGCTATGGCCGACACTACCTGGCTTCGGGAAGGGGCGGACCCCCCCCCCGGGCTGTGCTGGCTCCCCAGGGTATGGTCAGGATGTCTCTCGGCCGGTGCTTTCCTCTGGAAGCGCACGCCTTCACTTCTGCCCTCAATCTCCTCTACGCCTTCCTGCCCCTCCTCGGCTGCCCCACCTGGCCCTGTGTCGTCTGTCGCCCTGCCCTCCCTTGCTCTGTTGGCTTTCCCGTCCCTGCAGGCAAGACCCCTGCCGCTGAGCACCGACCGTGGGGGACACGCCCAGGACAGCGAAGGTGCCTGTCCCGTTCCTGCTGCTTCCCTGCCTGGGCGGGCTCACAACCACATTCAGGGGCTCATTTTGCTCCCCTGTTGCCCTCGAGGAAACACCTGGAGTCGGCTCTGGGCACTGACCCCTCCCCGCCCCTGGGGTGGCCTTCTTCGCCACCCACCCACCCGCCCACCATGGTGGTCACACTGTCTGAGGGCTCTCTGCAGACACGAATCATCCTGGGAGAGCACTGGGTCTGCTGGGAGTAGCCCCACAAAGAACTTCTCTGGGTGCAAGGTGACCATGGGCCCCTTGCCCCGATACACGTCTGGGAAAAGCAAAATCACCATGGGCCGAAGGAGCCGTGTTGGTCTCAGATGAGGTCCACATTCACCGCCCATCCTCGGGGTGTCCGGCTGCCTGTCAGCTTGCCCGCTGCTTCTAGAGCAAGGCTGGGAAGGCTGGGCTGAGGGTTTAATCCAAAAAAAAAAGCAACTCTGGGTCCAGAGGAGAAAAAGGGAGAGAAAACAGGAACTAGGAAGACCGCAAAGGTTGTGTGAACAAGGAAATCCCTCCCCAGTCCTGAGAAGGGAGGCAGGTGGAGGCCATTTAAATAGCACGAGGCTGCAGGCTCCCGGAGCCAGAGGGCAGGCCGGTGGTGTGTCTAAGGCCTTGGTGGGCCGGCCACGAGGAAACAAGGGCCCTGTCTCTTGAGTCCGAGCAATTGGGCACGTGGAACAATGCCAGTCACCAAGACACACATAGATGAAATAACCAGAGCAAAGTCCCCAGACCCAGTCTGTAGAAAAATGAGAAAAGCAAGCACAGCGTCGAGATTTTCCATAAAGCTAAATGTACTGCATTTAAAGCACTGTCCCTTAACACCGAATTATGTCTTATTGGTTCAGTGGTGTCCCCCCAGAAGACATGTTTAAGTCCTAATTCCTACCACCGCAGAACGTGACCTTATTTGGAGACGGCCACTGCAGATGCAGTTAAGATGGGACATATTGGACAGGGTGGGTCTCCTCGTGAAAGGGGAGACAGACGCCCTGGGAGAGGGCCACCACATGGAGGTGAGGCAGAGACGGGAGGGCTGCACAAAGGGGGCCCCCAGAGCTGGAAGAGGCAGGAAGGATCTTCCTCTAGGGGCTTCAGAGGGAGCATGGTCCTGCCAACACCCAGATTTCGGACCTTTGGCCTCCAGAACTGTAAGACAATAAATACTAGTTCTTTTAAGCCCTGTCTGTGGCACTTTGTTACAGCAGCTTACATCCACAGTGTTCAAATGCCCAATCTCAGGAACGCCAGTGATAGGGAGGGCAGGTGCTTTTCCAACAATTTCCTTGGTAAGATACAATAGATGAGACCCCAGTTTTTAAAAAATATGGTTGAAACTCACAACTCTGGGGAGCACCAAACAAGAAGAGCAAATAAGGGACTGTGTACCCAAAGGCCGATGGAGAGCAAGGCAGGGGCCAAGCTCCAGCGCTGCTGATGAAAACCTCTTCCACCCGGTTACCAGGTTCAGGGGCCCAGGCATTTTGATTTGTACAAATATGCTTTGCACCTCTGGCCCCCAGTTCCTGGCACAGCGCTCAGCCCCTGGCGGGTGAGAAACAATAAAGATCTGTTGAATGCGCGGATTCAAAGGCTCACCGCACAAGGATAAGCACGGGGATGGGACGTGGTGGTGCAGGTGGGGCCATGCAAACAAAAGGAAGTACTTTTCGTCGCGTGGACACGAGCAAGAAAAAAAATATCCTCCATCTCGGGGCCACAATTTCTCTGACATTTTAAACCAGATATTATTTATATCCAGGAGAGCAGACAGAATGAACAGAATTCATAGGCAAGCAAGTGGCCCTGCCACTCCTCTGAAAGCTCCCATTCCCAAGCTCTCCTAGTCAGCCTCTGACTCCAAGAGAACCACCTCACCTTAAGCCCAAGCAGGCGCAGCTCACACCCAGAAAGCAGGTGTTCAGTTCTGTGCTGAATTAAACGGGCTCAAGTCCTGGTACAAAACACCTCTCACAGCTGCAGGAAGGAGGGGCTGCAAAGCCACATCATGGCTAAATAAACACAGGCTGTTTGCAGCGGGACACCCACAGCCACGCGGCACCTGTGCCTGTCCTGGGGCTTGCCTGTCTCAGAATTTACTCCACCTGTCTACAAGGGGGCCTTATTCTACAGATTTGCAACCTCGAAAGAAAAAAACCAATGTAAGGCAGCATCTCTGGGAATGAGAACAGAATTTAGGGGGAAAAATATCAATGAGAGATGAAGCAGATGGTTATATTCATGGAAGCTGAAAGCGAGTGCCGCTGAACACGCAGATTTTGCAACTCTCAGGTGCTAAGACATGCTCCGGCTGATTTAGAATGAAAAATGGTTTCTCCTCTCACCCTTGTTTTATTGGTCTACTTTTTGTCTTAAGAAGATCTTCCAACCCTGCTGGTTCATCCATCGCCTGCCCTCTGACATGAGGGCCACCCTTTATGACCATGGAAAAAATTCCGGCTTCCCTTTAGCTGAAAGTACCTTGGGGAAGCAGTATGACCCCAGCAAAAGCGAATCACGAAAGAAAGCCCAGGCGAACTGGAGGCCACAGTGGCAGGCAGAGCCCCGAGGACTCGCTCTGGTCTCCAATCAGAGGAAGAAGCCACGATCACCAGAAACGCCCTCCACTATGCCTGAGCCCCTTCTGCCCCAAACGTAAATGCACTAGCACCGCTGTGTCCCCTGAGAACCACCAGGCGCCCCCGAGCGGCCCGGGCACTGACCTGCTCAGTCTCCACGAAGTTGGACACGTGGCCGTCGTCGTTCACGCCGCGGGTGTGGAAGCGAGCGCCGGCGCGCTCGCAGCTGATGCGGGAGATGAGGCAGGCTTTGGCCTGCTTGTGCGAGGCGTACACCGTGCGGACGGACACCACGCCGCAGATGACCTTCAGCAGCCAGTCGCGGCAGCTCACCTGGTGCTGTCTCAGCGGCACGTGCAGCAGCTGGTTCCTGCAAAACGGAGCCCCACAGCGACCAGGGTCGCAGCGCATCCTCCCGCAACACTGCGCCGAAGCGAGTGCGGAGGGCAGGCGCAGGGCCGGCACTCACGCGGGGGGATGGGGTGGGGGGAAGCGCCCCTAGAGGACTCGGTGCTCGGGAAGCGGGGCCAGAAGGTTCACGCGCTTCTGTGACCCCCAAACAGCAGGGCAGCCGAGGCCGCGCAGCGTCGACACGGAAGTCCTTCCCAAAACCACTGCGGGCGGCAGTGTCAGCGAATGGAAAGCCGGGCGGGGAGGGAGAGCCAACCACCACCTTCCGGGGATCGTGGGAGGAGCCTTCCTTTGGATCCCTGGCCTCCACATGGCTCAGAAAGAAATCCCATCAGTAAAAAATTCAATCATAGGTTTTGTAATTAAATAATGATAAATAATCATTAAGTAAGTACATGCAAGCTTATTTAAATGACATACATAGCCCATGAGGTGTAGCCTATCTCAATGAGAGCAGTAGGAAGCAGTCCAAAATAAGTAAAACGCATGAGACAAGGGGCACCTGGGTGGCTCGGTGGGCTAAGGGTCTGCCTTCGGCTCAACTTGTGATCCCGGGGTCCTGGGATGGAGCCGGCCTTGGGCTCCCTGCTCAGTGGGGAGTCTGCTTCTCTCCCTCCCCCACCTTGCTCTCTCAAATAAATAAAATCTTTAAAAATAAATAAAAAGGATGAGACGAAAATAAGAGCAACAAAAGTTCCAGTATTTCATCCCCATATCCGGTGGATTGTTCTGGGGCTCTGGGGACAGACCCCTGGTGTCCATGATAAGGATAGGGATAAAAGCCAACATTTATCAAGTGCACCGAGTACCATTTTAAGTGCTTTGGGATGGATTAACTCACTTCATCCTCCAAAGGCCCCATGTGAAAGGTATTATCATTCAGCCCATCCTACAGACAAAGAAACTGAGGCACAGAGAAGTGAAGGACTTGCCCAAGGTCTGGGAGCCAGTAAGCAGCAGCGAGGAGCTGGGAGCCTGCCCTCTTCTCGGGCACTGCCAGCCCCAGGTCTGTGTCCTCTCTCACTGAAGGCCCCACAAGGCCCAGCCTCACCCGTGCTGGCCACTGGCTTCTCTTGCTCTCTCTCAGCTTCCCCAACACCCACTCAACCTTACTCAGCCCCAGCGGCCACTCTGAGAAGGGCGGCCTTGGAGGGGTGCCAGGACCCCCGACACTACAGGCCGAGCTCTATTCGGGGCGCTCAGGGGACCCGAGGAGCACCTTGCACCTTCCGAGGCCTCTCAGACACGCCTGGTGAGGCAGGAACCTTCCCAGAAGGCTCTCTCCCACAGGGTATTAAGCAAATCTAGACCACAATGCCCTATTTGCTTAAAAAAGGCAGCACTGTTGCTGTCCTAGACCCTTCCTTAGGGATTGCAGCCTTCTCTCATTTCTTCAGAAGTGCCCTGTGAGCCCTGATGTCTCGGGTGGCTTCTCCAAGCAGCAAGGCTCCCAAGATCTCAGGCCAGCCTCCGCCACCCTGAGCGTGATGCTGAGAAACCCCACCCCTCAGGGAGCGGCCTATGGGACCCCCTTCTGAGCTCTGCTAGCCACTGTGCTTGTCTACCTAAACAATGTGGGCACGGAGCACTCCTTTACAAAAACGCACTTTCGTCTTCTGAATCACTCTCTAAAATTCAGACGATGAACCAGCTTTAGTAACAAATCTGCACATGGTATCAAGGCAAAGCCTCCAGAATATTCCAGTCTTCTAGCTACACAGCTATGGCTGCCATCAGTCACCAGGGGTCAGGCAAAGGAGCCTTTGGCCAAACTGTCAACTCTGAATCCCCGTTTGTAGCCACACTGGCCTGGCAGCTGTAGGAGGACAGCTCTTCTCCTCGGAGGAAGAGACCCAGATCTATAAAGGAAAACCACTGTGAGTTTCCTCCTGGGCTTGCATTCCACTGGGAAGCAATTATCCCTGGGGTCCATCACCGGCCCGGAAAAACAACTTCACACCGCCCTACACTCTCTCATTCACCAGCCACGTTCCGTGTTGACCCCATCTGACTCCAGATGTGGGTCCAGATCTGGAACACGGCACCCCGAATGGCGGCTTGAGGCAATCAAGCCCATGACCACTCAGTCGGGGCTGACTCAGTTGTGGTCAGTTCCGTGGGTGCCGCCCAAACACCACACACCCTGACGTGTGGTGTAGCCCAGCGGCCTGGCACCCTCCAGACTGCCACTTCCTCTCAGCTCCAGATATAGTCTGCTGTCCACTTGGGGCTTGCCCCTTCCCCAGCCCTCCTCAGCCTCCCCCTCGTGAGTCCACACCCTTCCTGCTGCTCTCTGTGGACCCTGAGTCTCCAGCTCCAGAGCTGGCAGAAGGAGGCCTGACGAGCGGTCACAAAGGTGCCGGGGCCACCTGGTTCCCCAGGTGTCCCCTACCGTCCTGAGATGTTGCCAAGGAATGTCAGCAGTCCCTGTTGGAAGTGGCTCCGTGGCCTTAGCACAGACACCCCTCAGAATCCCCAGCCCTGCATCCCTAACTTCAGCTGACTTCAGGAGCACCTGCTGGTCCCTGCAAAATGGACTTAGTGATTTCACAGAAACACCACCCCCCGGACCTACTTCTCAGAAAGGGGTCCTCAAACCAGCAGGACAGGAGCCACCACCATTACCCAGCTGGAAATACTGAGTCTGGGGCCCCAGCCCAGACCTGCTGAATCAGAATCTACATTTTAACAAGACCAGCAGGAGACTCACAGGTGTTTTCAAGTTTGAGTGCATTACCGCCCCAAGAACTCAACAAAACCAGCTGGTCCACGAGGGCCTGGGGGTAGGGAATGCGAGGTGCATGGCGGGACATGGTGAAGCCTCTTTCTCCAAACAGAAATCGGGCAGGGGTGGGGGGCCCGAAACACCAAGGAAAAAAACATTTATGCAGTGAAGGAGAACTCCGACTTTCTGGGTTTGGGCACAGGGAGGGAGGCAGGCATAAATAAAGGATATAAATAAGCCTCACCCACCCTGTCCTAGGGCTGGAAAACTAGGGTGGCTCCAAAGGGCCAGCACTGGAATTCTAAGAACATTCGGTATATAAGGCATATTGGAGCAATTTCTACAGCACGATTTTCATCACGTTGGCTTCTGACTCACTTCTCACACGTCTTCTGGCAAATCTGAGGGGTACACCAGTTGACAACCCAGGCCTGACACCAGTCGATGTAAATCACTGCACCATACCTCCCCCCCAGGACTTGTCAGGGTCATGACCCCCAGGGCCCAGAAAGAGCAATAGATAATTTCCATATTTATACGGTCATCCACACCTAGCTGTGTTCAGGAAGGAGCACCCGAATAAGCCGAAACATACAGAAATCCAGGCACCTTGGTCTGGGCTTCAGGATATGTCTTACCACATGACCGCATGACACCTTGGCAGGCTGACTCAGTTTCCCCATTGCTGGAGGAGCTGGTTTGGCTTGGTGATTAACAGTACAGGATCTGGAGCCAAAATGCCTGGGTTCGAATTCCCTCACTTATTCAAGCCTCAGTCTCCTTATCTATAAAATGGGCATAACAAACAGACCCTACCTCATAGGTGACTATGAGGATTCTGAGTTAGTACCAGCAGGGAACTTACTAGAACATAAGCCCCGTATATAAGCGTCGGTGGTAAATGTGTGTGCACCAGAGGGGAACCAGGATCGCTGAGAGAACCACAGGAACACTGAGCACAGCCCGGCACTTAGGAAGTACCACGTGGATGTTGGCTCTTATGCTCCTTACTTATGGAGAGTTTCTTTTCTAAATCTACATTAGACTGCTTTGAACACCTTCCCTGAGCTCAGGGGTGGGGATGGGGGGGGGGAGATGACCCAGGGCCCTCACCAAAAGAAGGAGCTGCCCCACTCATCGCTGTCATGGCCCTGCTTCTGCACCCGTACGGTGAGGTCGAAGCTGGACCCATCGTTGGGCCACGAGAAGTAGAAGACCCCCGAGTTGAGGATCTTTCTCAAGGCTGTGAGGCGGTCCTCCTCCTTGGCCTCCTCCTGCAGAGGGTAAAAGTCAGTGGCAGTGATCTTGTAGATTTCAGCCTCTGGAATTCTGCCCACTGATGTGCAGCCTGTCACCAAGACCAGGAAGCTCAGGGAAGCGCCACCTGGAAGGGAAACAGACAAGGGGGCTCAGGGCCACACGGAGCGGAGGACAAGCACCCACGCTTCCACTGCAACCACGTGGCTGTGTTCACTCCCTCGCAGCCCCAGGAATCTCTGTCACCTGAGCCTGAAGCCCAGTGCCTGGTTCTTGGAGGGTGGCCACTGACGGGCAGCAGCAGTGCCACCACTTGCGAACCTCCTAGAAATGTGAATTTTTGGCCCCATCCCGACCGCAGGGCCAGGGGCCAGCCACCTGTGTTTTAACAAGCAGCCAGGCCATTTTGCTGCCCACCAGCCTGAGGGTCACTGGCCTGGAGCCTTTCCAGCCCCACAGCCTCTCCCACTATCTGCCACCTAAAGCCTTGCAAATCTGCCCTCTCCACGAATCCTCAAGCACCACCTGGCTCAGCTCCGCCGCCGCCCCCCCCCCCCCCCCACCGTGCGGTCAGGACTCCAAGCTCAGCCACCGGAGTAGCCTCTCACAATTGCCTGATGGAAGACCTCCCTCTGCTTAAATCCTTCCACAGCTCCCACTTCCCCCAGAACTGAAAGGGGAACTCCTCCCAGGCCGACCACCCCCATCCCTCCCCACCTGTGGACACCCATGGTCCAGCAGCTCTCACGGGCTGTCCTTTGTGGCTCCTGAAATATACCATATGCCCTCACCCCCTGGGCCTTTGCCCAAAATGTTGTCTCTGTCCCGGATGCCCCCCCCACCATCTGCCTATCAAGGCCTTCCCCACTCGCCCCCACTGCCTCCACCCTGCAGAAGAGCCACAAGCCTTCCCAGTGTTCATCAGGGCCACCCTAGCTCAGTCCCTCCTTTCCAGGAGAACTCCTCTCGACCCTTCGGGGAGCCTGCCCTGCTTTCCCAAGACATTGCTATGTGCCCCTCATACACGCAAAGCTAACAACCTCGTTCCCATCTGTGTTCCCCAGTAGATGGGGGGTTTTTTAGGGGCAGGAATCTGTTTCATTGTTATATCCCAGCACTGCACATGGCAGCTGTTTAATGACTACTTCCTACCGAAGCCAGTGAGAGGGCAGCTCAGGCCTCCCCGTTCCCCGTGAAATGATTACCCATACCACCGCCCACCTGGCTGTCAGGAGAGCGAGGCAGCCTCTCCGGGGACCCCACCAAACCGTCTGTGCTGCCTTCTCTTCCGCACCCCCCACTGCACAGGTGCTGACAAGCCCATGCTGTGGGAGTCAGGGGTGTGTCACAAGGCTCTGCTCTGGGGACAGCAGGGACAGTGCCCCTGCTCTGTTTCAGGAGAAGTGAGTGGGATGACCAACTGGCCTTCGGGGGCTGGTGTGGTTCTGGTCCAGAGGATAGTTTCCCCACCCTGCTGAGGTTTAAAGGATCTGCTCCCAGCAAGATCTACTCCAGATGGTCAGAGGTCGTTATCTGGAGTCATGGTGGTCAACATTTTAGACACTCTGATAAAAGCCCCTTAAGTCCCACTGCTCATTGTGTCCCCCCCACTCCCTCCTCACCCTTGATAGGAAGAAGAGTGCTGCTCGGAGCCAGGACACGTCTGGGTTTTTTTAAAGATGCCTTCATCCAATGACTAGGTCACCACTCCTACCATGCCTGCTGAGGGGACCAACAGGGTGACCATATTGGCTCATATCCCACCTCCCCAGACAGATTGTCAGGAAACTGCTTTAAGCAACATAAGAATAAAGCAGTTATGCTGTGGACAGTGATAGGTGTCAGGGGGCTGAGTTTCTTAAGCAGAATAAGTATCATTTCTGGAAGATAGGTGGGGTTTATGTGGGCTTGACGTCCTCGAATTATAGCCTCCCAAACACAAATGTTCCCGTAGCCTGTACTAGAACCAATGCCCAGGCATCCCATCTGCCTCTTTCGATGTGCTCAGCGTGGGGAAAGCAGAGTTCGGGAACAGTCAGAGGCGTGGCCAGGGGACAGCCCCTGCGGTCTAGGCTGCGAGCCCAGAGGAGATTCTGTAGAGAGTGGGGTCAAGGAGAAGCATGGAAAACTACGTCTCTCCACCCAAGTTGTGGAGTGGATTTCGAGCAGCACTTCCTCATCAGCCTCTGCGTGGGGGGACCGAGTCCCTGGCAAGAGTCCCGGTGGCTTCGAAGACAGTAGGCATTTCCTGCGCAGGGCAGTGGCCCGGGGGAGGCTCGGGAGGGGCAGCTGCAGCAGGCATGAAAAAACGGCTCTTACAATCCATGAGAACTGGAGCTCCTGGGTCCCAGGATGAGGGGTGGGGAGAGGGCACAGGTAAATTTAAAAAAGCCACCACAGGAGCGCAGTGGAACCAAGCATCTGATGACAGCAGATTCTCAGGGCGGTGCTTCCCGGGCACCAGGCACTGTTCCGTGACCTTCCTCTCAACAAGCCCATGGGGGAGGTACCACTTCTGGCCCCATTTCACAGAGAGGCAGATGGAGGCACAGAGAGGTTAAGAAGCCTGCCCAAGGGGCGCCTGGGTGGCTCAGTCGTTAAGCGTCTGCCTTCGGCTCAGGGCGTGATCCCAGCATTCTGGGATCGAGCCCCACATCAGGCTCCTCTGCTGGGAGCCTGCTTCTTCCTCTCCCACTCCCCCTGCTTGTGTTCCCTCTCTCGCTGGCTGTCTCTGTCTCTGTCAAATAAATAAATTTAAAAAAAAATCTTAAAAAAAAAAAAGAAGCCTGCCCAAGGTGACATAGTGGGGGAGCTGGGATTTGAATCCACTGTTGGGCTCTACCGCCTGGGCAAGTTACTCAGACCAAGTCTGCTTCGAGAGCTCGTGCTCCTCACCTATGTCCTTGCTGATGGGTGGCCAACGTGCCTGATGAGGCCACCATTCTACACGTGAGGGACTGTCCCCAGGGGGAGCCAAATCATCCGCCCAAGTGCTCAGCCAGTCTGTGTTGGACCCACAATGCAAACATGGGTCCCCCCTCTCCGGCTCCCTCGGGCCCCCAGGTCTGGCGGTCTCCAGTGGGCTGGCTTTCTGTCTCACTAGGGGTATGGCTGACTAATGCACCGCGTGCTCATTTGACGCCACAAGTTTTCATCATTAGTTTAAGTGGTTGTGAATAATATATTTTCCAGCATAAGCTAAATATTGACGTGTAAAAATAAAACTGTTGTGGGCCTCTTTACCAGTACCAGTGGAAGCTAGACTCTGGTTTGATAAAGGAATGCATGAATAAGTTCAACAGATGGGATCTTCCTCATATTTCCAATTCACGTCCCCCCAGAACTTCATCTTAATGACACATATTTTGTGCTTCTGTGTCTCCCGATCATACCCCGCAGCAGTTTGGTCCCAGCACTTGAAGTGTTTAAGACTTTGGCTTGAGTTATCATTGCAATGATTTTTAGTACAAAATCGGTCAAACAATATAAACAAAATGCTTTGCTAAACAGTGATTTAACATAAAAAAACAGATTTGTTGGAAGGTGGATGGGACTTGTGGTTCATATATCCACAGATAAATATTATTTATTAATGGAACAAAACTAGATTCTGCACCAATTCTAGTTCTGTTTTTCATTTTTATAGACGTGAACACTAAGAAACCTCGTTCACGTTCAGACATTGATGGGAACAGAAAGGGCTTCACTATAGCCATGTTGCCCAATCACTCTTCCACGTCCTTCTGAGTTACCTGCTAAAAAAAAAAAAATCACAAAATCTGTCCATCAAATTACTATTAATGCTGTCAGCTGATAGCCCACTGACGTCTCCTCCAGTTTTGTAGGAAGCCAACAGCTGGCTATCCCCTGACTTGTACACCGACTGTCACCAGGCACAGAGGGGACTTGCTTCCTCAGCAGTGCTGACAACAATAGTGGGAACCGGCCCTTTGTTTGGCATCTGTAGGTATTTACCTCCCAGAGCCACACGCCACGGCACGATTCTGGAGGGAGACAAAGGTAAGATGGAAGGTGGGTGGCTGTGGAAGGGACAGAGGAGAATGAGAAACAGGCCCCTCATCCCAGGGACATTCCAAGGCAAACCAAGGAGGTGAGGACCTAGGAACTGTTTTCCTCAGAACTGACCAAGTACGTGTGCCATGGACAGTCTCTGTGACCTCAGAGGAACGGCGCTGGGCCACGGCTCTCTGGGAGGGGGACCCAGCCCTCCTTAGCCTGGCCCATGGCTTCCTGTCACTCCAGTCCCTGCATGACTCCACCTCCCCAACTGTGTCTAGCGCCCTCGGATGTGCTCCACGTACTACAGGTTTTAAGGAAAGCGTCCTGGTTCAAGGCCAGCACCAGACCGTTGGGGGAGGGGTCACTGCCCCTGGCCTACCTGTCCGTGCGGCGTTGGCCTGCGATCCCCGCAAAGAAGGTGTCTCTAGGGGATAAGAGTGGGGCTGGTGGGACCCAGGTGTGTGAGGTGTCCCCTCCAGTGCTCACACTGCACACAAGACTGTTTTTAGTAAAACAGTTTTCTCCGAGCCAAGAAGGCCGGGGGGTGGCGGGTCTCAGGACTCATTAGTCGAGGCTGAGGCCAGGGGCTTGAGACCAGTAAGGATCTACAGCAAGGCAAAGACAAAACTCAAACGTGCTTTGGCCTCAGAAGGTGAGGCTCTGGACTGTGCACGCCTCCCCCGGCCTGCGGGGCCTCTGTCCAGTCTCCTCCCCTCTCTGGGCCTCAGAGAACGAGGCACCAGATGGCCTCTGCGTCCCATCCAGCTCGGAGGAACTCTGGTTCCAGGGCCGAAGCGAGAGCACGCCTGGGTCAGAGGTCGCTGGCCACAGTCAGGGGAGGTGACAGGGAGGGCAAGCAACAGGTCACAGGCCTGAAGACAAGCCAGGGTCGGAAGGGATCACACACAAGGACACAGACACCCCTCCGGGGGGCAGGAGGCTCACGGTCCAGACAAGTCCCGCAGCCTGAGCAAGCAGGGTGGAGAAGTGGGAGGCAGCCACCCAACATGTACTGTTCAGTGGGGACAGGATTTAAGTTCGGGAAGATGAAAGAAGTTCTAGAGACAGATGGCGGTGATGGTTGTACAACAACGTAAATGTCCTTAATGCCACCAAACTGTCCACTTTAAATTGGTTACAATGGTAAATTTTTACCTTCTGGGTATTTTACCGGACACACAACAACCTCGGAGACCTCAGTGTTGATTTAGAAACTCTCTCCCTCGAGAGGGCTGCCTTCAAAACCCAACTCCAAGGCCCAGCTGCCCCCAGCCCCCTGAGCCCTGCAGGAACGGGGTCCGTGTCTTGTTCTAGCTGTGGCCACGGTCATCTGGCTGGGCAGAGCTGGCGCTGGAAGCACGGTGAGTCATGCACAGACACAATGCCGTTTGTGTGGGGACAATGCTGGGTGTGTTCTGGCCGCTGGGCCTCCTGCTTCCCCTGCGTTGGCATTTCTCTGTTGGCTCAGCCTTGGAGTTCACTCCCTGGCAAGGTTTGTGCCAATCTCAACCCTGGGGTGCCTACAGACCACCTTATCCATCCTGCTTGTGTAGGACAATCTCATACTCTAAAGCTGTAGACAGAGGACTCCAGAGCTCTAGGCTTGCCCACCCATGGAGGGGTGGGTCCCCAAGGCTCCACCCTATACCAACCAGCTCAGAGTCCTAAATACCCTGCATCCACATGGCACAGTTTCAAGGATCTCTTTCACCTTCCCTTTCTAGAACGTGAAAGTAGTGCAGACGTGGGTGTGCTGGGAGCTTACACCGGTTCATGGGAGCCAGCAGTGCCCATCTTTCCCCAACTCTGCACGGTAGCCTGAAATCCACCAGGGGTGGGTTAGCTATACCATGGAAACTGGCAGACGCTTCCTATCAGGGCTTTTGCCCCCAGAGAGCTGGATGTCCAGTATTTACCAGCACATCACTGGATACAGGTCATAAATTTGCCTAAGACTGATGAAGGCCATATCAAGACTTTCTAGAGAACACGGCATACCCCGAATCTCAAGACTAAAGATGATCCCATTGCCCTCTCCAGAGACATTTCATTTTGTCGTGACTGCCCAGCAGTGAGCCCTCCACTAGCCTGTGCAGATTAAGCACCCACCAGGACTCGGTGCCCTGAGCTCTACCCCACACCTACTTCTCCCAGAGGGACCCCTCTGCAGGCCAGCCCCTCCCCCTCAGCACCCACGCTCAGACCAGGTTTACTCTCCCCTAAAGACCTGTTAAGAATGATCTAATATAGAGATGAGGCAATTTTCCTGGTTTTGCATGTGGGAATACAGAGAGATTAATAAATACAGAAAGTGAGTCTGTCGTGGAGCTGGACCAGAATCTAGGAGGGCTGTCCTGTACAGCTTCACAGGCTGCACACTACACAATTCCAGAAGACACGATTCACTATAGACCTCACTGTATTCAACCCTTGAGGCTATGAAACAGGGAAGCCGTGAGAGATTAGGTTAAAAGGGAGTTAAATCCCTGTAATCATTGGGATAAATTCTTTCCACCGCTATACTCTCACTTTCTGTGCTTTGTATCACGGATGCATCAGGAAGCTCGACTCCCCGGCTAATTGTGGGGGCTCCACCTCCTTCCCGCTGGCATTTCTGGAGGAAGGAGGGACTTACAGACTCCATGAAAACCTAGGAACCTGGAATAAAGCTTTTATGCAATTTTTATGCACGTTTCTTAATTTCTAACATAAAACAGCTATCTTCACTTAGGTAGATGGAAATTCAACAACTTGCCCCACGTCACAAGCCTAAGGGGAAGTCTCTTTCTTTGTACAGAGACCCTCAACCTAAAAAAGTCAAAAAGGGAGGCCCATCCCCAACTCAGGCTGGTTGTGCTGGTGGCAGCCCCAAATCGGGATTTCACTCTGCACCGCCCAACACCGCCAACAGGTGAGGAGAAAATACGCTAGCTCTGGGCTGGGGACTTGCAGCAGGAAAAGAAAATCAAGTTAAAGCTACATACTCCTTCACGTAACCAAAGGGGATTTAAGGCCCAATCCTTCCATCTATCCTTCAGATAACCCTAGGGCCCTTTCAGGAATGTGTTGAAAACAGGCCAAAGAATCCTGACATTCCAACACTGGGAAGTCACCCTCACCCCCTCGGAGAGCTCTGGCAGCCGGCCCCAGAGGTCGACTCTGGCAGGAGGGGCTGGGGGTAATCAGAGGACAGGAGAAATGGGGGCTGGGGACTTGACGGCCCTCCAGAGGGCCCCCCCAAGGCTGTGCGCACTCACTCCTGGGGGGAGGGGCGGGTGGGTGGTGGCAAAGGCTGCAGGAAGGGGGCAGGGCCTTGCCCTCCTCCCCCCACAGCTCCCCAGCACGTGGTCACCTCTCTCCAAGTCCTGCCCTGGGGTGATTCCATGGAAGTCTGCCCTGACCCTGGGCCAGTCGCCCCACAGATGCCCTGACCCTGGGCCAGATGCCCCACAGACGCCCTGACCCAGTCTGACAATATTTCTCAAGGTTAAAGTCATCGCCTCGGGTAAGAAGTACAGCTAGGATTCAAACCAGGGGGCTGCTGCCCTTCCCTGTTAAGAGTAACTCCCTGCAGCCGATCCCAAATCATCATCCAGAGTAAAAACGCTTTCCTCTGGGATGACAGAAAGGTACTGCTCTTCCTGTCCTTGGAAGCTCAACCTCTTCTGCCCCCTTTCAAGACAGAACATGCCGGTGGTTGACAACAACCCCAGATGCCAGAAGGCATGCATTTAAAACCGAGGTCACCCCTTGAGAACTGCCTGACCTTGGCCTGCGCTAAATCCAGGTCTGGGTCAAATGCAAAATGGATCGTTGATTCATGTAGCAGAAAAACACTGCCGGTTATAACTGTAAGATGTCAGCAACGGTAACATCCTAAGAGCCAAGATGCTATACATCACAGAATAGACAAAATACAGCACCTAAATTTTCTGAGCTCCTGTCTGTGTGGGTAAAGCAGGAGCGTAACAGGCTGCCACCTCTCGTGCTGGGAGATCCGAGTTACTACGTTAAGACAGCGCCTGGCATGGAGTAGGCGCTATGGACGGTTAGCTGGCATCCTCACATCATCATCGTGGAGGGGAGGGCCATCAGGATTTTTGGTAACCTCATTAAAATCACTGTGGGGAAAAGCCCCACAGAAGACCCGAGGCAGGCAGCACGTTTTCAGGGAAAAAGCGAGTGTATGAAGGCAGCTTGGTCTGGGCTTGAATCCTAGCTACTCTTCTTACCTGAGGCGATGACTCGAACCCTCTGAGCCTGTTTCCATTACTATGAACAGTGGAAAAGACACAATATGGTATTGGCTTATTTTTAGGATTAAGTAAGTTACCGTATACCTAGCCCCGGGCACAAAACAGACATTGAATGCATGCACGTTGCCATTTATACTGAGTGCTTTTCCTACACACTATTTGAAAACGATCGGTGGTATCATCAGAGTTCAGAAGAGCCCACCCATGAAAGAAAAGACCCAGAAAAGTAATGACAAACAACAGTGCCATTCTGTCGGCTTAAAAAATCCTCAGTCTGTGAGCACAGCTGCTGTGGGACACGTGCAGCCCTAACATGCTCGGCTCGGGAAGCAGGGGAGCAGGACTGAGAATGAGGGATGTCACCTGTGCTCTGGCCTGGGCCCCAAACGTCCCTGGAGACACCGGGTGGGGCCAACATAAATGAGGTGGCTGAGACAGGAGGAAGGAAATGGTGGCTGCAGACCCAGAAGTGAGGTCCAGGGGCACAGAGGTGACAACGTGGGGGCCCCACGGAAAGGCTGTGACCCCCAATGGCTGCCCAGCTGACAGTGCAGCCCCCAGGGTCTCATACAAGCAAGGATGCCTGCTTGTTCCTGTGAGTTCTCAGCCTTTTCAAAGTCAGACTACACAGCCCGTTTTTCAAATGCACTTTCCTTTCCTCTCCCCCACACCCCACCCCCAGGGTCCCATGGCAGGTGCACGGGGGCTCTTCTCTCCTCGCCCACATGCCCAGTCCCGCTCTTCTCCAAGCCACCCTGTGAGCCCGGGGGCTTCTGACTTCCCGTGTCCACCCCTTTTAGATCCCTCTTAAACGACAAACAGCCCCCTGGGCAGACCCCCCCACCCCCAGACACCCCCAGTCCTCCAGACCCGACTTTGGAAAAACTCAGGTCCTGGAGGGCAGACAATGCAGGTGAGCTTCCTTCTCACAACTTTCTCCTCCTCCCCAGCACAGACCAGGGAGAATCAGGCTGCGTTCACCTTGACCTCCTCCCCAGCACGGAGGACCAGCAAAATAAAGAAACATTTTAAAAGATCACAACAGCTAAAATAAAATGCCTAAATCTGGCAGTCTCTCCAAACGGAAAACAAGGGAAGGTCTGCCCGGCGCCCTAGAAGTCTAGCCTCAGACGTGCCGACAGCTGCGGATCTGTCTGGACGGGTACTTACCGGACCTCAACCTGAGCTCCCCCAAGCAGCCATAAGCATCCGTGAGTTTTCCATACTGGCCTTTAATGACCTCCTTCTCTTCCGGAGCTGGGAGAGAAACACATCACAGACAACATCAGCCTGGGTCTCCTGTTGGAGTTCATTCACTGCAGCCTTCCAATCTGGCTCCCCACCCACTCGAAAAAGAAAACGCAGAGACAATAGCTCGGCCTCAAGTAATGTGTGTGGAGGTTTTCTGACTAGCGAATCACCGTGCTGCAGAGATTTGGACCTTCCCACAAAAAGCTTGCTCTCTGGAAGCTCCCACAGCTCCCTGGGGGGCTGGGGAGGGTGAGGAGCGTCTCCGGCTGCCGGGAGGTGCTGGGGTTCAAGCCAGGAGCAGGTGCCTCTGACCCAGCCCAGTCCGCAGGCTCAGAAACAGGAGTGAGTCATCGTTACCCGATGGGGAGGACCTCCTTTCCTAAATATTTCCAACTGGAGGCTCGTCCTGCGAGTGCCCACCTGCCCCCAGGGACCTGCTAACTAACGGACAGGGGAGACTGTGCAGAAGGCCCACGTGTCCCAGGGACCCCGCGCCTGGGCCCGAGGCACACCACCCCCCCCCAGCAGCTGCAGGAGCAGAGCCCCGGGGTCTTCAGCAGTTACCACCAGTGCCCAGGACAAGACACAGCCTGGGGAGAAAGCAAAAGAAGAGAGCTGACCTGACAGAGGGAAGGACCCTTTGTAGCCGGGAGCCCTTGACCTTCAAGGACACCAGAGACCCATCTGGCATTGATGGCGACAGGCCCTTGGACCTTTCCTCTGAAGAACGTCTCTATATGCAGAGAACAAAATAGGAACCCGGATGAATCCTCAAATAAGGGCCTGGCAGACACCATTAGGGACATTCACCAGGAAAGCAGTCACTCTGCCTCTGATTCACTGTGACAGACGGGCTCTTAATGTGCGGTGACAGAGGAAGGTCCGGCGGACACTGCAGCTTCACAGGAGAGCGTCTGGGGGGGGAGGGGGTCTGTAGAACCCCTACAACTCTGTGCAAATTTGGGGATGTATTTATTTCTGGGGCCCAGAGCCAGTTTCCGTCACAATGGCAAAGCAGTTAGTGACCCTGAAGAAGTTAAGAGCCAGCTCACTAAGTCACATCTCCCCCAATACTCAGGAATCATTCTGATTGATTAGGGGGTTTGGGGGGGCACAGGGGCATAGTAACCTACAGCTAACTATGAGAAGGACTGGGGGGCCCGGCCCACCTACTCCCTTGGCTGGGTGCAGAGAGGGGCAGCCGCGAGGCACGTCATTCCCTGGTCTTGCTGCCACTGCTGTGGTCACAAACACCAGACCCACCGGCTCCAAACCACACACCTCCCTGAGCTGACAACCATGCAGGTCGGAAGCCTCCGGAATGGGCTTTACTGGGTTAACATCAATGTCGCAGGACCGCACTCCTCTGGAAGCTCTAGGAAAGAACGTGTTTCCTGGCATTTCCCAGTATCTCCAGCCGGCTGCGTTCCTGGGCTCCTGACCCTGCCCACCCCCTTCAGAGCCAGCAGCAACCTGACTCTGGCCTCTGCTCCCACCTTTACTTCTCTTTCTCTCTCCCTCTCCTGCTTCCCTCCTCCCTTTTTTTTTTCATTTTATGTATTTATTTGAGAGAGAGAGAGAGAACGAGCAAGGGGAGGGGCAGAAGGAGAGAGAGAGAAGCCGACTCCCTGCTGAGCCGGGAGCCTGACTCGGGGTTCCATTCCAGGACCCCAAGATCATGACCTGAGCTGAAGGCAAACACTTCACCAGCTGAGCCACCCCGGTGCCCCCCTCCTCCCTCTTTTAAGGGCCCTTGTGAGTACACCAGGCCCACCCAGGTAACCCAGGACCATCTCCCCATCTCAAGGCCCTTCACTTAACCACATCTGCAAAGTCCGTTTTGCCACGCAAGGTAAAAGTCACAGGGACTAGGGTTTAGGATGCTGACCTCCTAGGGGCCCACCGATGGCTATCACCCATTTCTCGGAGGCCACAGGCTTCCTGCTCCCACACCGATGATGGGTGAGGGGCGCAAGGTAGCCTCTGCATTCCCTGCATCTGCTCCTGGCTGAGATGAACAACGTCCCCTGCCCAGAGATGATGGCAAGCCCACTGCTGAGGGCCGGGCCCTGTGCCCTGTGCCTACAGAGTCCTGCTGGAAACGGGCCTGCACGCAGATCCAGGACAAGTAAACCCCATGAAAGCCTATCCCCGCAGGCCACAGGCACGGCCAGCCCGTGGTCTCCCGCATGCAGGTGTTGCAGGCAGGACCAGGATCCCGGCCCTCCTCTCGGGACACGTGTTGGTAAAGCACGAGAATAAATCTGACACAAATATAGATATTTCAACCCTCGGAGCTTTACGAAAGCCCTCACACAGAATCCCTAAGCCGTAGCGTCACCCCGTTCTCATGTTAGCCAGCAACAAGGAGGCTTTGTGCACTCCCTTACCTCTGCAAATCATCCTGACCGATACAACAAAACAGAGGGAAACTGCCCACGGAAGTGATGTGGTCAGATCCACACGTCAGGGGTGGGAACGTGCCCACGAGATGGGGCTCTAGAAACGCAGCTGGCCCCTTGTTCTGCTAGGTGACAGGTGACAAGTGCGTGCATCACAGCCCGTCACCAGGAACATGAAGCCAGTACAAGTAACAAAAGGCTCTTCATCCCCTTATTTAGCAGACAAACAAGCACAACCCCAGGGCCACCAGGTCCCACTGGAGTCCTGTAAGCTACTGCCTCCCAACCGGAAACGCCTTTCTGCGGGACACATCGGAACCCACAGCAAGTCGCTACCTTACTGGCCTCAAACAACAACACGGTCCATGTCACAAGGCCAAAGGCCAGAAGTTTGCAGCAGGTGTCGGCAGGGCCTGGCCCCTTCTGAAGCCTCCCGGGGACGCTTCTTCCCTGCTTCCTACTGGCTTCTGGTGGGGGCTGTCAGTCCTTGGTTCCCACCCAACCCCCCCACCTCCCTCCCATCCCCGCCTCCGTCTTCCCCATGTGTGTCTCTGTGTCTTGTCCTCTTCTTAAAAGGACACTGGTCATATTGGATTTGGGGCCCACCTGACTCCAGCACGATCTCGTCTCACCTAATGACATCTGCAACGACCCCAGCTCCATATTCTGCCGTATTGTGAATTAGGACTTCAACATATCTTTTCTTGGGGACACATGGGAACCCACAACACTTGGTCACTTTTTCATGTGCTGAGCCAGTCCTTTTAAAGCCCAGACTTGTTGGCAAGCTGTCTCTTCTATAAGCTTGTTTTCTCTTTTCAATGTCTTCCTCTCCAACACTCCTTCTAACCCTCACTGTATAAGAGGGGACATTCTGGTTCCATAATGCAGCTCCCCGCCCCCCGCCCCCGCCGCCCGTACCCGGCATTCCCAGAGGCCTGGCCTCTCAGGTAGCCTGTTCTCAAACCACCCAACACCCCTGCTCACCCCAAACAACTGTATTTCCTCAGTTAGGTTTGAAGGAAGAAATCCATTTTGCTCTTCAAAAGGGAGCTCACAGATCGAATGTCTCCAAGCACTAGGCAGGTGATGAATGACTGAAGCTTCTGGAGGGGGCCACAGGTGATCAGAGGACATATACACCGTCTAACGGGGGTAGATGGTCAGTCCCATGTCAGTCCAGGGCCAGCAAGTCCTCTCCAGTTTTTTGAGAGAAATAGGACACTCCTGATTTTTCAGTGTTGGCAACCAATCCAAATTTATTTTAAGCATCGTGTGGGCTGAACGCACACCTCTGCAGACTGCATTTGGCCTGCCCATTTGCAACTCCTGTCCTCCCTTACTTCATGTTTCGAAAATAGACTATTCCTGTCTTTCACACTTTTGTTGCATTTCCTGTAGGTTTTTCCATGTTAGAATGCCTTCGCTTCCCCTCCCATTGGCCACAAATTTCCAGCCTTTAAGGAAAGTCCCCTCATTTGCTCTCCCGCCCTCTTCCTCATGCACCTCTCACCCCCGGGACGCAGTCACGCGCCCAGCGAACGTGTGCTGAGAGCCTGCTGTGGCTGGCACTGTCCTAGACACAACTACAGCAGCGAACCATAGACAAAAATCCATCTACAGCAGAGCTGGCCAAGGCAGGCCTTTGGCAGTGGCAAAGAAGGAACATATGTCATGAATGGATATGAGATGACAGTGGAGGCCAACCCGCGAGGGGGTGGGAGCCAGGAACAGTGGCACGGGCAAGGCACATCCAGAAAGGCAGAGCGGTGGGGCCTACTGGGTGCCAAGTACCTTGTAAGCTTCCTGCCAAGGGGGACAGACAAGCTCAATAAGCATGATACAGATAGGAGCTAAGGAGAAAAGGGAGCAGGGAAAGGGGCTGTAAAGTGTGCGGGGTGTGTGTGTGTGAGATTTTACATACTGTAGTCTAAGAAGACCTCACTGCAAGGGCGACTTCTGAACGCAGGCTTAAAGGAAATGACAGGGACGGCAGAGTGATGGTGGGGGGAGCCACTATAGGCCCAGGAGATCATGTATCAAGGTCCTGAGGCAGAAGCATTCCTGACATATCCAAGGACCAACGAGGAGCTCCACGCCTGGCAGAGGAAACAGAGTGGAGGACACATTGCAGAGAGCTTTGCAGGTCACAGAAAGACCTGGGGTTTCACTCTGAGCGACAGGGAGCCACTGCAGGGTTTGGAGGATTGCTCTGGCTGCTCTGTTGAGAACAGATCCTAGAGAGGCAAGGGGAAAAGCAAAGAGACCGACCCCTACAATGATCCAGGCAAGAGATGACGCTAGCTTGGACCAGGGTGGTAGCAGTGGAGGTACTGAGAAATAGCCAAATTCTGGACACACACACACACTTTCCTATGGACACCTGCAAAGAAAAATAGAGTACTGGCACAAGCGTAGGGACCCGCACTACCACGTCCCTACTGCCTCCCCTGCCATCAGCTCTTGCCCAGCCCTCTTCACTCATACCCCCACCACTCTCCTCTACCTTCCCTCAGTGGGGCTCATAACGTGGGCCTCAGACAATAGGCATCAACCTGCATTAGAAATACAAATGATCGGGTCCACTGCAACCCTACTAAGTCAGAAACTCTGGCCTTGAGACACAGAAATCTGCTTTAATGAGTCCTCCTGGTGAAAATCATTGCCCTAGATTATTGTGAGTAAATCCCAACCTTCCTAGCATTTCATCTATAAATACTTTAGTAAGAATCTCTGAGAGATAAAGGCTCCCCTTAAAAATGTAACCACAGGGCGCCTGGGTGGCTCAGTTGGTTAAGCATCTGCCTTCACCTCAGGTCATTATCCCCGGGTCCTGGGATCGAGTCCCACATCAGGCTCCCTGAGCAGGAAGCCTGCTTCTCCCTCTCCCTCTGCCGGCAGCTAACCCCTGCTTGTGCTCTATTTCTCTGTCAAATAAATAAATAAAAATCTTTAAAAATATATTTAAAACAAAATAAAATAAAAATGTAACCACAATACCATTATCACATCTAAAAAACCCATAATTCCTTAATATCGCCAGTTATCTGTATATAGTTTGAACCCAAAGGATCTGTGGACAGTCTTGATGTGGGATATGAGAGAAAGACAGGGTCCAAGGATGATGCCGAGTCTTCCTCCTGGACAATGGGAAGGCTGGAGCAGCCGTCACTGGGGTGACAGAGACTGACGGGCCAGGCCTGGATGGGGCATCAGGGGCTCAGGTCAGACAGATGAGCCTGCGGTGCCCACAGGTGCCCCAGCATAGACGTGAGGCCAGAGCTGTGCCAGCCTGGAGTCCAGCACAGAAGTCCCGCCAGAGATACAAATGGGGTCCCGGCAAACAGAAGGTATTTAAACTCTGGAGATTGGAGGGGACCACCTGGGAAGTGAGTGCTGGAAACAGCAGGTTCAAAAATCAAGGAGAGTGAAGAGAAATGTCCAAAAAGATGTAAGGAAAACCAGAAATGCGTGGTGTCCTGGACGTCGTTGAAGAAAGTGCTTAAAGGAGGCAGGAGGGGTGAGCAAGCTCAGATGCTGCTCTGTGTCCGTAACATGAGGACAGAGTGTCCGTCCTTCCAGTTAGGCGCTGGTGGCCAGAAAGGAGCAGTGTCCGTGGAGTTGAGGGGCAAGAAGCTGAATGGAGAGGGAGAAACAGAGACAGTGTGTACAGTTCTTTGAGGAACTCTGTGTGTATGCATGTGCGTGGGGGTGGGGATATGTGTGTGCGTGTATCTGTGTGTACGTGCATGTGTATATATGCATGTGTATGTGCACGTATGTGCGTATATATGCGTGTACATGCATGTGTGTCTGTACATGTTTGTGTGTTTATGTGTGTACATGACGAGTGTATACATCTGTGTGTACATGCATGTGTATATGTCTGTGTGTATGTGTGTGCATATATGTGTGTGTATACGTGTGTGCATGTGCACCCACACACATGTGCTGGTGGAAATGCTCTGGGACAGTAATAACTGATGTGGTAGGAGGGGGGGAGCTGCTGGAGCGAGGCCCCAGAGAAGGTCGGTGGAGTCCAATGTCTAAGTGGGGGCCACCCTCAAAAACAGTCCATCCGTGGTTAATAGGAGACAAGGGAGCAGACAGCGGCCGGATGTGGGCGCAGGCGGGGTGGGGACGTCTCCTCCCAAACGCTACGGGCTTCCGGGCAGCGAGAGGCAAGTCCATCAGCTAAGAGTGAGGAGAAGAGCAGGTGGAGGAGGAGCGGCAGAGCTGGAAGGAGGGAGGCGGGGAAGAGCCCGTTGGGACAATCACTGAAGGTCCCACCTGGACTCAGGGATCATGAAGAGGCAACGACACTATCAGCATGGTAGTGGGTCTCTGGAAACTTCCAGCTATGCAGAGGAGGAGAGGATCTCACTGGCGGTATCACCAAGCGAGCAGGACAAGCAAGAGAGGGACAAGGGCCCACAGGGAGAGGCGCAAGACAGAGCTAGTGGCTGTGACCTGTGGCGCCAAAGGGGAGGCGTGGGGGCCAGCAAGGAACTGTGGGGGGTGGCAGGGTCAGGGACCACCATCCTAGCAGGGTCACAGATCACCTAACAGGGAACCAAGGGGTAAGCTGAAAAGGTGGGGGTAGTAGGTGCAGAGTGGGTGTTTGACACGGATAGAGGGGGGACCAGAGCATGGCCATAGGAGAGAGTGGCCGAACCAGGGTAGAGGACCCACTTGGTGGGGGGGAGATCAGGGAGCCCAAGGCCAACGGTTTCAGGAGGATCACCATGGTGACTGAAGGAACCAAGAACGAGGGCAAGCCTCAGCATTGGCGACACTGGCATTAAACAAGGTAAAATCACCAGGTAATTCCAACATAGGGCAATGGTGACGGGGTCCCCGGTGTGCGTGGGCAAAGGGTTAACAGAGCCTGCAAGGGAACTGACCTCAGGTTAACATTCCAGTCCTGCTTCCCTGGTAACCTGATATAAGTTATCTATGTTACTAGACAGCATGGCTTATGATTAAAAATAGTCCTGACTGGTAGAAGGCATCTGGGTTGCGAGGAACCACAGGTGACCTATAATAACTATGACGGGGCCATGTGGACACCCTGGGAACGAAAAAGCCTGTCTTTTGAGGGGACCCTGGAAGCTCAGGACACTGGATCCTGTGAGTGAACCCTGTCTGCAAACAGCCCTGGCATGCACACCAGGTGAGTGAAATGGGCCTGCGGTCTCCTGATGGCTGGGTAAACGTTCAGGAGAACGTCCCACACTGCTCTGCCAGCAACCCGTGGCTCCCCGGTGGGCTCTTCACAGTCTAGAAGTTTGGATGAGCCTTGGAAGATCTCCGTTAGGCACTGCACATTGAGATTCAAAGTTGAGTGCTTTTATGGAGGAGGGAAGGAGTGTCCGGAGGTGGCAAAGAGGGGTCTTGGGGACACACATCCCACCCCCAGGGCCAGTGGGCCATGGGAGTGGAAGAGAAACAGCCAGGACTTAGGCCCACCAGGGAGAGGCTGGCTTGCCCCAAAGCCAGGCAAACTTGGCCTGATGTCCCGAGTTGGGGCTGGTGTCATCAAGAGTAGAAGTCACCCACAGAGCCAGAACGTGCTCTGCTTCCTAAAACCCAGGCCACGCAGGCCATGTTCCTGGTCTGCACACAGCCAGTCCAGATCAAGAATCAAACCAACCACACATGTTTCTTTCTTTCATAATATATTCCACAATAACACACCATAAGGAAATTCCAGCGAAGCCCAGCCCACATGTCACAAAAATAAGTAGGTCAATTGAACAACGCAGACTGCCCCAGACTGAGGTACCATTTGTGGCTGCCTTCTTGGGCAGGATTTTAAACCATCGTCTTGTATTTCAGGCTCTCAAGAGGACAGCATCAGCCAGATCAAGGTCAGTGTCTCCTTCATGAGCTCAGTGCAGACTGGCTTAGGGCTGTTCCTTCCAGAGTTATCAGTTTAGAGCTAAAGCAGCTCTTCTGAAAGACAATGGTTTTTCTCGGGGTGGGGTGGGCTGATGGAGGCACAGGACGGTTGCTAAGCAAAGTGCAAATCAAAACATCAGTCTATAACAGAAGCTTGTGAGCCGCGATGAAAGCCAACTGGGCAGACGCACGTCAGCCCCAAGAAAAAACTTTCCTGTACTCCCCCCTGCTTCTCCCTCTCACCAAAAAAGTCCAGGCCACACAGAAGAGCCAGCGGGGGGGAGGGGAGAGGAGGTGGGTCCTCAAAAACACATTACCTAAGCAAATGCACAGCCTCCCACCAAGGCTGGGCTAGCCTGTGCAAACCGAGCAGAGAAAATAAAAGGGAAATGGATCATCTCCTGCAGCCACAGCTGGAAAAACATCTGTGGGGCCGGGGTGGGCCCCTCCCCACGTCCCTCCCTGCACCAAGGTCAGCTGTGGCTGTGACCAGGCGGGAGGAGGAGGGGGCCGGCTCCTCCGACAAGAGGGCTGGGGTGCAGGGCTGGCCACGGAGCCTTTCGATCGGAGTCTTTTGCCCATGCTGAGCACGCTTCTGACAGAGCGGGGGACAGGGGCAGCGGGGCGCAGCACAGGGAGGGGAGCCAGAGTGAACCGTAACAACACCTGTTTCTCTACAAATACGTGTGCGTTCACTGTACACGTGGGGGCGGATCCTGCAGACCAGCTCCCTGGGGGCAGCGTTCCCCCCTGACCGCAGATCTCATGCCTGGGCCTCCAGACTCTCCCGCGTGCCCCCAGGCTCTCCTCCTGGAGCAAGTCCCGATGCGTCACTTCCTCACACAGCAAGCCCTTCGGTTCGCTTCCTATGACTAACAAATTAGGTCCACGGGCCTGGCCTGGCGCTGGAGGTTCTCCTTAATAGCTACTTCCCCAGTTGCCTCTCTAACCGATCAGCCAAACCAGCTCCTCAGGACATCCCTCTGCCTCCTTCCTTCCTCAGTCATCCATCCAGCTGAACGGACCCTCCCAGCCCTGCTACAACCCCTCCTCAGAGCCTCCTCCTTTGCAGAGAAGCCCTATTTGCACTCATATGTGTGTGCATACACATACACACACACACCCCTTTGGAAGCCATGTAGCGTGATCCACACATATCTTCTCGTGCTACATGAGCTGCCCAGCGGGAGCCTGCGTCAACTCCATCCCTCCCAAGGATTTCTGTGCCAGGGTTGTCTGAGCCGCCAGGAGAACCGCAGCGAGGCAGGAACACCACCGCCAGGGGAAGGAGCCTCGCTGCAGGAAGGAGGTGCGATCCCTGGGTGGTGCTGCTGGAGGGAGGGCAGACCTGTGCGGGATCCAGCAAGGTGGAAGTCGTGGAGACCTTGACGAAGGGCTTCGGAGGAGTGGCAGGTACCAAAGCCTGGCCGAAGCACGTCCCGCGTGCCAGGAGAACGCGAGGAGCGAGAGCGGAGGCCGCACGTATGCACGACCCCGTCATGTGCGCGGATGGAGAAAGGAGGTGAGGGGCTGGGGCTGGGAGACGTTTCTTAACATGAGATCCGACTGTCTGTCGGTTTAATGGTGGGAATCACCCAGCTTGGAAGGAAAGGGGTAAGAGTGGGAGCACAGTCTTCAAAAGTGGGGGTGAGAGGGACGGGGCGGGAAGGTGGACACACAGGAGCACGGGGTTGTCGCTGTAACAGAGGAAGGTGGAGAGCGCGCCAGCACGGGGCAAACAGGTCAGGTAGTGGGGCCCCTTAAAGTTCTCCTTTTAATTCCTTTTATTTTCTCTGGGCAATAGGAAGCAAAACAGCTGAGAGGGCCAAGGTGTTGAAGGCTTGAGAAGGTGTTAGCCATCCTGGAGAGCAGAAGAGCAACCTGAATAGGAAAACGCAGGAGACTAAGGACCAGCACCAAAACCCTTCGTGGCGTTGCAACGAGAAGTCCGTGCGGTGCGGGTTTCCCTCCAGCCGCACGAGGCACCACGGGCGCATGCGTGGGGCAGCGGGGGCGTGGCCTCGCCCATGGCTGGGAGCTGCCTGGGGCGCACCAGGGGGAGAGCGCCGGCGGGAGTGGTCACTGCATGGCGCGAGTTGTAAGTACGGGGGAGGGGGTGTGCAGGCAGTGTCGGTCTGGGTGGGGTGTGAGGGAGGGAGCAGGTAGGAAAGGGTGCCCGATGTACTTGCAGGATGGCGTGAGAACTGGGGTAACAAGTAGGCCTAGTGGGGTGAAGTGAGGGGAAGGCAGGGCTTGGCAGGGAGACGGTGAGGGCAGAGAGAGGCCAGCGGGGCAAATGGGTCATGCTGATGGCCAGGAGCTCACCTACGATAGGGACAGGAGTTGTGGTGGAAGAACCCAGGGAGCCCGGAGCCCAGCTCCTCCATGAATGGAGAGCATGGCCAGGAGGAAGGGAGGTCGCAGTAAGGAGGCGTGTGTATCCACTAGGAGTGGTCCTTCTTGGGGAGGAACCCTGGCCCAGAGGGGGGCATGGGCAGCAGGATGCCTGCCCTACCCCCAGCAAGGCTCAGGTTGGGGGGAGTCCCTGCAGTAAGACGGGGTTCGGAGAGGCTGGTGGGTGAGGGACTTGTTGAGGTCAGGACACAGCTCCAGGAAGCTGAGGTAAGATTTCATCCTTACAGAAAGCCAGTTCCTACTCTGTATTTTAACCCAGAAAACAGACTATAATTCATCCCTCTGGCTTCTTTGATTTTTTAAAAATTGTTGTTCTGCTGTTTAGCGGGAAAACTAGCATTTGAGATGTGATTAGAACGCCAGTGTGTTCACTTGTGTTAGATGTGCCACAAGGACGCGGGGCTGCAGCCCGGCTGGATCTGACCTCGGGCAAACACAGGGCACACAGGCCCAGGAAAGATGAAGGAAGTTCAACTCTGAGCAGACACATGAATTGTGCCTTATTATTCGCATCCCCACATGTAATATTTGGGGGCATCTTTTGTAATTAGTTGGGCCTCTTCCTCGTACGTGTCTATTAATTAAACATGCTTCTTACTCGCGGAGACCCCACACAACATAAGGGAAGATATTCACACCATTTTTACAAAAGGGCAGAAGAAACCTTCTCAAATGGCCCTACTACCACATTTCATTGATTTGGGAACTGCCTCCTCTGACTTACCAACCAGCCAAAGTCTTTCTGTACCTGGAATTAGCTCCAGCCTTGCAAACAGGAAAGTCTGTGGCTGGGTCAGAACCTGCCCTTAGAATCTCAATCACTTCACAGCAGCGATTCCTCAAATGCACCCCAAGAGACGCTGGTATACCCTAAGATGTTGATGTGTGCTCTGTGAACAGAAGGTCAAACATACTTTGTTTGGGATCCCTGGGCTGGTTGACCAGCTGTATTTACCACATGGCCTGAGCTGCACATCTCTGCCGGGGTGGGGGTGGGGGGACGCAGGTACAGACTCTCCCAGTCATTTACCTGTGAAATCCTTTTTTTCAGCAGCCTCTCTCTGGGAAGTTCACCTTTACAGAATGAACACTTTACTACTTCTGATGCCAGTCCCACACTCTTTTCTGGGTGCCTATTTTGTCTTCCCCAACTCTGGCCTTTTGAATGGGATACCTTACCTGCCACCTGCCCCAACCTCTGGCAATGGCGGCCCCCTCCTACTTTCTGCCACTCCTGGTCCAGCCACAGCTATTGCTCCTGTGTCAAGCACCTGAGCCCCACCCTGACATTCCCAGAACTGAGCCTGGCTGGGACCTGAACAGGTATGTCCCCTAGAGGACAAGTCAAATTTGGGCTTATCTGGAGGCCTGTGCCGCTGCCCTGGGAGCCAGTGCATGAGAGAACCAAACGTCTCCTGGGAAACGGGTCAATACCTAAGGGGAGAGACAGGTGGGAGGGGGCCAGGAGGGAGGGGTCACACTGGGTGGAATGCAGTGTCTGTCCTGGGACCTCCACGCCTGAGTCACAGGAGGGAGATGGCAAGAAAAATGGAGAACAGAACCAGCACGGCTTATGGCCCAAAGCAGAGTGGGCAGTGCTGGCTCCGTGGCTCGGGCGATTTGTAGTTTTCCTCTTGAGAATGACTCAGATGTCCTTTGCCATCTTTCCTGGTGAACTGTTTGTCCTTCTTTGTGATTTGTAGGCGCTTGTTTATAGCCAATGATTGTCAGTCTTTGACCCTTTTATATGTTGCAGACGGGTATACACAATTTCTTTCCAGGCTCCTGCTCCTTTTTAAACTACCTTTATGGTGTCTTTTGATATCCTGGAGTTTTACATATTTATGTAGTCCAATCTATCATTCTGACACAGGGCGGAGGCTGAGCAGAGGTCCTATGGTGCCACCCAGGCTCTGTTTCCAGATCCTGCACAGGCATGTGGGTGTGTTCGCTTTGTGAAAACTCTCAGAGCTGTACATTTAGGATTTGATCATTGTTCTCTATGTGTTACACTTCAACAAAGAAATATTTCTTACATCTGTCAGGTTTCTTTATCTTTTTGACTTCCGAGTTTTATGCTTTGTTTAGAAAGGCTTTCCACACCATAAAACTGTGAAAGTTTCTCCTATATGTTCTTCTAATACTTTAAAAGTTGGGGCTCTTTATAGTTAACCTTAAAGGCCTCTGTAATTTGCTTTAACATATGATATAATGTAGGGCTCTAACTTAATTAGCATCTCCATGGGCTTAACAAAACCTAGGAACCCCATAAAGGTAAACCATCAACTATGTTACTAGATAACATTGCTTGTGGTAAAAATGACCTTAATTGGCCAGTTGCTCCTGGACAGAGAAGAGCCATAAATGATTTATACCTGCTGATGAGGACACCAGGCTTGGGTGAAGCCTGGAATCTATACTTCTGGGGGTTTGATAAGAGATACTGGCTCCAGGGCGCCTGGGTGGCTCACTTGGTTAAGCGTCTGCCTTTGGCTCAGGTCATGATCCCAGGGTCCTGGGATCTCAGGCTCCCTGCTCAGCGGGGAGTCTGCTTTTCCTTCCCCCTGGTCTTGTGCTCTTGCTCTTTCTCTCTCTTTCCCCCTCCCTCTCAAATAAATTTTTTTTTTTGAAGAAAGATACTGTTTCCAACAGGGCACAAAGCTTTAAGCTAGGGGAGAAGCTGGTCAGCAGATGGATGGCTGTGCAAACAGTCACCTGCAGGAACTCCTGCAAAGACCACTCTGTCTCCTGGGCAGGGACAGCCAGCACTGTCCTGTGGGCAAGCTGAGGTTTCTGCCCTCTCCCTTTCAGACCAGACAATCCAAGGGGAACCCAGTCTGAATATCTGGCTGAGTAAAGGAAGAGCCCCAACCGGGCACAGAATTGTCAATTTTACCAACACCGTTTGTTGAATATCCATCTTTTCCCTGGCTGATTAAATCGTCACCATTACAATAAACGAAATTAATCCATTTACATCAGTCTGTTCTGAGCCCTCTCTTCTAATCTATTGATTTGTGTCCATTATACCATTCTTTTTTTTTTTTTTAAGATTTTATTTATTTATTTGACGCAGAGAGCGAGCGAGAGTGCACAAGTAAGGGGAGCAGTAGGCAGAGGGAGAGAGTGCTAAGCAGGGAGTCAGATGTGAGGCTCAATCCCAGGACCTGAGATCATGACCTGAGCTTAGCCAGCTGAGCCACGCAGGCCCCCTGCTGTTGTACCATTCTTATGGCTTCACAGTATGCTTTACGATCTGGTAGATCAAGTGCATCCTCACTGATCTTTTCCAAAATCTTCTGGCTACTTTGCCATTCCTTCATCGTTCCGCAGTGTTCTGGAGCTACTCCTCAGACTAGGTGGGGCTGAGAAGACAGTACTAAGCAAGAAAGAAAATGCCCCTTGTCGTAGTTTCCTGGGGCTGTCGTAACCAAGAACCACAAACTGGGGCGCTTAAAATAACCACAATTTATGCTCGCAGGGTTCTGGAGGTCCGAAGTCCACACTCAGGTGTTGGCAGGGCCGTGCTCCCTCTGAAGGCTCTAGAGGAGGAAACTTCCTTGGCTCTTCCAGCTTCTGGGGTCCCCAGGGATCCTTGGCTGGCAGCCCCATCGCTCTGATCTCTGCCTCTGTCTTCACATGGCCATCTTCCCTCTGTGTGTGTCTGTTTCTGTGTCTTCTCTTTTTATAAGGACACGAAGTCCTACCGGATTAAGGGCCCACCCTACCCCCACATGACTTCACCTTAGTTTACAACTTAATTAGGGCTACAAAGACCTGATTTCCATATAAGGTCACATTCAGTTATCTTGCTACCGTGGGTTAGGACTTGGACAGGTCTCTTGGGGAACACGGGGCAACCTGTAACAGCCTGCTCCCATAGAGCCCACACTCTGGTGGTGCACGAGGTTACATAGCACACGGGCACACAAACAACAAAGGTGCTTCTCGTAATAAGCGCTATGAAGACGAGAAAGCAGGTAATGGAATGGAGACGATGGGGGCGCAGCGAGTGTGGATGTCATGGGCCAGTTCAGCGAGGGTGGCCAGGAAAGTCTCGCCAAAATCATCGAGATAGCCCCGAATGAGGAGGACACAACCAGACAGAGGTCTTGGGGGAAGAACACTACAGGCAGAAGGTACAGCAAGTACAAAAGCTGTCAGGGCTGCTCAAATGGACAGAGCTCAGGAGAAGAGAGTGAGAGGCCAGAGCCAGGGCAGAGGCCATAGGCCGTGCAGGCTCGAGCAGGTCCCCGTGTGGGGGCGGGGAAAGCCCTGGAGTGGGACACCAGTTAGGTGGTGGCTGTCAGTCCAAGTGAAGGAGGGCATGGTTGGATGAGCACTGTACTTATGGGGGGGGAGGCTGCAGAGCTGGTGGCCTCCAGATATCCAGAGCCTTGTGGAGGTCGAGAGGTCTGGACTTGCTGGGGGATTGGGTGGAGTGGAGGAAAACAGTGGGTCCAGGATGACTCAGGCGTTTTTGTCCTGAGCCTCTGCCCCACCCACATGGGGCTGTCATTTAAGTGGGGGGGGGGAGTCCCAGATACCCTTTAATCAGCCCATTATGTTTTATATCAAACTCCTATTGGAATTTAATTGGATTTTACTCATAAGATACTTGGATTTATAGATTACTTGGAGAAGAACATCTTTACAATGTCGATGTTCCTATCAAAGAATACAGGATACCTTTCCAATTATTTGGTGCTTTAGTAAAGTTTTATAGCTTTCTTCTTTTAGGCCTTACATATTTTTTTATGTGTATTTTCGGAAACTGTTGTCACTGGGAGTGGAATCTTTGTTTTCCTATGTGATACTCTAATTTCTAATTGACTCATGATAGGGTATTGGAAAGCCATCAATTTTTATCTGCTGAGCTTGAAAAGCAGCCAGCTAATTAATTCACTAAGTCTCACGAACCCCCATATACCTACCACCCAACTCCAACAGTTACCAACATTTCCCCAGTCTCGTTTCACCTGTTCCCTCCCGTGCCGTGTGTGGGCGCGCGCACGCGCATACGTGCCCATCCATCTGCCTCCCGCAATATTGCCAAACAAATCCCAGATACGCCATCATTTCACTGACAGATACTTCAGGATCTATCTCCTGAAGCTTCTAAGTGCACAAGCTTATCCTCTGCACCCAAAAGACTTGCAGATGTGGAGGAGGGGGACACACAGAAGCCACAAAACTGAGGCCCCTCCTACAAGGCCCAGGAGAAAGCTGGTGAGCAAACTAAAGTCACAAAGTTTGGCCTCTAAAGCTCACAACTTTTCTTACAGGATCTGGGTCTATTTTCTCGTTTAAGACAAGATTCTAATAAGCTTTCAGCAACCTAGATTTCCTAACAGCAAAACTGAACCAGAAACCTAAGGCAGAGCGTGCTGAAGTCAGACACACACCCGAAACCCCCAGGTCTGGAGCCATTCGGCCGCAAGCAATGGCATTTCATTACAATTCTTCCCTTCATGTATGTGCTCTTATGTAATGTGCCCCTATGTTGCAAGGGTAAGCTGCAAATACCAGGGCCAGAGTTGTGTTAAAATTTTATCACTGCCATACAAGTTAGAAAAAGGCCTTTACCAGTCTGTTTTCTCCAAGGCAGCCTAGAGCCCACAGGGTGCCTTTCTGTGAATTAGAAAAAAGTGTCCCCTCTAGACAGACCCGCTTGGAAAGCAGGAGAGGTCCTGGAGGAAACGGAGCGCGCAGTAACCACCCTCTCTTCCCCGCTGGTCCGCGGCCCCTCCCCTCCTGAACCACAGGCCCCACCCCTCCGGAGCCACAGGCCCCGCCCCTCCTGCCACAGGCCCCGCCCCTCTGGTCCAGGGCCCCTCCCCTCACCGCTACTGGTGGTCTGCGTAAGAGAAGCAGATACTACTATGATGGACCGTATCACAAGGGCTTGGCTCAGGCCTGCCGGTGACAAGTTATTTCTAGCCCAGGGTTTCCAATATCCCTTTCTTTATCTACACCATTTACATAAAAACACGCCCATTATTGGAGCAGGCCCAGACCCGAGTGTCACAGTTCCGCGGGGCCAGAGCACGTGGACTGCCACATCCGACCGCGTTCTATCCCTCCTGCCCGCAGGATCCAGCGTGGCTCCCCCTGACCTCAGTTTTGCTTAATCGGGAAGCGGGAGCTGCAGAAAACTGTCTCCTCTGAAGAGTTTTTTTCCAACAAACTGGATTATCAGCCATGGATAAGGTGTGAGGTGAAGCTAAGTTCACACAACAGAGCCACTAACGCAGCTGAAACGAGACCGCACATTCCCAGACACACAAACTCCCCCCTCCAGAGCAGACTGTTAAAAAGTAATGTTTATGACGAAAGGAAGGATTTTCAGAATGTTAACGGATGCTAAAAAGAACCAACTAAAGGAGCTACTACTCTAGCACATTTTATGATATTTAAATACCTTAATTTGTGTCCCTAATTAAAGCTAAATTGCTATTGCCTTTTTAAAATTTTCTCTGCCAGTTACAGGAAAGGGGCAGAACCAAGGAGAGATAATCTCATGCTTTTTAATTAATTCATAAGTCTCTAATAAAAAAAATGTATAACATGAGATTCTTACCTCACACTTACTCTGAACCATCTTAGATTTTACCTTCCAGATCACTTCTCCTAAGATTCAAATTTCTGGATAGTTTATTATTTTAACTAGGTGTGTAAAGTAAGGGAGCTGCTTATTTGCTTATGCTTAGTGTTTAGTTGTTTTGTTTTGTTTTGTTTTTTAAAGACACATGGAATTCCAGAGAAGGGAAGGCAATGTAGCTTGTCATTGGTTGGTTTTCAGATGCGGACTCTGAGGCCGGAGGTGTTAATTCGCTCAGAGAAGGACCAGCATAAGGAGCCAAGGCTAGAATTCACCTCTTCTCTCTCCCACCACTAGGCTGCAGAGGAAACAGGTGAAGGGTTTAGTGGAGGACTCACTGGAACATTCTAGGGTGAGACCTGAGGGAAAGGGAAGTAATTTGCTTTTTCTGAGTAGAGATTACCACCATCAATCCGTAACAGAGTCAATACAAGCTGAATACAAAAAGGCGGCTGGCCAGCAGAGATAACCTGAACGTCATGCCCTGCTTACATCTGGCCATTTTCCTAGATCTTGATGGGTGTCCAGACCATTCCAGTTCTATGCTGGGTCTGGGCATCACCGTGACCACCCTGCCCTCTCCCCACCCCACCCCCCAAATCCCACATTAATTCCAAAACTAGGAGTGCCCTGCTGGCCCAAGTTCCGCTTTGTGAGACCTCACACTGCTCTAAAGGACAAAGGAAGGTCCCTCTTCATTTCTTATCACCTGCTTTGCCATGAGCACCGCCGCAGACCTTGTCAAGGAGCAGAAGTGGCAGAAGATGAGGCCTGTTCTCTGGTAGTGGGTGCATACAGCATGGCAGCCTGTGGTCAGGCTGGACAGGGGCTCCAGGAAGTCAGGGAGGGTGGGCTCCATCAGGCCTGGTCTCAGAGAAGGGAGGAGGTGGGACAGGAAGCAGCAACAGAATTAAAGTACTAGCTCCCGTGATATTACAGAAGGCTCTCCGGGAGAGTCCCTGATCCTCAAAAAACTGCCACAAAATTAAGTTCAGACTTTCATATTCGTACTTTGGAACTGCTGCCAAGAACTGGGTCACCAGAAGGAGCTGCCCTGCCTGCCCTCCTTAGCTAATATGCTCAAAGTGAATCCTCCTCCTGGAGTCACTTTCTGCACCAGGAAGCTTTACAAGCAAATGGCAACCCTCCAGCTTCATATGCCAAGAGTGCGGACTGCCACTCCCCCAGGACCTGGCCAGAGGCATCCAACTTTCCTGGACAGTCCCTTTGCTAAGCACCAAGGCCCATGAGAGATGCCTAGTGCCCACCTTGGGTGCAAAACACAGTTCTGTCCACCCAGCTGGCAGAGCCCCCACCCCCACCCCCAATCCTCTAGAACGAGCAGACTTAGGACAGGAAGATGCATTCACTCACTCAGGCATCTCTCCCCACTCATGACTGGGAGGGTGTCTTTGGGAAGACACCAGTCCAACATGTTACCTGCTCGACACACCTCCCGTTCAGAAGCATGTCCTTGGGGAGCCTGGTGGCTTGACGCTACCTCTATGCTAAGAAACTTAGCACTTTCTTCAGAGCTTTGAGTCCTTCCTAATCAGGCTCTGTTCTAGGTGCTGGGGACATCCACTTGGACGGATACCACCCAGCACAAGCCTCAGCTCTGACGGAATGCAGGACCGAAGCCCACACCTTTCTCTTGAAGATGTCCCCTTCGTGCTATCACACACTGCTCAGAAAATGGACAAACGGCTTCCCCAAGCCTGAACGCTCCTGTTGACACAAGCATTGGATGAAAATCCAGTCCCCATGGGGATGTTCGACACACTTACACTCACCAGCATCCCTGATCTTCACTGACAACGCTTGTGTTTTAAAACCCAAAATAAGCATGCAGAAAACACAGCTAATCTTTTTCATACACACATTGAACTTTGTTTCTTTCTTTTCCTTTTTTTTTAAAGATTTTATTTATTTATTCATTTATTTGAGTGAGAGAGAGAGCATAAGCATGAGCAGCGGGGAGCGGCAAAGGGAGAAGGAGAAGCAGACTGTCCACTGAGCAGGGAGCCTGACACAGGGATTGATCCCAGGGCCCCCGAGATCATGACTTGAGCTGAAGGCAAACACTTAACCAACTGAGCCACCCAGGCGTCCCTAAACTTTCTTTTTTTCTCGAGATGAGATTTTACTAAACATACTGTTCTCTAGAGCCTTTGGGCCTTGTTCAAGTCATGACCCCACTGCTACCTAGAGGCAGAGTCTCGCGTCTGTGCCTCGCTTTCTCCAAGTGCAAAATGCAATCGTAATTAATACCTGCCTTGGTGTGAGCATTAAATAAATCAATACACATAAACCACTTAGAACAGCGCCTGGCACATGGTAAGTGCTCCATAAATGTTAGCCATTTTTTCCCCATAAATGTTAGCTATTATTATCAAGTTGGACCAAGGTTTATTTAGTCAGCTAAAAATTCAAAGCAGCTCGCAGTGAACATCTTTAAAGCAAAATGAGCTCATGATATATGAATATATCCTGAAATAAATTCCTATCCATTTAATATTGGATCAAGGACATGCATATTTCTTCTTTTTTAAGATTTATTTGGGAGAGAGAGCTCGCGCCATGTGTCTGTGCACGCGCACGCACCCGAGCGAGCATGGGGGGAAGGGCAGAGAGAATCTCAAGCAGACTCCCTGCTGAGCACAGAGCCCCAAACGGCTCCATCTCAGGACCCATGAGATCATGACCTGAGCTGAAACCAAGATTCTGACACTTCACCGACTGAGCCACCCAGGTGCCCCAAGGACATGTATATTTCTTAAGGTTTTCATTAAGTCCTCAAGAATGACTTACATGTACGTAACAGCACCCAGAACCTCCTTACGGCATTCCTTGAACACAATTAGAAAGTGCCCACAACTGGGCTGTTTTGCACTGGCCTTGCAGGTGGACCCTGGCCTGCCCACTGACAGCCCCTCACCTACCAGCACCCAGATGAGTCTACCAGTGTCTGCTCCACGTCTAGCAGTGTGTGGAAAACAGAAGCGCCTTCCTGCTGGCGGCCACACCGCCCTGAACGTGCCCATCTCGTCTCGTCAGAAGCACGTCTGTTGCGGATGCGGCCTGGAGATGCTGGTGCAGGTCTGGGGGCTTTGCCTTCAAGCCTTCAGCTTGGTCAGGGGCAGACACCCCCACAAAATGGATCCGATTTTCAGATGGAGGTGGCTGGTGACCACACCACCAGCCCTGCCCGGAAATGTTTAGGGACCCCCATCTGATTCCCAAGTTTGAGTCCGGGGCAGTTTCCCAGGGCTTTAAGGACACTTCAAGAGGGGGGAAAAAAACCAACAACAACAGAAAATATTCCTCATCTCAGATGGGAAGGCTGACCCAGTCTAGCAACACATGCTGAGCTGCCCAAAATCACAAAGGGGGACCTGGGTACCCGAGGAACACCCCAGAGGTGACACCCATACTTACACGGGTGCCCGGAACACTTGCCAGAGTTCTGTTCCACCAAATAAGCTCTACCCCCTTTGCTTGAGAAGTTCACCCCGGTTGCTAACTGGAAGATCAGGTCCAGAATGTGGCCAGTGGGGGTGACTGCCCTTAGCCTGGGCCCCTTCTCTTTCCACTGACACCACCCCCTCCTTACGCCCGCCTCTGGGCTTCACACCCCTCTGCCAGGGGCCTCATGCACACACCTGAGGACACCCCAGCCAGTGTGTCCTACGTTCAGTCCCATACTGCACAGCCCTGCCACACCCCCTTCCCGGGGCCTGGAGGGGACATGTGCACTGCCATCTGTCACAGACCCTGTGAAGAGACATGAGCAGGAGAGCAGCAGTCTGGGCACCGCCTGGGTAGAAGATTCCAGGGTCCTGTGTACCTGGAGTGAGGTCCAGAGAGGCACAATAAGAGGCACGAGGCAAGGCCCCCTCTCGCCATGGTCTAGGGCAGTGCCACCAAAGGTCTCAGACTGTCTCCTTGTGAGCCCGTCACTGCCATCCCAAGGCGGGGACATCCAGCTCTTCCAGCTAGAGGTTTACTCTTCCCATGAGGTCACTTTGTTTTTAAAAATGTATCTTGGCCAGAGGGGGCGCCTGCGTGTGCAGTTGGTTAAGCGGCGGATTCCTGGTTTGGCTCAGGTCATGATCTCAGGACCTCAGGACTGTGGGATCAGGCTCCGTGCTCTGCGGGGAGTCTGCTTCTTTCCCTCTTTCCCTCTGCCCCTCCCCCCACCTCTCAAAAATAAATAAATAGATCTTTAAATATAGATATAGATAGATATAGATATCTTGGCCAGAGTCTCAGAATCAATTCACACTACCATCTCTGTTGTTGGTCACATCTCAACCCGTCAAGTAATCTTTAAACTTACACACATAGACACAAATGCAAATCAGGAAAAAAAAAAAGCCAAGCCAAGTAAATTAAAATCGTGCTTGGCATTGAACCAACTATATTTTAGGAGATTCACTTCTCGTAAAAAATACAGGGACGGGGGCGCCTGGGTGGCTCAGTCAGTTAGGCATCTGCCCTTGGCTCAGATCATGATCCCAGAGTCCTGGGATCAAGCACCAATGGGGTTCCCTGCTCAGTGGGGAGCCGGCTTCTCCCACTCCCTCTGCCCCTCCCCCCTCCACTCACGTTCTCTCTCACTTGCTCTCTCAAATAAAATTTTAAAAATCTTTAAAAAAAAATACAGGGACAGGTGACACAGAATTGAGATATATTGACAGATATCAATGCTGAGTGACAGGAACAGGGGATTTGTTTTTCCTTCTACTTTTGTACATTTGAAAATGTTCACACTTAAAGGTTACAGGAAAGGTTTCTGAGCCACATGGCCCCAAAAAGGAGCCTGGCAAGATAACATGACATTCCTACTGGCGAGGTACGCAAGCGGCGGGTAGTACACACTAACCCAGTTTGCATGTTCGTGAATATCATGCTGAGCCTACCTACAAGCACGAAGAAGGACCCCGCCATGTGCCGTGGAGGCCAACACGTGGGAGCTGCCCAGGTGTCCCAAGTCAGCGGCCCGGAGCCCACACCTGGCCCTACGTGTCCTGCAGTCTTCACCCAGGACAGCTGATAACCTGGCCGCTCACGGATTCTCTCAGTGCCCTTCAGCAGGTCAGACTTCAAGGCACTGACCATCTGATTCCGGGCCGCAAAGCCAGGGAAAGTGAGCAAGGCAAGAGTTCGGCAGAAGCCTCGCCTGGCTCCCTGACCATTCCAGCAATTCAAACAAAGCAGGATATTGTGGTCGCTACATAAACACAGCAGCTGGGAAAACCCAGGCCCGGAGTTTACCCAGAAACTTTCCCCCAGAAGCTCAGCGTAATTTAGGGACACTCACTAATTAAGTTAATTAAGTCTCCCAGGCCTCCCTCCCACCCCCACGGCCCCGGCTCCCTGTTCAGCAGCAAGCGTACTTGGGGGAAAGAGGCAGGGTTGCACTCGCTCACAAACACCCGTGCAAACACACGGACGCTCGCAGGCCACCCCTCCTGGAGGCTGTTTGGAGAAGGCTGAACTTTGGAGTATCCGTGCTCGTTCTGAAAATGCAGTCCATGAACAATAGGCACAGTTCCCTTCACCTGGTCCTCACTAAGTCTAAAAGACACAAAAGGAAACAGCACGTACTTTTCGTCCAGACGTGCAAATAAGAGAACACCTGCACACTAACTCTGGAGTGCGGACCATAGGGACTGTTCCATGCTATGGCTTTCCACCTGTGCTTGAGAGGCCTCCTACTTTTGAATCAGGTCACCAAGAAAACGTAATAAAAACTTTTGTAATTGGTGCCAACGTGTTTGGCTTTTCTGCTTCCGAATCCCTGTTCCCACTGATCCACTCTGAAGAGAGACTCTCAACCTAATTCTTTCAGACGCTGGAATTTAGAAGTATTCCCTCAGCAGCCTTCCTGCTAGCAGGCTCGATGGCCCGGGGCGTGGAGACCGGCCCCAGAGTCACCGCAGAAGGAACAGAAGGACTGCGCCCAGCCACAGACCCACAAGAGATCGTCAGCTTTTCCTAAACTCTCAGCCCAGCTCAAGCCCCAGACTGCCTCTGGGCACTGCCTGCAAATGCTAAGCAATTGCTGAGCCCCTACTGGTGGTGAGAGGCCTTTTCAAGTGTGGATCCTTACGGGGTAAGTGTGCCTTGAAGAGCTGCGCTTGCAGCCGGCTGGGGGGCGCACCAGCTCTCCCGCTGCTCCCCCTGAAAACAGCAGCATGCATCTACTTCAGAGCGGGAGGGAGCGGAGGAACACTCACTGGGAGGAACACTCGCGGGCTGGGGAGAAGCCGCCACCCACACGGTAATAAACCGTCCACTTAAGTCTCCCTGGCCTCTCGTTCCTCCCCGGGGAGACCCATCCCAGGAAACCACAGCTCAAGCGAGAGGAAGCTGCCCTCAAGCTTGAACCTCATGGAAAGGGTGCAAGGGCAGGATTCCAACGCCAGCCACCGGGCTTCCACAGACGCACGGTCCCACGCAAAAGCAGGCATTGGAACCTTCTCGGGGGAAAAAACGAAAGTACGCTTGTCCCTGTCAAGGAAAGGAAAGCAAAGACGCTAGCCCTTTGAAACACAGATGGGAATTTCAAATTCAGAACCATTCTATCAAATGGTGGCGTGTTTAGGATACTTGAAAAGCCTGAAACAACAACTTTCTAGTAACAGAAGGCTTTTATAATCCTCCGCGGGACCAGCAATACCACCAAGCGCTACAGCTGCTTTTTAAAAATAGTTTCACTTAAGAAAAAGAGACTTTAAAAATTAAGTACTCAGCCTAAGTTCTACTGAAAAATGAATGCTAGGTGAAATGACAAATGTGGGCTGCGCATGAGTTGAAGACAAGCCAATTCCTCCCATTACACCCTCTGTACTAGAATCTAGCCCACCGTAATCACCAAAGTAATATACATGCATCACAGCCCAAACTTAATTTCCAAATGGAAAATATGCATTATATTCTTCTCATTAATCATTTTAAAGTCTTAACTTCTGAAAAAATAAAGTCTTTTTCTCCAAGTGGCTTCAAAGGAACTCTTCAGTGTGCATGGCCCTTGCTTACCCTTGCCGTCATCCAAGTGACAGATGTTTTAATCTCTTTGATGAAGGAGTATTTTTGTACCATGAAATGAATCTCTCGGCTCTGATAAATGTGGTATGAAGTAGACATCTAAAATGGAATGGAAATTTCTGTGGTTTTCTTTCAAGACCTTAGCAAATGACCAAACTTGGATTTTTCGGGACAGAGCACAAACTGGAATAATCCGATAATAATGTAATCAAGACTGGACACACACTATGGTACTGATGATACTGGAGACACTGCTTCGGTAACGAAGCCACTAAAAACAAGTCCGGTAACTATATGCTAATGAAATGATGAGGGAAGCTGAAATAGGAGAGATAGTTTTTCCAAGAGGTATATCCTAACTGAAGAATCCATGCATACAAATGTTGTGGGGGAGAGACTAGAGACATTTATAAAGTGTTGTGGGAGTGAGTGCACTGGTCATTCAGAACCTAGACACCGACCTTCCTCTGTGCTTTGTTTAGGACGAGCAAGGTAAGAGGGTATAGCAGGACACCAGCTGGAAGCCGACTCTCCAGTGTCCAAATTTAAAGTTCTAACAGTCCTACCTGATTTTGCTCACTTTGGCCTTCCCCATGTAGTTAGCCACAAAACAAGGGGCAGGGTGTTGGTTGGGGATACCAGGAAGCCATGCATCATATGACGTTATAATAACAGCCATATACTCATTCGGTGAAGCACCTGGCTCTTGATTTCAGCTCAGGTCATGATCTCAGGGTGTGAGATGGAGCCCCACCTGGGGCTCACCCTCAGCAGGGAGTCAGCTTGAGATTCCCTCTCTCTCCCTCTGCCCTTCTCCCCCTCTCAAATAAATCTTTAAAAACAACGGCATAGGATTCAGGTAGAGGTGTGTCACCTTGGGGCAAGCAAGTTTCATAGCCTCTTCAGGCCCCAGTTTACTCATCTATAATATGGGAATAATAGGAGCTCTTTTGCGGAATTGTGAAAGTTAAATGAGATCATCGCTAAAGTCCTTGGCACAAGGCCAGTCTCAACACTTCCTGAAGCACAGACGTGAAATACACTGGCTTGGCATCTAACTTCAAATACATCCAGCAGAAAGGTACAGTCACCAGGTAGTACATTTGCTTACAAGTCCTGCACTTTGCATAACCGATGCTTCTGGGCCAACTATCTATGGGAGGTAAATAAAGCTGCCATCAGAGGTTTCTCCGGGGTCTATGTGCCCGTGCTTGCGTCCCCCATCCCCTCCGAAACAGAAGCTAGCCAACACAAACCAACGGGCAATCACTGGTTTCATCAACAGGTGCAAAAGAAAACGAGCGCCGGGCACGGGGTCCGGGCGGCGCCTAAATCCATCCCCTGGGATCGTGGTGACTCTGTAAGGCGTCCCGGCGGAGCACGGGGCAGAAAAGGCCACACCGGCTCTCCAAGAACGCAACACCCGGCGGGCGCGGCGACGGCAGTTCCCCAGGAGGTGCTGCGGGCCGCCACGCCCTGGGCCCAGCCTGAGGGGCACTCCGGCGTCCCCGGGGTCACATCATTCAAACGGGCGGCCCGCACCCCGCGCGCGACCCCGACGCCCCGGCTGTCTCGGCGCCGCCCGGGGCTGGTCACCTCGGGGAAGGGAGGTGCCCATTTCTCGAAGTCTGGGGCGCCGCTCCCCGGGACGGCAGACCAAGGGCGCGCGGCCCCAACCCCGGGTCCGCGGCGCGGTCGCACTCACCGAGCGTGGCCACTGTGCCGGCCTCGAAGAGCAGGCAGTCCCCGCGGCCGCGCGCCTCCAGCAGGACGCTCCACTCCCCTGAGGCGTCCAGCCGCCCGAGCAGCCGCAGCGCCTTGCTCAGCGCCATGGGCGCCGGGGCGCGTCCGGCCCGAGGGCGCGCAGCCCGGCTCCGCTCCCCGCGCTCCCGCAAGCGCCAGGAGTTTCACTTTGGGCCCGGCTGCCGGCCCCGCGCAGGCTCCTCCCCGGCCTCCCCTCCCGCCCCCGCCGAGCCGCGCCGCCCCGGGCAGGTGAGGGCGCACGGCCGCCTCCCGCCTCCCGCCTCCCGCCTCCCGCCTCCCGCTCGCGAAGGCGCCGCGCTCCCCCCAGCGGCCAGGCAGCTGCGGGCGGCCGGGCGGGCCTGGCGTCGGCGCCCCGCGTCCCCGGGGCCTTGCTGGGGGAGGGGGGCTAATCCCGGGCCCCTGGCCGGAGGGGAAGTCCTCCCTGCGGCGGGCGGCAGCCAGGAGGAAGATTCCACACATTCCTGGACGCGCGGGAGGACGCGGCCGCGGGGTGCCCCGTTGAGCCTGAAACGCTGCAGGGCGCCGCGGCCTTATATGGGCAGCCCGGGCCCGGCCCGCGGCCAGGCGGGAGTCGGCGGCCTGCGCTCCCCAGTCCCGGCCCAGGCGGTGACGACCCTGGGCCCGGCCCTTCAACACTCTGTGCCTCAGTTGCCCTGCGGGAGAGGCGGAGTTAAGGTGGCGCTGAGGAGCCAGTTAACTCCCAGAGGGGGCTCGGTGAGTGCCCGGCGAGTGGGAAGTGTTCAAGAAATGTTGCCTTTTACTAGCTTTCCAGACGTGAGGATATTGTGATCCACACCAGGGAGAATTTGAGCGGATCAGAGGCGTGTTGTCTCAGAGAAAACGGAGACCATGACTTCTAGGCGTGCCCCTTCTGTGACCTTGACTTCTCTGAGCCAGCTTTCCTCCCCGGTCAGATGGCGGCTGTACCTGTCCCACCGGCTCACCGGATGGGGGCCGAGTCAGAGGTCAGGGCTGAAAGGTCGGCAAGTAACAAGCGGGGCAGCTGTGAGGTGCTGGTGGGGGCAGAGCGAGGGGTCTCCTCTCTCCCTGCAGCTGCCTTCTCCCCTCCATCTTGCAGCCCCTCCTCCCGCTCTGGGTCTAATCCGTGACTTCAGGGCAGACACAGCAATCAGCCAGTTCGTACCTGTGGCCCGAGGACCTCAGCACAAACCCGTGCATCATCCACCGGAGTCTGCGGCCCCTACCCGGATGCCCTCGCAGCTGTCAAGGGAGGCGGGGCCCCTCTTGGCACTGGTCATCTGCAGGGGAGGGGAGAAGTGGGAGGGCTTACCCTGAAGGGCTCCTTGCGTGGGTGGGTTTGGAGGTTTCGTTTCCTTCTCCTGTCATGGGGTGTATGGACAGTCCCAGACACCTCCATCAGGCTCCCAGACCAACTGGGCTCCTCTCACCCCAACCTGCTCACCTTGAGAAGACGGTGGGTCAAGCTCTTTGTCTCCAGAGCATGTTCCAGAAGGAGCAGAGCACCGAGGGCCAAGCAGGACAGTCTGGTGCCCTTGCAGACATTCAGGAACGACTGGGAATGACCATATTCAATGGTCGTGGACAACCTCCCAGGGGATGAATTGGGGAATAAAGTAAATGTAAACCACTGGCAGAGATTCAAATCATTCCTCAGCCTGTCCTGTTGCTCACAAATTCAGTTTTGAAGTGGTGGATATCCCAGGTATGATGCTCAGAAGCTGTCCACACACTTTCTTCCTCTGTGAAATGGAGATATTACCCTCATGAGAACAGTGTACCCATGAAAGGATACAAAGTAGCCTCTGGCCCACTTTTCCATTCCTTTTAAACTTGAAGCTCACTTCTTCCAGGAAGCCGTCCTGGAATGATGAGGTCCCAGGAAATAGCATTTATACGTACTCAGATTCACAGATGTACATTTCAGCTCTCATTTGCTCATGTGTGGCTTGAGACGTGTTTTTATATTTCTTTTAGCTCTGTTTCACAAATTAGAGATAAGATCTCACTAGTCTTTGTAAATTTTAACTCTCCCCCTCTTTTGTGCTTTCTCTAGCATCACATAATTTGAAGGGACAAATTATGCACAGTGACATGCTGTACATATTGTAGGAATTTTCCTACGGTGAAGACCAGCACTGGAGCTTTACAGTTTATAGAATCTAAGACAATCAACTGGAAGACGAACCACGATTTTAGGTACTACTGAGAAACGATGGTGCCTGCTCACCTACGTAACTAAATTGTTGGCTATGCCCAGATTTCGGCAATGGTATGGTGTGCATCTCAGACTCGGTGAACTGTAGAGGCTGTCCCCTTACCTCTGACAAGTGGCTGAACGAGCCAGGAGCCTGCTGGGTTTTCAGGGGGCTGCCCTCTGGTTTGGAATGGACCGTCAACGTGGGTGGCGGACGGAGCACCGGCTGTACGTGCACACTGCCTTGATGGGCCAAGGGTCCCCCTGGGCGCTGGCACAGTTAGCAGATGGAGAAAGTAGCAGAGCTTGAGACATTCAGGAAAAAGCTCAGCTCTGATACCTAACCAGCGAGTGGAACCTGGGGAGGCAAGGGGACCCATCTGAGGGGGAGAGTCTGGGCATATTCTGCTCCAGAGATGGGGTCCTCCTGGAGGGCCCGTGATTGGAAGGGGAGGAAGTGAGGAAGGAGTGAAAAGCCACCTCCTTCATCCCGCTGAGTGGAGAACCCCTCCCTCGCCGGAAATTCATGCTGGCTGTGCTGGGGGAGGCAGGACCTGGGGGAGTCTGGAGGCCAGCAAGCCCTCAAAGCAGAGCGAGAAAGAGGGGAGAACTTTGAAAGAAATGAACAGCTGTGTCTGGTGCCTGATTGCATGAGAGGCAAAAAGGACAGCGAGGAGTCAGAAGGGAGCCCCGTGTTTAGATAATGGGGCAGAGGGGCACCATCGACAGAGACAGGCGAACTAGGGAGCGGGCTGGTGGGTGTGGCTGGGGTTGAGCTGAGCTTTAGATGAGCGGGTCACCCAGTAGAAAAGACCGGACAGGAACAGCGGAGGTGGTGAGGGGCCTGTCTCCGCAGGGGCGTGGAGACAGGCATCTGAGCCTGGGAGGGGCAGGGGCAAAAGACCCGAAAGCAGCAGCCTGAGAGATTAGAGAAGCCCAGGGAAGCAGGGAGTGGCCAGTGGTTGTAAACCTCAGAAGGGTCTGTATGAATAGGAATTCAGGGGTGCCTGGGTGGCTTATTCGGTTGAGTATCCCACTTTTGATCTCAGAGTCCTTTGTTCAAGCCTGCTGGGTATGGAACCTACTTAAAAAATTTAAAAAAAAATTCAAGAATGAGGACTCTGAAGAAACCTTGGTTTGGTGACCTTTGAGTGGTTAGTTTTATTAGAGGGTTGGGCAAAAAGTCAGCTTGCAAAGAATTAAGGAGGAAACGCAGGCAGTAAGGATAGTGGGCTTGCTCCAGGAGCCTGTCTGCAAGAAACACAGATCTGATGCAGCCAGCGAGGACCGCAGAGGCTTTCTAAGATGGGCCGGGCCTGCACATGTTGGAGGGTGGGCAGCAAAGACAGGAGGGGGGAGTTAGACCCTGTGTGGAAAGGGTGCATCCCCTCTGGAGATGAGGAAGGCCAGGCCCCCAGCGTGGGTGGAAGGATGGGCTCTTCGGACGGAGAGATAGGACGGTGGGAGGGCAGGGTTGAGAAGGAGGATAAGAGGCATCATCCTTCCAAAGGCCTGGCTCCGGCTGAACCCCCAATAAGCAAAAAAGGGGGTGGGAATGGGAACTGAGGAAAGCCGGAAAGGCCCAGAACATTTGCTGTGCCATAGTTGTCTCTAGAAGGCGAGCTCCAAGTCCCCTGGGCTTGAGGAGATAATGGGATCCTAAAGCTAGGGACAACCTCAGCTGATCCTCTCGAGGGTTCTTTGCCAAAGGAGGACAATGTCTCAATCCTGTCAGCAATGCCTTAAAAATATACCCAGGGTCTGACCACTGTTAGCCTCCCCGTCAACTCGGGTTTGGTTCTCTGTGACACAGACTCTGAGCTGGGGAATTCGCCAGCAGAGGCATACTGGGGAGGGTTCTCAGGCCCCACGCCAAGGGAAGGGAGAATGAAGTTGAGCTGCCGTGCAGACCTCACTGACGAGAGTGGTGTGGCCCCTGGAGTGTCCTGAATGCATCGACCCGTCTCTGCTTCCAAGGTGGCTACAGCCTTGGGCCAGGTGGCTCCCTTCGGCCAGGAACAGCGTTCCAGCGCTGAGAGAGTGACTGCCTCCTTCTACCACCTCACCCCTGCCCCTCCTTGCCCAAGACTGTGAGCCTGGAACTAGTCACCCTCCCCTCTGCTCCCCATGAACACCCACACTCCCAGAAGCCCACGTCCACTGTGATGCAGGACCCTGCCCTCCCGGGCCATCAGCTTCTGTTCTGTTCAGCCAACACACATAACCTACCTCTGAGCATCTCCACCTAAATTTCCTCCACCCACCCAACCCCCTGTTATGGGCTGAGCTGTATCACTGCAAACTCACAGTCAGCATGTGACTGTGTTTGGAGACAGCTAAAATGAAACCACGTGGTGATTCAGCTACAGTGAAGCCACGTGGGTGGGCCCTAATCCAACCTGACTGTGTGCCTGTAAGAAGAGGGGGTCAGGACACAGGCCTGCACAGAGGGAAGACCGTGTGAAGCCACAGGGGAAGATGGCCGTCTACAGACTGGGCTCGCCAACACTGTGACCTCTGACCTCCAGCCTCAGGAACTGTGAGAAATAAACTTCTGTTGTTTAAGCCCGCCGTCTGTGGAACTTTGTTCGGGTGGCCAAACAGACGAATACACTATCTCATATCTCCTTCCCAGCTCAAATTTCCTCCTCAGCACGCATCCCTCGCTAACATAAGAAATCGCTTATTTACTTACTTATCCTGTCTGTCACCCTCCTCCCACCGTTACAAGCTCGCTGAGCAGCGATGTTTTGTTTTGTCTGATGTGTGCCTGGCATCTCCCCGGTCCAAGAACGGTACCTGATTCCTAGTGGGAGCCAAGGAGCCAGGCCAGTGAATAAATGAATCTGCTTAGAACCACCTCGATCTGTGAGGGCGGAGAATTCAGCTTCTGCGGTCGTCCATTGCAGTGATTCTTACCCTGGCTGATGAATTTAGTGAACAAATATTTTCTGAGCACCTACTGTGTGCCAAGGATTGTTCTGGACGCTGGAGAAATAGCAGCACACAAAACAGAGAAAAGTCCCTGTCACAGACAGAGGGGACGTCAAACACACAAAATGCATAACATCCTAGGTGACAAAGTGCTGTGGAGGACAGGAGACTGCTGGGGGGGGGGAGACAATTTTAAACGGGGGTCACGGGGGGTCTTGTTGAGAAGTGTTGTCAGAGTTAGGAACTGAAGTAATCGAGGGAATGAGCCCAAGGGTATCTCAGGAAAGGGCATTTCTGGTGCCAGGAACAGTCAGTGCAAATCCCTGGGGAGGGAGTGCCTGGACAGGGGGAGGTGGAGGGGACGTGGGCCACGGTGACATGGACTTTTGCTCTGAGAGACGGGAGCACAGCAGTGACATGCTCAGACGCTGTTTTCATCAGACCATCCCAACTGCTGAGTTGAAACCCGAGTGCAGGGCAGAGGGAGGGAGAGCAGAGAGCAGAGAGGGAGGCCATTGCTGGGGGTGCCACAGGGAGAATGGGAGGGGGGTGGAGAGAAATGGTCCTATTCTGTGTAGGCCTTTGAAGGGTGAGCCATTGGTTTTGGTGTTAGAGCAGATAAGAATCGGGGGAAAAGACAGGAGTTCGGACACCCCCACGCTTTGGCCAGAGCAACAGGAAGGCTGGCACTGCCGTCAGGTGGAGACAGCAGATGGAGGAGCCGATGGCTGGTCACGTGAGTTTGGGATGCCTGTGACATCCCATATATGAGGTGGCGCGGGGGCAGTTGGTCACGCAAGCCTGTAGTCCACAGGCGAGGCTGCGCGGAGATGTAAACACGAGGCCATGGACATCCTGATGGCATTACAGCCTGGGGCCTGGATGAGTTCGCCAGGCGCTGGGGGCTGGCCTGTGGCGCCGAGTGGGGGGACGCCCGTGAGGTGGGAGGGCACCCGGCAGTGACAGCGTCCTGGAGTCCAAGGGAAGGACGCGTCTCAAGGAGCAGATGGCAAAGCCTGCCGCGGGTCCAGCCCCGACGGCACAGCTGCAGAAGCCGGCTGGGGATACAGTAGTTCTTCTCTACATCCCGTTTCTTCTTGCTTCACCCTCTGTATGCCCGAAGATCTCGTTGTCGACTTAGAGGATTAAAAGCACACAGGAACCTTGGGGGCAGTGACTCTGAACCCCCTTAGCTTCCCCGATGGAACACTCCAGGCTCCTGGACCGCTCCTCGTGTCTCCTGGTCTCCATCACGCTCATCACACTCATGGCTTTCCTGGGCTGACTTCCAGTTTCTCCACTTCCGAAAGCCTGCTGAGCACGCCGGACACACTCCTCTGGCGACGCTCTGACTTGCGGGGAGCGTAATCAAGGGGATGACGGGACTCTGCTGAGCGTGGTCCCTGTGGCGCCATCCTCTGGCTGCTTTGCCCATAGCGGGGGGGGGGGGGTGGTGGCGGGAGGGGGGTGTGGACGATATAGAAGCTCGAGCACATTGTGACCCGTGGTGTGGTGTGTGCTTCCCATCAGGAAGCATACGTCCCGCTGCTCCTCCATGTGCCATAACGACCCCTACCCTCCACGCTGTAATCCTTGCCAACAGTTATGTCCTACTCTCTCATTCCTTCTTCACTGGTAGCCGAAATTCTAGACACGGAAAATTCCCATCGACTCTAAGTTACCCAAATGGGCATACAAACAAAACAGGCAGAATAGGATTCTTTTCCTCTATTTACTAGCATTCAAATAATGACTGCGAACTGGTCCATTCACATCCTGCAATGGTGACCAATTAGTTTGTCTTTCCACTTTCATCGTTCCCGCCCACTGCGGTTTTGTCTTTAGTGATGCTCAGAAAGTTCCCTCCTTGGCCAGCTTGCTTTCTTCAGCCTACACGCGCGCAACCCTTCAGAGCGCTCTGACCCCACGATTTCCCCGCCACATCTCCCTGCCCTTTCCCTTGCTGGCAGTTCACTCTCTGAATGCTTCATGCACTGGGCTTCACTGGCTTGCCTTCACAGACAAAATCACGTGGGAATCCAAGGCAGGAACGATGCAGCCCGATGGCCTGGGTCTGAAGCCTAGATCTACCCTTTCCCCACTGGGCAACCTTGAGCAATTTACTTACCTTCCTGGTGCCTCAGATGCCTCATCTTTTGTATGGATTCATGAGAAGGAATATGCAGGGAAGGGGTATGGGACGGTGCAGGGCCGCAGTGGGCACTAGGGATGTGCTAGCCATCACTCCGTGTGTCCCCCCATCCCGCTGGTCCGCAAAGCTAGGGCTGCATCTGTATGGTTAGTATCGGACCCCCGGCGCCTGGAGTTCAAGGAGTCCTTGTTGAGTGAAGAAACGAAGGACGTAGGAACACCTGCTTGGAGCTGGCTGGGAAATCAAGCCTCTGAAGCAGACACGGGGCAGCTGGCAGCTCAGAGGGTACGTGCCTTGTCTTTCATTCCCAGAGTCCAGAATCGAAATACTGATGCACAGGGTCCTGATAACGTGGGAAATACTGAGGGGTCGCACTGATCGGAGCAGCAGGAGGGGGGCTCTGTACTAACTGTCGCAGGCAGCCCACGGCCCGGGCAGCCCAGCAGACTGAGCTGATGTTCACCAGCTGCGAGGGAATCAAGTGAGATCCTGTCTAGCTGTCTGCAGTCACTCGGGGCAGAAACCACTGTGCGTTCTGGCTGCCACCCCCACCCCTGGCCCGCCGGGATCTCAAGTCCCTGGGAGAGCTGGCCTGGCCCCGCTGGCCTTTACGGGGGTGTTGGGTGTCAGGCAGACCTCACAGGAGGGTGGTTGGAGGTTCGTTATTATTTTTGAGAGAGAGGAATATACGCCACTGGATCTATCTATCTACACACACCTGCCCGCACGGGGCGGCACCTATGACCTGAGGTCAGGGGACCTGGGTACAGGCTTGCTTTGCTTTTTCTCACAGGGCCCCTCAAGCAGACCGGCCTCCCACAGGACTGCCCCAGAGCCGGTCCGGACACAGTTCACCCGCCCCCAGCAGAGTGTGCCCGGCAGCCGGCGGTGAGCTCAGCAAACCCAGATGCCCCTGTGATTCAGACGCTCCCCCACGTGTCTGTGCGACGCCGGCCCTCTCTGCCCCCAGGTCCTGGGCGTCTTCCTTCCCTCCCCATCTCCTGCTGAAGGTCAACAACACCTGCTGCTTAGATGGGTTGAAACAGAGACAGCTTGTGTGGGCACCCGTGGGCTCTGGGGCCCCGGGGGGCTTTCTTGACTTCTGTGGCCAAGACCAAGTGCCGCACGCAGGCGTGCCAGCTGCCAGCCGCTCCTGAATCCAGCATCGCAGCTGGAAAACCAGCCAAAGCACACCCGTTCCAGGTCAGGGTGTGGGGCCTTTCAGATGCCACGAACAGCTAGCGTCTGCCTGTCGGTTCAGTTCCACACTCAGAGAGCACCTACCAGCGGCAGGACAATGATCGAGACGGTTCTGGCTGTTCAGTCATTGTCAGCTCAAGTGGTTCTGACAGCCAAGGTCTTTCCCCCACTCCCCTCCTATGCCTGGTACCAGAGCCAGGCAAATAGCGGGGGGCGGGGAGGGGCACGTTCCCGCTCAGGGGGAGACTCAGGCCTCTGGAATGTGCTCCCACCTCAGCCGATGGGCAGGCCTGTTTCTGTGCCATCCTTGACCCTCCTCTGAAATACCTCCTTTCTGAGTGGCTTCCAAGATCCATAGATAGAGAAAATGCTACCAGGGGTTTTAGAACAAGGCCTATACATCGTCACTCCAGACAGCAGGGGGAAAAGTTATGGGGGGTAAGTTTGAGTTCAAGGTTCAAAAGATTTTTCTAGGAATTAGGGGTCAAAAAGAAGAAAAAAGACTGCCTTGTGTAGAAGTAAGCTCCCCATTTCTGGAGGAATGCAAGTGGGAGGCTGGGTGATGACCCCTCCTGTGGGTGTGTGAGAAAAGAAACAGTTTCTTGATGTGTGTACTTTTCTGCATGTTTAAAAACTTTCAAAGTATACATTTGTAATGAACTAAAAACAAAATAAAAATTTTAAAAATATAAATTATATAAATAAAATATGTATCTACAACTATGCTCTTTTACTGTACGTTTAAAAATTATTGAAATAGAAATTCTTTTTTTTTTCTAGATTTATTTATTTATTTGAGAGCGAGAGAGGGTGTGAGCAGGGGGACGGGCAGAGGGAGAAAGGGGGACAAGCAGACTCCCTGCTGAGTGGGGACCCTGACACAGGGCTCAAGCCCAGAACCCTGAGATCGTGACCTGAGCCAAAAGCAAGAGTTAGACACTTAACCGACTGAGCCACCCAGGCGCCCCAAAATAGAAATTCTTACAACATTTGCTCTTAAATTTTGCTTTGTCATACAGTGTTGAAAAATACAGTGAAATTTTGGACCATTACCTGGTCATTCCCTTTTGATTAAAATTAGTTATATCTTCCGGTAATAACACATTGCAGTCCGTGTATCAGGGGTACTTTAAAAGGCTTTGGCTGGAAGCAATGGAAAACTCAAATCTAGAAGTCTTAGATGAACCGGGATTCTCGCGGTAGGGTATCCGCAGGCAGGGCAGCTCTCAGCTCTTTCTTTCTGTACCGTAATTGTTACTGAGGTAGGGAAGCTGATGGGACTCCGCGTTAGGAAGGCTCCGTCTCTGCTGTTTTCCCTTGAGGCCCTATTTACACACGCTCTAGATATGGACTTTAAAGATTTTATTTATTTATTTGAGAGAGAGAGAGAGAGTGCACACAAGCAGGGGGGGTGGCAGAAGGAGAGGGAGAAGCAGGCTCTCCGCTGAGCAGGGAGTCTGGACTCGGGGCTTGATCCCAGGACCCCTAGATCATGACCTGAGCCGAAGGCAGACGCTTAACCGACTGAGCCATCCAGGCGCCCCCTATATTTCTGACTGAAAACCAAAGAAACTATGTTCCCACTCCAATGGGAAGCGAGAGAGTTAATCATTCTCTGAGTTTTTGTCCTAGGCTCCCAACACCTGATCACATCTAAGAAGAGCTAGATCCCAAACATGTTCCAGAACATTAGCTTCGAACACACCTTGGCCCACACTGGCATCAACACCCGCTACCTTCCATGATTTATAAAATAACACCTATTACCCAGTCACTCACCTTTGATCAGACCCTGTCCTGGATTTCTGAAAGAACATGTATCCTAGACCCCTTTTCCAATATAAGCCTCTAGCCCCAAATGACGAAGAGACTCATTTTCTTATCCTTTCCAAGTCTCCCAGACATTCCATCTGCTATTTTCTACCTGTCACTTACACTATTCAATAAACTGTGCTTTTACTTTCTCTGCTCGCATTTGATTTCTACCCTGCACAAAGCCAAGGACCCTCTTCGCTGGTCCTGCTGGGCCCCTTTGGGGTCCTCAGACCCAACCTACTGCATCATTAGCATGTTGGCATTGTCTTCAGGATCACAAAATGGCTGCTTCAGCTCCAGCCATCACACCTATATTCAAGATAAAGGAGAGAGGAATCCAAGTCAGCTCCGTCTCTTTTATAAGAAAAAGGCAAAAGGCTTTTTCCAGAAACCCCCAACACATTTCCACGTAAGTCTCATTGGCCAGAACTCTGTCACACAGTTGGCATTAGCTACAATGCGGACTTTTCCTGTCTCTTTGGTTGAGATGGACAAGAGAGAAAAGGGAATGGGCATGAATGGGTTTGGGGTTGGCTGACCAGCAGTGTCTCCTGTGTCTAGAACAGTCAGCGTCAGATCATCAGTCTTGTTATTTTGGCATAAGGCTCAGTGCTGCCTTAGAAACGGTTATGTTATTTTAATTTTTTCCATATGTCATTTCTTTCCTCCCAAGGCAGTCACGAAGTGGAAAGGACAGGAATGATTTCTGATTTGCTACAAGAGACTGAGGCCCTGATAAGACTTGCTATTAGACACCAGCTCTCCAGACTCCTCACCCTGTGTTTTTTCCCATTGGCTACACTGCCTCTGATTTCGTATTTTCTCTCTTTGAGAGAACTTGTTTTTCCACTGTGCAGCTGATGAATTCTGCAGGCCAGAGTGTTTGTCCTTGTTTACTGAGTATGGCACTGGGCATGGGTATTCTCCCCATAGCTCTAGAAGCAGGAGGCCACCTTGTCATTGTACAGACCTGTCTCTACAGGGAGCATGGAAGTCAAAGCTGACCACAACCGAATAAACAAGACAGCCTTTCTCAGATGAACCTTTGTGACTGTTTTAACCACAAAACTGAACACAAATCCAAGTAAGATGCAACAAAAATGAGAACTAAGGAAAGATCTGTCACAGCTTCGTAAGCAAGACAGAAAGTAAAAGGGAGCTGTGACCCCAGGTCACTTGGCACCTGTCCGTCTTAGGTTCTTATTTCTAGTTTCCTAAAGGATTCCTTGTTAAAAGAGGTATTCTGTTTGCTTCTCAATAAAGACATGGTTTGTTTTTTTTTTTTAAGATTTATTTATTTAGTTCAAAGAGAGAGAGAGAGTCCATGAGTGGGAGGAGCAGAGGGAGAGGGAGAGAATCCTCAAGCAGACTCCCCGCTGAGCACGGAGCCTGACGTGGGACTCGATCCCACGACCCTGAGATCACGACCTGAGCTGAAACCAAGAGTCAGACGCTCAACGCCTGCCACCCAGGCGCCCCAAGACATGGTTTTTGAACTATAAAAATGCCCCAGAGTTTGTGTCTCTAAGCATATTTATGTTGGAAATCGGTGGTGACTCCCCATCCTGCTCCCCCGAAGCCTTGCAAGCAGCAATGTCTGCAGTCAGAGAGGGGTTTCCACGCTCCACCTGCTTCCTGCCTCCACCCGGCACACACTGGGGCCTGCACGTATTTATTTAAACAATAATATGGACTAGATAGCCAGGGTCTTCTCACTCTCTTCACTGCCCTCTCTCTCTCTCCTCTCTGCCACAGTTTCCCTCTTCTTTCCAAAACCCTTCCCACATAAATCTCACACTCTGCTGGGGGCCACACACGGCCGTGGGCTCTGAAGGAAACACACCTCTGTAGCAGAAGGATATCTCCTTTCTCCTCGAGCCTCAGCTCCTTTCCCTTTCTCCCCTCCACTGGCCAAAGGGGGAGAGCAGATCTTCGCTCTGCCATCTGGTCCCACTTATCCCAGAGGTTCTGGGCGGCAGGAGCCCCTGGTGCTTTCCATAGTGACCCCCCGGACTGAAATACGGGGTCTTGCTTAGACAGCTGACCGGGGGAACCATCTGGAAGCTCTGAGGGCCCAGTGGGAACTACCTCCCGTCCACTTGTGAGATTACCCATCCCTCCCTCTTCAGGACATTCCTTCAGTCCATGTGTTACAAGGAAAGGGAAAGAGGGAGGAGACCAGGATGTGGCAGATGAAATGTGAGCAAGTCTGGTACGATGAGGAAATCCACTCTGTCTTTAAAGCAGTACCTCTGAATCCTTACCCGAGTCACCCGCACTTTTCATAAGATAACGAAAGGTATAAACCCCTTTCCCCAGAAATGTTAGAAATCAGCGGTGGCTCCCCCTCTGAAAATAATGGAAAACATGCACACAAATAATATCCCTGCAATTGTCTGTGGTACCGAAAGAGGATTTCGGCTGCCTCCCTCTTGACCTCAGACTTCCCAGCTGGGCTCTCGGCTCACACAGAAGACCCCGTGGGCGAAGCCTCCCGTAACGGGAACCGAAACTACCCCTCAAGCAACAAGGCCTGCCCCGAGCCAGCAAGACCTTGGCCGTGACTGAGTCCATGACAACGATGGACAGGACCTTCCCGGCCCACCCGCAAGCGCCCACCCACCTTTGCCCCAATTCTCCTTATATAAACCTGGAAGGACTTGGAGCACTTTGGAGACCGTCTCTGAGACGCTAGTCTGTCTTCCCGGCACTGGCCGCACTGGATAAGTCCCTTTCCTGTTCCATCACCCACTCGTTTCTCTGCCTTTGGGTTCTGTCTGCGGCGAGTGGCCGAACCTGGTCTGTCTGGGACCCCTGGAGCCAGATGCTCCCTCAGCCCTGCGCCCCGCCACAAACCACGATACATGGCAATTACATGGACCACACGGCCAAGAATTCCTATCTTAGAAGCAAGTTAGAAAAAGCGGCTCACACACGTACCTCTAAAGAGGGTGGGAAGTAAATCTTAACCACGAAGACATTTCCAAGGCACTAGACAATGCAGTTAATATTTTCCAAAAGAAAAGGATCAAGAACAGAGGGCTCCCCCAGAAAACCTTAATTCCCCGGGGAGGGGGAGGGGGTCAGTACTGCTGCATCTGTAGGCAGAGCCTTCGGTTTACGGGAGCTCACTTCTCACTCTGTTCAGATGTGTGGTGCTGGGAGAATAAACACTCCTGAACTACAATGGATCGATCTGTCTGGAGTGATGTAAACACGTCAACAAAAGAACTGAATCTCACAAAAGTGGTTTATTTGCCTTTGTAAATTTTTGTTTTGCTTCTTCCTGCTCTTCATTTTGAGGTGGGTCGAGAGTTTTCCAAATGGCCCATTTTCAAATGCGTCTGCTTCCTTAAGCCAACATATTTCCTGTTGGCCACCTGTTTAGGGTTAGGGTGAATTCACACTCTGGCTCAGTAATGAGCCACTATACTGATCGGGGGGATGCGGTGTAGCTCGTGCTACCGGAGACCCAACTCCAATCCAGTGGCTCAGCGTGGCAGGGGTTATTTCTCGCTGGTGACAATTCT
>NW_024423675.1:61036145-61038384 GCF_017311325.1 Ursus maritimus | reverse complement strand
CTGTGTGTTGGCTCTGTGTTCTAAGCTGCTTGAACCCTTCAGCACCTCCTCCCCTTGTCACCGTGGGCCGCGGAGAAGAGCCGGAGAGATGCGCACCCACAATCCCGTGCGTCCCCGTGCAAGTGCAACATCGCTCTTTGGCCAGAGCAAGGCACACAGTGACACCTGGGGAAGCAGGGCGCACCGTGGGCCCAGAGGAAGGCGAGAGCCACGACGCAGCAAACCACGTACTGCCTCTGCAGGTGTTGCCCAAAATCCGCCTCCGGGCTTCGCAGACGAACTAGAAGGCGAAGACAGAGCCTGGGAGAAAGAGGAACGCTGGCTTTGTTGCCTTGCCGGCCAACGGGCTGGGGGCTTACAGGGAAATTCCGACAGGCAGTGTGTGCTTGCTGCCAGGCTCCCATGCTTGCGGGGAGGAGGGGACGTCCTGGGTTCCTGAAACAAAAGGCTAAGAAGGAAGGAGGGGAGGTCTGCAGAAGAGAGCAAGGAAAGAAAGCTTACTCAGCGGAAAACGGAGCCCTGCCGAAGCATCCGTGCAGCCATTTTGATTTTTGTTCAACCTTCTGCTTGTGTTTTCACGGGGACTTCTGGAACCCGCTTCACAGTACAGTAGATTGGGACGGATGTGCGTGCCGAGCACTCTCTGGGAGCGGGAAAGCTACCCTGGCCTTAGAGTTTAAAAACAATAGTACGTTTTCCACGTTTAGCAACGATGGAGGACTAGAGGCCAGTTACCCCTCCTTAAATGAAGAGAAAAATGGACAGAATCTATGAAAAGTGGCTTCAGCCATTCGACCCCAGGCAGCGCAGGACTTCGATCCCTGAGAGAGGAGAAGCAAGCGGGGTGAGCCCCATGTCGGCCCCAAAGTACTGGCTGCAAGCAGATGCCAGGCCCAGAACGGGGAGGGGGAAACCGAACTGAGTTTTGTGGTCTGGCTGAGTTGAGGAGCCTGAGATCCGTGTTCAGGGGCCCAGGCGCCAGGATGGGAAGGGCAGAGCGAGAAGATTCTCCGGCACTCCTGGGAGGAAATCAGGAGGATGGTGACACAGCCACCCGAACTCGGGACCCAGACGGTTCCGGAAGTCACGCAGGACTGGAAACGGTGCGAGGGTCGTTGGCCAGAGCGCGAAGGCATCGCCAGGAGCGCCAGACGGGGCCCACAAACGCCACCGTCCTCTCGGGGGGCAGAGCGAGCCGCTGGCAGCGCAAAGCCCGTCCCGTCCTGGCGCCCGTTCCTCAGAAGCAAGGCCCTGTCATCGCTCCGGCCGCACGCCTGTCAGTCCTGCGTGTCAGCGCACCCACGAGCCGGGCCTTCATTCGGCCACATGGCAAGGGGACAGCCGTCCGGCAGGCTCAGGATTCCCAACGCAACATGTCACCATGTGATCAATGTGGCTTCTTACACGGTGCCCAAAGCAGACGACAATGTCCGTCCCACATCAGACGAGATAGCACCGGGGCGGGGCGCCGGGTGGCTCGGTCGGTGAAGCAGCTGCCTTCAGCTCAGGTCATGATCCCGGGGTCCCAGGATCGAGACCGGAATGGGGCTCCCTGCTCAGCGGGGAGTCTGCTTCTCCCTCTACGCTCCCTTTGCTTTTGCTCTGTCTCTCAAATAAATAAATAAAATCTTTAAAAAAGAGAAATAAGGTAACACAGAGGGCAGGAAGTTAACGAACCAGACTCGCAGTGGGTCTGCGGGTGCGTCGTTGAGATGAGGCCCCTGTCCGGTCCGGGTCAGCTCTCGGCACTTACTGTGTATTATGTTCAAGCCACGAAGGATCTCAGTTCTGTTCGAGATCCATCGGGCAGAGGCTTCTGGGGCCGCTCCCTTTTTAGACTGGTCAGTGTCTGAAGAGTCTGACAGCTACAATATCCCTCCCTTTTTAAAGGGATCGACTCAGTCTTGGGCCGCAGACCTCCTCTGCTTCTGCCCGTTACCGGTTCTGGGGCGCCGTCAGCTGGCGCTGGTCCCCGTGATATCTGGGAGCTGCAGTCCTTTGCTGCCTGCGCCACTGCTTGACACAGGACCCCACCTGACATGAGTGACTCCATCTTGCTCTTGACAGTATCCAGCTGCTTGCCGCCCCTGCAGTGGACCGTGGCCCTCTATGCCTGAGACGTGGCATCTCCCTGAGGTCCAGGTGAATCCGTAATCCTAACAGCCAACAGGTATTAAATGAAGTAATGAATTGAATTTAGCCTTAGGCGGTTTCCTTATCTGCACAGGAAGGAAGCGGT
>NW_024423675.1:60898596-61036135 GCF_017311325.1 Ursus maritimus | reverse complement strand
GGGGGGGGGGGGTGCTGCCAGCGCGCGTGCTCCGGAGGCGCGTCCCCTGGAAGGACGAGGCTGGCCGTGTGGTCGCCGGCACTCCTGGGAGGAAATCAGGAGGATGGTGACACAGCCACCCGAACTCGGGACCCAGACGGTTCCGGAAGTCACGCAGGACTGGAAACGGTGCGAGGGTCGTTGGCCAGAGCGCGAAGGCATCGCCAGGAGCGCCAGACGGGGCCCACAAACGCCACCGTCCTCTCGGGGGGCAGAGCGAGCCGCTGGCAGCGCAAAGCCCGTCCCGTCCTGGCGCCCGTTCCTCAGAAGCAAGGCCCTGTCATCGCTCCGGCCGCACGCCTGTCAGTCCTGCGTGTCAGCGCACCCACGAGCCGGGCCTTCATTCGGCCACATGGCAAGGGGACAGCCGTCCGGCAGGCTCAGGATTCCCAACGCAACATGTCACCATGTGATCAATGTGGCTTCTTACACGGTGCCCAAAGCAGACGACAATGTCCGTCCCACATCAGACGAGATAGCACCGGGGCGGGGCGCCGGGTGGCTCGGTCGGTGAAGCAGCTGCCTTCAGCTCAGGTCATGATCCCGGGGTCCCAGGATCGAGACCGGAATGGGGCTCCCTGCTCAGCGGGGAGTCTGCTTCTCCCTCTACGCTCCCTTTGCTTTTGCTCTGTCTCTCAAATAAATAAATAAAATCTTTAAAAAAGAGAAATAAGGTAACACAGAGGGCAGGAAGTTAACGAACCAGACTCGCAGTGGGTCTGCGGGTGCGTCGTTGAGATGAGGCCCCTGTCCGGTCCGGGTCAGCTCTCGGCACTTACTGTGTATTATGTTCAAGCCACGAAGGATCTCAGTTCTGTTCGAGATCCATCGGGCAGAGGCTTCTGGGGCCGCTCCCTTTTTAGACTGGTCAGTGTCTGAAGAGTCTGACAGCTACAATATCCCTCCCTTTTTAAAGGGATCGACTCAGTCTTGGGCCGCAGACCTCCTCTGCTTCTGCCCGTTACCGGTTCTGGGGCGCCGTCAGCTGGCGCTGGTCCCCGTGATATCTGGGAGCTGCAGTCCTTTGCTGCCTGCGCCACTGCTTGACACAGGACCCCACCTGACATGAGTGACTCCATCTTGCTCTTGACAGTATCCAGCTGCTTGCCGCCCCTGCAGTGGACCGTGGCCCTCTATGCCTGAGACGTGGCATCTCCCTGAGGTCCAGGTGAATCCGTAATCCTAACAGCCAACAGGTATTAAATGAAGTAATGAATTGAATTTAGCCTTAGGCGGTTTCCTTATCTGCACAGGAAGGAAGCGGTAATGGGGTAAGCAGGACAGAGCTGATACCTACGTGGGATTCTAGGTACCCCTGCATCCCTCACTTTTCTAGTATTAACCACTCTTTCTCGCCCATCTTCACTGGAAAGTTATTTGTATTCTAATGGCTAAGAAACGAAACAGAACACCAGTATTAATATCTGACTGCCAGAAATATACAGGTGCCAGAGAACAAAAGCAATTAAAAAAAATAACCCTGAAGCCCAGTGGGACTGTGTCCCAGAGGGGTCACTTGGGGTGGCTGTCCAAGTCCCAGGCGTGGCTGAACCAGAGAGGTGCTGCCCACAGCTGAGCCAGGAGGCCACTGGCTTCAGGTCCCCACCCTGCTCTTTCATAAGTGACTCACGGAGATTCCCAGTGCTGGGAAGGGCTTTGGGACAAGTCTGCTCTCGTCTTGGCACTCCGTGGAGGAGGGGACAGAGGGCAGAGAGCGTGCAAGACTTGTTCAAGGTGGCAGATGCCGGCATCAGACTTGGGACCAGAGCCCCGGGCTCCAACTCACAATTCAGGTCTCTTTACACTACCAAGGGCGTCTCCAGGGGAAGGATGGTCTTCACACTTTGGCGGGCTCCTCCGAGCCAGGGCCGAGCCCAGCAGCACGCGCTGAGGTCTGTGCGGTGTGGAGGGAGTCAGGGTCCCACGCACTGTTGGTACTAATGAGCAGCCAGGGAACAGACTTGGTACTGACATGGGAAACTAAATTGTTCTGAGAGCTTAGACATTTTTTTTGAATGATAATACAGGCTCATTGTTTAGCAAAGCTCAGAAAAACATAATTTTACGATAAAGATCACTCATAATCATACCCCAAAGAACCAAGAGAGAAACTCGGTTGGCTTGTCTTCTGCTCCCCAGTCCAAGTGCTGCGGCTTCAGCCTTAGCGAATCTCCTGTTGCCTCTATTCCCCAACTACCCTGGACTCTTTCAGATTTTACTGATGATAGCCCTTATCCTCATCCACATGCATTTATTGGGCACCTTCTGTATGTACCTGAAACCATCTATTGGTCCCCAGGCAAAGAGCAATTGTTCACTTTATGTTTTTTTTAAAGATTATTTGAGAGAGAGAAAGGAGAGTGAGAGCATGCGAGTGGGGGGCAGGGGCAAGGGAGAGAGTCTTCAAGCAGATTCCCCGCTGAGCACGGAGCCCAATGTGGGGCTTGATCCCACAGCCCATGAGATCACGACCCAAGCTGAAATCAAGAGTCGGACGTTTAACCGGCTCAGCCACCCAGGCACCCTTTGCTTTAAAGTAGCATTTCTCAGTTTGGGTACTATGGACATTCTGCATGGATAATTTTTTATTGTGAGGACTGTTGTCTACACTGGAGGATGTTCAAAGCATCTGACTTCTACCCACCAGACGACGGGACCAGCCTCAGCCAATGTGTCCTGGAGGCACCGTTACCTCCGGCTGAGAACCACTGCAGGACAGCCGATGGATGGGGCTGCCCTGACAGTGAGAGGCCCCTGCGTCCATGTTCACCACCAGATGCTGTGACGTCACTTTATACCCAGAGGAGAAGCGCATGACTCTGGCTTGCTGGTAAACCAACGTGACTTTCAGGAAGTCAGTGGCTTTTCTCCAGAAGGAATGACTCACCACCAACCCTACTTCCCGGGCTTCCCCGACTCTGCTCCAGGCGCTCCCTCTGCAGGGCAGCTCCCAGCCATGAGCCGGGCCGGGTGGGAAGTCCTCAACCTTCGACGGAACACTGCTTCACCTCTTACAGCGGCTGGTCTTGCCCAAGCCCAGGTTACACACGTTACCCGTCTCTCTCTCCCCCTGCCCACAGAGCTCTGCAAATCCTAGACCGATTGCTTCACTTAACGTTTTGTTTTGGCCTAAGATGTGGACATGTACTTCCACCTCCAGACTTTTGAACTCACTGTCGACCGAAAAGCCAAACAGTGTTCTCCCCAGAGGTTTAATGGCCTTCAGACAAACTGGCTTATTGCTGTCCTTTGAACTGCCAACGCGTTCAGATATTCTCCTCGTACAGCACGGTGACTACCGCTGACGACGCCGTACGTATCTGAAGGTTGCTAACAGAGTAGATCTTAAAACTTCTCGCGACGCACACAGAATTGTAGCTGCGTGAGGTGATGGGTATGTTCGCGAGCCTTACTGTGGTCATCTGCAAATACAGTTATGTATCAAACCACCACACTACACACTTCAATTCATACAATACTACATGTCAGTTACAGCTCAGTAAAGCTGGGGGAGTCTCCCTTCTGCTTTGCTAAAACTTCAATTTGTTCTCCTGTTCTTTTATGTTGTTTGCTGGTGGAGTGTGAAATTCTTCCTCATCCTTTCACAGTCTATGCTAATGTATATATTTTTGGTGGCTTTATTCATTTTCTTATCCTTTTGTTTTAAAAATGTTTCCTTACAAAAGTAACAGCTGGGTCTGGGATTTGATTTTGTTCTATTTATGAGCAAATAAGTGTTACCGTGTCATGGACGCTGGCAGGAGGCTTAGGTGAGGCAGACGACAGACTTTATTACCCGTGGGGCCGCAAGCAGCTTCAGCTCGGTCTTCTCCCTGACTTGCAAAGCCTCTGGGGGGCGCTGGGGGGTGGAAGACCCCGAGGGATGCCTGCACATGCAGTGACTGGGTTGTCTTACAGGAGAGGAGCCTGGAGCTTTCACAGCAAGGCTGCTTTTCTTCCAGAAAGAAGACGTTAGGTCATCCATCAAGGAATCTTGCTCGTAACAGCCCTGAGAAACGGCCCGGGTCTAAAGCAGTCCAGGCTCTTCCTTCTTGGCACAGCGGGCCAACCCAGGCAGAGTGCAAGAGCCCTGTGGAAAAGTGCCCCCTTGCCAAAGAAACTCAAATTCTTTCTTAGAGAATAGGATTTTAAATCAACAGGTTGAAAAAATTAAGATACACGTAGGGCCATGTTTCTTCATTTGGGGACATCTTACCTCGCTCCGGGCTTGATGCGTATTTCTTTGTTCTGTGTAAGTGTGTGTCATACAGCACCTGGTCAGTCCCCTGCTCCATCTGCTCCCAGCAGGGAGGGCTGGGGACCTTTGCCTGCTGCAGCAGAGGTGGGTGTGGACCACCTCTCTACATCTGTCACAGTGTGAGACCCACTGGCGACCGACACTCATTACTGAAGCTAATCTTTCTCTGCCTCTTCTCTGTGAGTCAAGTGTTCCATCCAGTGCTCAAGTCGTGTCTTCCTGGGTGACCCAGGGGGTGAGTCCTACAGGGGGCTGGCACCCTGGGATGGCCATTTCCGGTGGCAGGCAACCTGTGCCACTTGCTCGACAAGGAGACTGACCTCATTCTTCCACCGTGACTTTACCTCTCCTCCCCAAATACTGATTTTTACAGGTCAAGATTTGTAAATATTATAAATTATTCTATAATTATAGCTTTTCTGTGATAAAGGTTGGTACAAATAAAAAATCAACACGTCCTACAAAAACCACATGATGTGTTTGAACCCAAAGAGAACGAAATATACACTAGGTCATTAAAATTCTGCCACTTGAAGGAGATCTTCCAAGTATCGACATGCAATGGGTAATTTTTCACTTTCAAATTCCCGTTACTTTTCCTGGCTCACAGTCAGCTAGCATTTTTCTGAGTACCTCCTGCCATCTTTTTTCCTTAGGCTCCTTTTTCATTTTCCTGGCCCCTTCCTCAGACCAATTAAATCAGAATACATGGGAGGTATCATCAAATAAATGAGGCCACAGGGTGTGCAGTTACTCGGTGTGGGGCCCAGAACAAGAGAAGGCTTCCAGCAGGTCCAGGCCGCCGTGCAGGCTGCTCTGCTCTCAGCCTGGGACCGAAGGATCCGGCACAGCCACTGGCACCTGGAAGGTCAGAACAGACAGGGATGCCATCTGGAGCCTTCGGCAGGGCCCTGCAAGTGAGTAATAAAGCAAGCCCTGAGGACTTTGGAGCAAAGCCTTGCTATCCCCCCCAGATAACGACTCCCCTTCGGAGACACGGCTCCTGGCTTGCTATTGGGCCTCAGCAGAGACTAAACACTTACCCACGGCCCCGCAAGTCACCTCGAGACCTGAGCTGCCCGTTGTGACCTGGCTCCTCTCTGACCCATCGGGCCATGAAGTCAGGCACACAGGGCAGCACTCCGTCACAAACAGAAGCGGTACGTGTGTGATCAGGCCCGAGCAGGCCCCCTAGGGACAAGTGGCCCAAATGCCCACGGTCCCCACTCCTGCTACACCGTCTTCTCTCTCCCAGCCTGACCTATGGCTGCTTGGGGAGTTCTCGAAGATCGCCTGACAGAAGAAGAGAAGACTCAGGCTTGGTTTACAGATGGTTCTGCACGGGATGTAGACACTACCCGAAAGCAGACAGCTGCAGCACCACAGCTCCTCCTTGGGACGTCCCTGAAGGACACGGTGAAGGGACATCTTCTCCACGGGCAGAACGTCGAGCAGTGCGCCCGGCTGCTCACATTGCTCGGGAGAAATGGCCTCATGGGCGATTATCTATCCACTCTTGGGCTGCGGCCATGGTTTGGCTGGCTGGATGCTCAGATACCCGCAAGGAAGGGGACTGGACAACTGCGGAGAAAGACATCTGGGGAAGACGAACGTGGACAGACCTGTCCTCAAAAAGTAAAGATTGCTGTGTCCTAAAAATGCCCACCGAAGGTGACCTCAGCAGAAGAGGATTTTAAGAGTCAAGTGGATAGGACGACCCACTCTGTGGACACCAGTCAGCCTCTTGCCCCAGCCGCCTCTGTCACATCCCGGGGGGCTCATGAACAAAGTGCCACGGCGGCACGGATGGAGGTTACGCGTGGGCTCAGCAACGTACGCTTCGCTCAACGAGGCTGACCCCGTCATGGCCACTGCTGAGTGCCCCGTAAAAGGATTTCAACTGTCATGTTTTCTCCTTATTTTGTTTGAATACCTGTGTGCATGTGTGTAAAGCAAATATCTGATTTCTTTCCCCTTATTCTCTTATCTTGTAACATGAGATTTTTACACCAAAGAATTAAGTTACAGGATATGGAGAAGAGCAAACACCACTTAAGGAACACACACACACACACACACACACACACACACAGCCCTGTTGGTTGTTTCTCTACGGATCCTTAATACACTTGGCATCGGCATCAGTATCTGTTTCTTACAGCTCTCTGGTGATGATGACATGCTTCCAGGATCAGTGACTCTGACTTAAGGAATTAAATTATTAATTCATATCAGGAGAATTAGGTTTGGGGGAAAAATTCATTATCTGGACTATTTTGAGGAGCTGGAAGCAAGAAGCAATTATCCAAAAAAGAAAAAAAAGAAAAGAAAAGAACCACACAAACACCAAAAAGTGTTTTGAAAAAGTGCTTTCAGAATTTACTGTACAGGTTTTTTAACAATTTATTTATATGTCGGCTTCTACATGCTCTTACATTTGTGTAAAACATTTATACATATTCTTTACAATTTGTACATATATTAAATGGCTGTATCATAAACATTGTTCTATGAGATTTTATAAAAGAAAAATCAAGTAGGGAAAATTACTTATAAAACATTAACAAAACCCGTGATATTAAAGAACAAGAAATTCTCATATTCGTGTTCATTTGATTTCCTCTTCTACCTATTTTTTGGTTTCATTTTATTTGTGCTGGCCCAAACTTTCCATTTTCTACACTATCATTGCTAGGTCAGGAAAATGAAAGCAGTGGGGATAATGTCGTAAGGCAACTGTGGAGGGCGGACACGCTCGCCTGCAGGAGGAAGATAGTGTGTGTCTGTGAGTGCTCGGATTTAAAGCTGGCCGTCTGCAAAGATTAGGTTTTGCTTTATGCCGTTAACCGGAGTCCTAGTGATCAGAAAAATCCATCGGAAGTTTCGGATGCGGTCGGGAAGAGCATCACCCTGTGCTTCTCATACCTAAAAGCTCCAGGGATGACGGTGCATTATTCAGGTTGTCCCCTTATCAGTCCCTGAACTCTTCCATCTGGTGGGGACGGAGAGGTCTCCTAAGCTGTGTTTTTCACCTTTTCAGAGAACAGCCCCAGCCCGCTCACCTACCATCCCAACCAAGCAGCAAATCACGGCCTCACAAACATTTCTCATTACCTCTGACTGAACAGCTGAAGACTCTGATTTGGGCTGAACGCTGCGGGGGGAGCATGTGTGTCCCCCGGAACTCTCTGTCCTGAGCACAGGACTCAGCAGAGCCGCTCCATCCCTGGGAGCAGTCGGAGCACTGCAGAAACACCCCCAACTTTATCACCGGATTCCTTCTGGCAAGAGTCATGCCGTAACCAGGCTTGGGAAGGAAGCCCTCCCCGTGCAAGGGGAGCTCAGCAACGTTCCTGAGGGAAGTGGGGGCAGTGAATGGGATCCTCAGTTTTTGCCAAGCTGCGTGCTCCGATGGGACACGTAAGTCCCCCGCCCGAGCCGCCTGTGAGGGTGCGAGCAGCCCCAGGACCCCCTCTTTGCTTCCTCCCTCCTGAAAACAGAAGCACTAGAGTCATAAATATGTCAGTGAAAGGCATGTAGAGTTTCCTAAATAGATAGGAATCCCACAGGACTGAAAGGAGTTATAAAAATATACAAACATATATATTTTTTATTCTGGCATATTTCATCTTTTTAAGAAAGCAATTAGTAATTATCTGACATTGGGTAAGCCCCAGAAGATCATGGACGACGTAAAAATTACAATTTTATGTAAAATATCAGTGGGAGAAACCCCTAAATTTTCCATTCAAAATTCTGATAACTTTAAGTACTTTCCAAAAACAGAGACCATTTCCATTGTTTTTAGATAATGGATCAGGAAACGAACCAAAGGAGACTATCCGTACGTAACTGATGCACGTAGGATGGTTAATAAAATAGACGCCATTTTTTTGCAACTCTGTTTCTTTTTGGTTTTCGTTCTTTCTTTACTTTCTGTTTTTGACGAAGGGGGAAAAAATAAAATTGCATTGCCCAAAGTCAGAAAGAAGCACTTCGGAGTTCTCTTCGTGTTCTGTCGTGTTCTACATAACCGGGAAGCGGCCGAGGGCCTGCCTCAGCTTTTCTGCAATCTGGGGAGGAAACAAGACAACCCTGAGACGCCAGTCCCACTAGGCCCTGATGGGGCCTGACCACTTCCACCTCTTACGACGAGTTAGACATTGCAATCATGTCAAAGACTTTGATTGGGCTAAGCTTCTAGTCTCTTCCAGCACCAACCAGTTGGAGGGGGGTGGGGAGACCTCCCCAAACCCCAGATGGTGCTGCCAGAGGCAGTGCCCCCAGCTTGCGAGAAGCCCCCCTTCTTTTTGGCACAGCCCATCTCTCAGGGCAGCATTTCCAGACCAGGCACTTTTTCCTGCAGTGAGTCAGGCGGGGCGGGAGTCGTGCTGGCCTAGATTCCCGTCTTCTCGGACACCCATGGGCTCCCGAACCCCCGCTGCCGAGCATGCCTCCGGGATCCCACCCGCTACGCGTCAACAGTGTGTAGACCATCGGTGCCCCCGTGATAAAGCCAGTGCAGTGACGCAGCTGGGGCTCTGTGCCCAGGCCTCCCCTGAGGACACAAATGTCACAACCACTCTTGGAGCCCAAGCATCTGGAGTAAGTGCTTAGTATACAGTAGGTTATCAATACATGTTTGCGCCATGAACTAGAGTGTGAATTTTAGTATTTAAGGCTTACTGTCTCATAAAACTCTTACATCTAACAAGGACAGTGATTAAATGCATGGTTTTCTATTTTGAGTCATACGGTCACTGATAATTAAACCTCACTTGGGCTTAAGATGATCTATCAAATCAACATGACTGGAGTTTCAAGAGCTGCCCTTCAATGCTCTTCTCACGCAGAATAAATGCAACCTCATTCTGATACATGAAAGGCAACCATTCAGCAGCACCAGTCAATACGAAGAAAGCCCAGGAACCACACACTGTAAGGGAATTCTTTCTGGAAACTCAGCTCCAAAACCAGCTGCTTCCAACACACACTTCACACTACGCAGCAAGCACACCGACCACAGCTCCCTTTCAAGGTGAATTTGCTGCTGGAGACCGACATTTTCCGCACTGTCTCGCCGGAAGAGGACACGTGCACAGATGTGAGTTTGGGGCCGGCCTACCGTCCCCCTGAGCACACGCGAGAATACCATGGCAACAGCAGAACACCGAGTCAGAACCATGGCGGCCGGCACACGGTCAATGATACAGTTCCAGGACCTGCGTCAGGTGTCGAGTTCCCACTTACTCGCTAGATCTTTGTTTTCTGTTCGCGCCAGTAAACAAGCAAATTACTATGCAGAGTACAAGCGTTCACATATTCGTGGCTGTTTCCTAAATGAAAATACTTGAGGTTTCTCCCTCTCTCGTTTTCTTTCTGAAGTTCCTCTGGCGCGCAATGAAAGCTCGTTCACGAAGCCTGCCCGCGGTGCCAGGCTCCACCCCCCCGAGAGCCTGCGGAGCCAGGGGCCTCCTGTCCTTCACGGTCCCCGGGCACGGAGAGGCTGTGGGGGTAGGGGCCCTCCCAGGAAGAACTTCTAGGGGCCTCCCAACCAGCGTCCAGTACCCCTTCTTCCTTAACAGAAACCTTTTTTAAAAGTGTGATTCAAGAAGGAAAAGGCAGATATAATTAAAAGGGATTAAAAAACCCCCTGCTCAGTAATTAACCTCCTTTGGTTTATTCCTTGGGATTAAATATACAAGCAGATGAATTTTATACGGTCAAGGTTACGTGACCACAAATCCTGTGAGTGTGCGTGTGTGTGTGCGCGTGCAAAGGGCCCCGGGAGCCGACTTACTGTTTCGTAGAACTGCACTTGTTGCTCCAGGTACAGGCGAATGACGCTGTTGTAGTCATAGATCCGGTTGCTATGGAAGTGATTCATCTCAGCTACAACCAAAACCAAGATATCAGTCAGTCCCCCCAAAGTTCCACAGATAGCGCCGGGCTGCTCTGCTTGGTCTCATCTGGTTGGCTTCGGGGCAGGGTCAGTTCCTAACAAATCACTTTATAAAGAGGCTAGAAGAGGAATCTGAACAGTTGAGGGCAAACAATACTTTCCGGTAGGGGATGAACTCTGTTACTTGCAGATTAGACACTGCGAACCCGAAACTGACAATCACCCGCGTGTGGACTTTGTTCTCCCACAACGGATGGAGCGGGAGGCCGACGTGGTGGTCACTCTCTGCGGACGTCAGCTGTGATGCAGGACCGAGCGAGGCACCTGGGGGGGGTCCTACCTTGTTCTCTCTTGGTTTGGGTTTCTTGGGGTGCCCTTGAAAGGCTGTACGGATGGGTGAGACACAGGGGGACCCTCTTCTGTATGGAGCTTTGCTGTTCTGAGCATCAGGGCTCCCAGAACCCAACCTCTTACCAGGTGAGAGGATCTGGACACCTGTTCTTCAACTCTGTTGAATGTATCTGTTCACTGCTGACTCCCTCACTGCATTTGTCTCTCGGTACCGCCTCCCTCCCACCCCCATCACCAATTCTGGAGAGGCCTCATCACACCTCCACCTGCCTCTTCCCTCATTCTGTGCACCTAGAAAGCCAACTGCTGGCATACATTCCTACAAAAAGGGCACTGTTCTGAGCTTTATGTGTCTGAAGTTGTACAAAGCTTCTCCTTTATCTGTTTGGATAACTTCAAACACAAGTTCAAAGCCAAATCCCCCATTTCAAACCCTTCAGAAGCCAGAGCTTCACTCAGGTTTTCCCAGCTCTGCCCCTAGTTGCCTTAGATCTGGAAACCTTTCAGACATTCTTCCCTTTGTCCCACTCATTCCCTGGTCCTGATGGCTGTTCCTTGAAAAAGTCTGCAAACATGCTTCCTTCTCTTCCCTGAGCACCACGTCTTCTTCGGGAATGGAACCCTCAGACCGCAGAGGCAGCGGTCTTCTGCGTGGGCTTTCTGACGTCTGTCCCCCAACCTCTCCCACCCTCTGAGCAGTGTGCCCCCCTGCCCCCCACCATCAAACCTTTTACTGGCTTCTTAATGCCCACAGCAAGTCTAGGCTCTTCTGCCTGGTTCTCAAGGCCTTCCATCATCACCAACACTCATTCCCAACAGCCTGTAAGTCGATCTTACTCCTGAAGGCCAATGAGAAAATCCTGTCCCGTTATTTTGTGTGGTTTTGTTCAAACTAGGACATCCTTCCCCTTTCTACTTTGCCCATGCCTGTTCTGTCTACCAAAACAGGAAAAAATCCGTTCACTGTGTGCTGGAAAGCACTCAAATATATAAAAATTCCTTAATATCTTCTTTTGACTAACACTCAAATTTTGCCAAAAAAGCCATGTCCAAGGTCCCTTTCCATTCTACTGTCCTGGGGGACAGAGGTTACAAATTGCTGAAAGCTGCACTTTGGAATCTAACAAAGCGTCATGATTGGAGCTAATACTAAGGGTTATTGAAGGATCTCCACTGTCTCGGAGAAATAATAAAGTTGCACAGTTTCATCCGGCTGTTGGTCATAGTTCCATCAGGGAAACGGGTTCACTCTCATGAACACTGGGATCCTGCCAACAACAGGCTTGCGAGGATACTTTAAATCAGCTCTTATTTGCTTAGCTGGGGTTCACAATTGGCTTCCTCTCCAGCCAGGAAAACAGCAGCTCCGCGGGGGAGAGACACCATGTCCGCCAGCGACGCACGAACCTCGCTCGGTCTTACCTTGCAACGCGTAAGACATGGTGCCAACTCGCTTGACCATGTTCTGCTTGTCCTGGGGGGTGATTTTGCTAGTTGCGACCAGTTTGTCACTTTCTTTCACTTTCTCTATTGCTCCCTGTGAAATATGAATGCAACAGTGTGAACAAAACAACACTCGAAGGATTAGTCACTCATTTCACAGAGAACAATGCCGACGTGTTCTGTAACTGACCGGCTGCTGAACAAAAAAATGTCCCCACAAAATAAGAACGTAGAAAAGGGGGCGCCTGGGTGGCACAGCGGTTAGGTGTTTGCCTTCGGCTCAGGGTGTGATCCCAGCGTTGTGGGATCGAGCCCCACATCAGGCTCCTCTGCTATGAGCCTGCTTCTTCCTCTCCCACTCCCCCTACTTGTGTTCCCTCTCTTGCTGGCTGTCTCTGTCGAATAAATAAATAAAATCTTTAAAAAAAAAAAAAAAAAAAAAGAACGTAGAAAAGCGCCTAAATAGAACTTCCTGCAAGTCCCTTGGAAGCAAAAGGGTTGCTATTCCTGAGACACAGAACTGAGCTGAGACGGACGTTTCATGCTACGACAGGATGAAAAGCAAACAGCACTTGGTTTCTGAGTGTGTGAGCCGGCGCCGACGGGTAGTGCAGGCGGCGGACCCAGGCCTCGGAGGTTTGGAAAGTCGATGAGGGGCAGCGTCGTGCCTGCACCCGGGCCCTCGGTCTCTGTTCGGGGGCATGCCGGCCGCGGGGGCGTGGGCATGCTGACGGTCAGCTTTACTCTGGCGTCCGGGAGGAGCACTGCATCAATTTCAAATCGATACTCGGATCGAAGTAGTGGTAAAGCTGCCGAATGTTTCCCCCTCCAGGATCATCACAGTGCTCATTAGAGCCGTCTGGAAAGAAAACCTTTACACTCGTGCACAAATCAGGCTCCATGCCCAAAACTCTAACTGCTGGCATAAATCCCTACGGCAAGCTAACTCTCCTGAGCTGGCTTTTGTAACTGGGATTTTTATTTTTGTTACATTTATGTTATGCCCCCCAGTTGTGTGGAGATATAACTGACATACAGCACTGTATGGGTTCCAGGTGTACAACGTGATCACTGATGTCCGTCCGCACTGCAGGATGACCACGGTAACACCATCACCTCACACAGTTACAAGTTCGTTTTATTTTTATTTTTTTCCTTTGTGATGAGAATTTTAAGATCTACTCTCCCAGCAGCTGCACTTCTGGGTACATAACTGAAGAAAAGGAAATCACTCTCTCAGCGAGACTGCTGCACTCCCAGGACCGCCACAGCATTACCCACGACAGCCACGATGCGGAAACACCTAAGTGTCCATCAATGGGCGGTTTGCTAAAGAGAATGTTCTGAGTTTTATATTAAATTATCTGAAGTTGCACAAGGCTTCCCTTCCTGACTCCACCCCTTCCTAACACTTGGACTATTAAGCTGAATGCTAGAACGGCCACGTGCCAGGATTGTTAGGGTTGCAGACCAGCCCTCTGTGGAGATCTTCCTAACAAAGCCAAGTACATCACAGTATCCCAGAGTATGACGGTTGATAAAATGCCCCTACTCTGAAATAACTCGTAGAGTTTGAAAAGAGAAAAACTAACCAGAGTCAAAATGTGAGGACACCCCAAAACATTTCAAAATTTGGTTTAAAAATACCTGTATGGAGGAATTATATAGTTTCCTTATTAGTATGAAAATATAAGATTGATGTTCATCATTTAAATTTTCATCAGGAAACCATTCGTCAGGCCCAGGGGGACAGAATGTCTTACTTCATCTCGACGGGGAAGGGTCTTGGAGGACTTCCCCAAGCAGCTTACAGGGTCTCACTAGTAAGGGCGAGCAGTATTCCTAATCTTGTCCTGAACTTCAAACAGCATGATTATTTTGTCTGATACCTGACCTAAGTATAGGCATAAAGGAATATTTTTTTCACATTTTTTGTTCCCTCAAAATAATCTTTTTAGAGAATCAAAGAAACTAGAAACTACCCATCGTTGAAACGTGTTACGGGACCTCACTATTTAAACAGCCCAAGCAGCCCCGGCAGGTTTCAGAAAGCTCGCCCTGACTCAGCGCCGTGCTGAACGACAGGGCCCGTGCGGTGGCCGTGCATCGCGGCCCTGGCCCACCCGTGTCATCATTCGTGCACTTCTGTGATCAAGTTACCTTGTGGGCGCCGATAATATCAGGGAAGCAGCCAAGGAAACCTTTATATTCATGATTACATTCCATGAGGAAGTGGAGATCTTTCTTTGGCTACAACAAGACACAGGTTGGTTATTACTGGCAGAGAAACCCAGACGGTCGAGGACAAGGAAAGGGTCGTACTGGAGGCCTGTACGAGCCAAGCCCCAGGTATGAGTTACTGTATCAAGGGTTATGCATTCAGCCTAGTCTTCCTGCAAGAAAACAACTCCCAAGACCATTACATTCTCAACTGTAGACTGGAGAGAAAATCATAAAACATCAGACCATTTTTAGGCTGGTTGGTAAAGTTAGTCATTTTGAGGTGGCTCAAAATATGATACGGTAGCAGCAAAAAACTAGTTAATACTCTTTATATACAAGCAAATAAGATGGAATCATTTAATGTCTAAATTTTAGCAGAGACTATGAATTATTAAAAATCTGGTCGTCATCTTAAGTGGCAACTTAAAATTTTTCAGTTTTTCTGAATTACAATTTTTAAGAGCTACGTTATACACAGTTCTACAAATTACTCTTTTTCTACAAGCAGCGGTAGTCGGTGACCAACATGAGGCGTGGGCACGTGTGTGTGCACAAACATGCCTTTCAAGAGGTCATCTGTCTGAAAAACTTTTAAGTTAGGGATTTGAAACAACATTGATGTCCGTCCCCTTTAAGGGAACTTATCATCTGTTATCTGTAGAAAGAACTGGAATCGGACCACTGAAGGCCCCAGGAAAAGCCACCTGGCTGTAACGAAGACCTGCCCCTTGCCAGGGCCCGCAAGGGTGTCTTCTCCGTAGTGGCTGCTGAACGCTGAGAGCCTACCACGGCTGGCCCCACGGCCACCACCTACCAGCCGAGTAAAGCAAGCCTCAGACAGGCTAAGAGTCCAAATGGTGGCGTGAACAGTGCTCTTGCTCTAACATTCCAACCCCCTGATGGCGGAGGATGGATCCCAGCCATTGACACTGGAAGGTGTTCATTTAGATTCTCCATGATAAATGTAGCCATCACTTTAGCTTAACCAAGGAACACTATTACCACGTATAATGAACAAAGATACACAGGGATAGAAAAGAAGAGGAGATCTATTTGCAAAGTTTGTTTTAAAATAGGTTAAATAAACACGTGGGTCCGAGAGCATACAATCCGCACCGGGACCGCGTGGCTATGTGGATACCTGTTCTGCCACGAGACCGGCAATTTCTTCGTAAGTCTTTCCTGCTTCCGTTATTGCAGCATTGAGATCTGTTTCGCCTGGAAATCATTACAGCTACATCAGTGCTCGTATTTTCTCTTCGTTTATTTTACTTAAAAATTTCATTATAGAAAACACTACACTTTTCAAAACTAGAGGATAGTGTAATGAGTCCCCATCTACCCATCACCTGGCTTCCCAACGAACAGCTCACGGCCAGTCTTTCTGCACCTGTACCGTCCACCCCTACCTCCCCCATTTCGCTGGCCACGTAACGATGCACCCATAAATTCTACGCCAAAGATAAGCACTCTTTAAAAAGCAAGGACAATACCAACATCACACTGGAGAAAAGAGAATTGCTCCTGATAGAATTATCTGGTCAGTGGGCAGCTCCCTGGTGTCTGGAATCAAGCTGGCTGCTTTCAGAACGCAGAGAAAACCCACATGGCAGAGAGCTGAAGTGTTTCTTCAATCTACGGGTTCTTTCTCCTCCCTCCCTCTTTTCTTGCAAATTTCTTTTTGGGGCGTTGAAGAAACCAGGTACTTGCCTTGGTACCCACAGCCTGGGTTTCGCTGACTATGTCTGTGGTGATAACACAGTCCTCTGTTCCCTGTACCATCCAGATCTTTCATTTTAGGAAAGGTTTGCAAAGTGTTGCTATTCTACTCCTATCACTCCTTCTTGACCTGAGGCACTTGTATAAAGAGAAACTCTCTTTTATCGACTATCTGGTTATTTTGAGATATTGGAAGAGAAAAAGTACATTAAATGCTTCTTTCTCTTTGCCATTTTCAGAATAATGAGTTGATCTTCTAACCATCCCCCAGAGGTAACAGATTAACTTTTTAAAAATGTATCATTGCAATCCTGGATTTAAACATACTTGATAAGCTTCATTGCAGAGAAAGTATTATTTTTACTAATGCTCTAATTTTCTCTTTACTGGCCATTGGAAGGCTTTTCAGACCAGCATCTGAGCTCTGCTAGGAGCTCTGGTTCATGTGGGTGGAACAGAGTGTTGAGAAATCCCCCGTGGGGGGCGCTAGAGGTGCTTCTCGCTACTGGATTGGCTATTTCTAGAACTTTTTGATGAACAGAGCAAGGCAAATTGTATTTTTTTAAAAAGATGAAAACCATAATGAGCTCATATGGATATTTCCAATTCAAATTTAGGACTTCAGGATTTTTCATAATGTATTTTTAAACTTTTGATTTTTATGTTTAGCTCTTTCATTTAAAACTTAGCTCCTAAAAATGGTAATACAATTATATATTTGCTTTACCCTACCATATGTAAAATAGTTTTAGAAGTTTTAATAACAATACCAACATTTTATTGCTAATGATATGACTAATGAAAACAAAAGATTTTTTACGTTTTTTGACTTTAAGGCATCTGCTACTAGAGATATATAATCAAAATACAATGTTTTATGGTAATGTGAAATGATTCCTTTCCGCGTGGTTATGCCTTCATCCTGATGTATCAAATGATTTATATTGCTTTTGCTTTTTAGGGATTTTTTTTTTTTTTTACATTTTTTACATAAATGAATTTAAATTTATTTTCTAATAATAAATGTAGAATAATAAATGTAAATGTAAAACATTCCCATGGCTTCAAAGTAAAATCTATAAAACTAGATGAAACCAGAGGTCTAGCTTCTATAGCTGTTCCTCTTCTCCGCTACAGTTAACCACCTAAATATTTTTATCAATTATTTTTCCACGATAATCCATAAGAACGGAAAGCGCCTCATGGATTTATGCAAAGGCCATGCGAATAGTCTCCGTGTTGTTCCGGTATTAGTTTCTGTACTCACGGAGGGAGCATGGAAGGTTATGTTTAACATAATCCGAGATATTCTTAGGAATTGTAATCCTCCGAAGTATTGGAAGATCAAAGAGTACAGCGCTGCCCCACGTCATCCGCACATCCGAGCAAAGGAAGACGTGGTAGACCCAGTCCTCGACTCTGCTGACCTTCACTTGCCTTGAAATGTGAAAAGCTAGTCCGTGGGGACTTGAGAAGTTCTTTGAAACAAGATCTCTAGGAAGCTGAAGGATATTCCCCACGAAGCATATTACACTGAGCACTTTTAATACTTGACAAAGTGCCATCTGCAGTAGGAATATCTGATAACACACCGACTGATGGTTTTCAGCAGGAAAAACATTAAAGTGAACAGGGCTTCTGTGAGGCGTGGTTTGGAGGGGATCACGTGGGCGGGCGCTGTGGAGAAGGCTCGGCATCCTCAGCGTCATCTCTTACTCTACCTCCCTTCCAGGATGTCCTCATCCTGCTGGGGCCTCCCCTATGCCCCCCGCAGCCCTCTCTATCCTGCCTTTCTGCCAGGCTGCTCTGGGCTGCAATTATACAGATAGAAAACTCCAGAGAGAAGCTGATCGTTTTGAAGGTACACAGATTCTACTGAAATGTACAGAACGAGAAACATACAGAAAGATTTATGTACAGTACAAAGCTACCAAAGAACATCTTTAGGACCCATTCCCCAGATTACCAACTGTCTTCTCCTCCCCCCTTTTTAAGACTTTTGGTTCAATTACCTGCACCCTCTATTAATATGACATTTAGTGAAGTGTGAGTGATTTGTCTCTCCTGGCATCGACAGGAGAACAAGTGAATCGCTGTTTACAAATTCTGTGATCTAGCTCTGAATGATTTCTAAGTTTTCTATCTGACTTCAAGGAAGGGAAGTCCTTAGGTCTGGGTTGGTGCTACTGGAACAATCATGGTTAGGCTTATAAATCTCATCATGGAGTGGCTCCATTTCTAGTTAGGATGGGGACAACTGCAGGACTCCTGCTCTCAACATAATAATACCAAATACACTAAAACATCATACTTCTCTGTAGTCACAGAAGCACCGTGGGAATGAAGAAATCCAAATGAACTCAATTCCGAGAGGGCTGAGCCTTGCACCCTAGCCACGCTGCGGAGTCTGCAGGCCCTCTTCCACAGGCAGAGGGACTCTGCTGGGCCAGGAGGCTCTGCTCTGCTTTTACCAGATGTATGGGGGGGGGGCGCTGGTGTGAGGGATCGGAACTTGGGGGAGCCCCAAATGCAGAGCCAGTTCTCCCACAGGGGTGTTGTGCATTAAGGGGTGATGGCAGGAAGTGGGGGTGGGGCTGGAGGACAGAGAGCTCCGGGGGGCGGGGAGCTAAAGGAAGGCGCAGATTCAGGTGAGCTCTGACACGGACACGATCGGGGTCCAGCGTCTTCAGAACACAAGCTCTCCTCCCATCAAGATACTACAGAAGCATGAAGATGAGAGTGCTCCCGGAGCCCTGCCGGGACCCAAGCAATGGGTGCAGCCCTACCCTTGGCTCCTCCATCAACCCCCGTGGCACCCTGGCCGGGAGGCTGACCGTTCCCAGCCTACGTTCCTCATCTGGAACACGAGGGTGCAAGATGAACTAATCCTCAGACCTCCCACCAATCTAAAAGTTGGGATTTTAAGACACGATTCGGCCAGGACATATATGGGAGCCCCAACTCTTCCATTCTGGTTAGAGACTCACTTCTTGTTCCTGAAAATACTCAGACACTGACATCCACAGACCTATCTTCCCTGAGTATCAGAATAAACACCATGGCCAAAGTACCAGTTCTACCATTTCTGTAAGTGACTGGACACACTCAAATTTAGTAAGTGCCATTCACCTGACAGACACTTTAACTTGCTACCTGCCCCACAGAGCAAACCACGCAAGAGTAAACCAAAATACAAAGGAAAACAGCTAGCTTATTCTCCCAAGTGTTGTCAATGTAAGAGTACAATGAATTCGAGATACCACAGGTAAGATACACAGTATGAGATACGCTGAAAATAATTCTAGGTCACGGAGAGACCTAAGGCAACGTGAATTTGTTACTTAGTCAAAATGTTCCCTCCCAACGGCCTTGACGAATTCCGGCCTTTGTAACAGGAAGACCTGACTTCTGAGGCGGGCAGAGAGATGAAAGCAAGGGCAGAGGGTGACTTCTCACAGCTGTCCGTTCTAGGGAAACACGAGCTGTATCTGTGCTCAGAGAGAGGCAAGAAGCTAGCAAGAAAACACAGAGCATAACCACCCTCCCCCTTTCTCAGAAGTAGTAAGGGGAGGGTGCAGAAGTGCTGAGGGGAGCAGCCAAGCCGATTTCAGTGTCAGTGACAAGAGTCCTTAGCTGCAGAGTTCATGTTTGCTTCCAAGAGCCTGAGGGCTGGCTGGTCTGCACAAGACACTAAGGGCCCGAAGTAAAGAAACACAGACGTACCTTGATAACCGCTAGAACTAAACACTGTTGCTAAACTCTGCAAGGCCTTTCCTATCTTCTGATATTCCTTGGGCAACGCTGAAAAGAGAAAAAGGAATACATTGTGCCCCAGTCCTCTGAGCAAACAGAAATGGGATTTGATTATTTCCTGAAAGTGATTACTTTTATCATAAAAGAAATCTGAAGCAACTCAAAGGAGTCTATATTCTTTAATAAAATCATTGGCTTTTTTAAATTAATGATTCTTTTTCAATAAAATATGTTATTAACTGATTGTTCAGTTCATGGCCAATGCTCTCGTCTTGAACTCCCACCCCGGCCCACATCTTCACTCACTGAAGCCGAAGCGACCGGGACCTCGTCTGGGAGAGGGTTTCTAGTTGACGGAGTACTTGCACGTACCCCATCCTATCTGATCACCACAGCAACCCCTCTACCGGGTGCAGCCGCACCAGCTCTGTTCCGCGGGTCAGGAAAATAAGGTTCAGGTAAGCAAACTGCCTTGCCCAGGGTCGCATGGCTAAGAGATGGTGGATGTGGCATTTGTGATTCCAAATACCTTGCTTTCCTCACTGTATGCATGAATGATTATTTGCAAAACACAACGAGACTGAAGGCAACAAGGTGTGGAGAAAAATATGGCAGAAGGACTCATAGGACCAGGGAGGAGGGATCTGAGCATTCTCATCTGTGTAATATGATTAACGAAATGATCTCTGAGGGTCCTTCTAGTGCTAAAATTCTAGGATTCTAGGGTCACTCTGGAGAACTTTCTAGAAAAGAGTGTCTGTATTTTAGGCTCTTTTCTTTGCATCTATAAATGGTCCCCTTAAACACATCTATTGCTTTTCAAAAGAAAGCCTTGTTTTGCATTTGAAGACAGTGCAGTATTAAGACGAAAAATTCAAATGTTTCTTTAAAAAAATCTAGTTCAGACAAATCTGAAATGTGGTCTATAAGTTGCAATAATCGGGAAACATGAATTCAAACTCTGTTAGCTTAATTTTAACAAACTGTTTGCCTTTTTGTGACTATCTATGTGAGGTTAAAGACACTTGCCATGTGCTTCACCAAACAGTATGTGCTAGATTTCTTACTTTACAGATTAGGAATTTTAAGAAACTCTATTTTGAGAGAAAAGGGAAAAGAAGATATGCTTACACCAAATCCTAAACCAACTGCTTCAAACTCCCCTCCTCCCAAAAAGGGAGCAGCCTTACGCCAATAGCCTCTATTTCATAAATTTGGCCTGATGGGTTACACGGGACATGAAGTTGACTAGATGTCAGACATAAGGGATTTAACTTTTTTTTTTTTTTTTTAAGTAGGCTCCATGCCCAACATGGAGCCCAATGCAAGGCTCAAACCCAGGACCCCGAGATCAAGACCTGGGCTGAGACCCGGAGTCAGACACTCCACTGAGCCATCCAGGAGCCCCAGGGATGGAAAGAAATCATAAGCCCAGATGTTTATGAGATCCTTAAAATTGTGATTTTAAGATTTGTGCTCAAAATATTTCTAAGAAATAGAGAATAGCTTTCAAAGAACATATAGATTTCAAGGGTTTACTCTTATTATGGCCTCATAAGGGCTTACAGCTAAAATTAATTATTTTACAATGAAATCACTATTCGAGAGGTGTCACTCCCCTTTTTGTTCATGAGTTGCCTCGCTGTGACCAAAGGCTGGCGGTGGGTTTTGTCGTCTAACACTGCATTTGTATACCTGACCGTTTGGGGCCTAATCAGTGCTATATTTAGGACGCAGCGTCATGTTTCTGTGGCATGAGAAAGGAGCGACTGCTCTCACTCCCCGCGTCTGCCCCTCGAGCACCAACAGCTGGCCCGCTGCCACAAGTGATTTTGTTGATCCCGAGTATTACGTTAATGGTAGAGGGTCATTCAGTGGGAAGCAGGGCCTTCCTGCCCCCCCCTCCCCAAAGGGCCAGACAGTAACTATTTCAGGCTTTGGCAGGGGCCACGGGTTTCTGTTTAAAGTACTTGACTCTGCCACTGTCAAGAGAGTAGCCACAGATAATACGTACAGAAACGGGCATGGCTGTGCTCCACTTGACACGACAGGCAGCAGGCCAGATCTGGCCTCCAGGCCACGGTCTGCCAACTCCTGATAAGGCTCAGATTTCAGGTCTGGATTTAATGGATCTTAATATTGTCATTAACTATGCTATGCTATCTTAATTCATCCACAAGTCACTCGACATTGAGTTTCTTGTTCATTAAAATTATTTTTTGACTTCAAATTTGATTCTTTTTCCCTTCTTTTTTTTTTTTTTTTTAAAGATTTTATTTATTTATTTATTCGACAGAGATAGAGACAGCCAGCGAGAGAGGGAACACAAGCAGGGGGAGTGGGAGAGGAAGAAGCAGGCTCATAGCGGAGGAGCCTGATGTGGGGCTCGATCCCATAACGCTGGGATCACGCCCTGAGCTGAAGGCAGATGCCCAACCGCTGTGCCACCCAGGCGCCCCTCTTTTTCCCTTCTTTAAAAGAAAAATATCACTTGTTAAAAAAATCTTTACAGATAATTAAATTCCTTCCTATGCTGAGTTATCACGGTTTAAAAGTGGGTACATATTATCTTTATTATACAAAGTAGAAGCCATCTTCATTAAGAGAAAAACAAAATAAAACTGAATACAACCAGTATTCTTGCAGGGTGTATGAGCTGAAGACTAGAAAATTCTTAGATACCAGCCTTACGGCTAGCCTACGGGCCTTAGGTTAGTTGGACTGGCAGCACCACTTTCTCCATAACTAGAGCTCAGTTTCCTCTCTGGGACTTGGATGGCTGTGCTGGAGATAAGGACGGGATGGGTGGACAGGGGAGGAAACTCCTGAGTGTCTATGGCCCTCGAAGACCGTGTGAATGCTATGCAGCGGTGACCTGGCTTCCAAAGCCAGCGGAGCCTCAGAGGGGGGGGAGGGGGGAGGGCAGCTGGCCAGCGTGACCCCCATGGCCGACAGTGATTGCTTCTAGCCTGGGCTATGTGACACAAGGGTGCCAGGGAATACAGGACAACATGGTTCAGCAAAATGATGGTCTAGACACAAGGGAAGGGGGGTATGGGGGTGAGGGTGGGGATAAGAAGTCCTTGAGGACATGGAAGGAGCAGGCAGAAGGCCACAGCTGGCCACCTGGGCTCACACTGTTCCTAGTCTGACCCAGATTATGCTTTCCACAGCCAACTATCCTGGTCTTTTCTAAAAATTAGGGCCATAGTGGGTGCCTGGGTGGCTCAGTCGGGTAAGCGTCTGCCTTCGGCTCAGGTCATGATCTCAGGGTCCTGGGATCGAGCCCTGCGTCGGGCTCCCTGCTCAGTGGGGAGTCTGCTTCTCCCTCTCCCTCTACACCCCCACCCCGCTCATGTTCTGTCAAATAAATAAATAAAATCTTTAAAAAAAAATTGGGGCTGTAGCAAATACAGATGGTCCCTGACTTAACAATTTATCGACGTTATGATGGTGCCAGTACAATATGCAGTCGCTACAAACTGTACTTGGAATTTTGAATTTGGTTCTTGTCCCGGGCTGGTGACCGCGGGAGGACCCTCTCTGTGACGCTGGGCAGCAGCAGCCCCGCCAGCTGATGACCACCCTGCACCCGGACAGCCATTCTGTTCTTCACTTTCCGTACGGTAGGAGATGTTCAACACTTTACTATAAAATAGGCTTTGTGTGAGGTGACTTTGCCCAAGTGCAGGCTAATGTAAGTGTCCTGAACACGGTGAAGGGGGGCCAGGCCAAGGTGTGATGTTTGGGAGGGTAGGTGTATTGACTGCATTTTCGACTTTGGCTATTTTCCACTTAGGATGGACTTGTCGGGATGTAACCCCATCATAAGTTGAGGAAGATTCCATATACAATATCTTACCAAATGGATAAAGACTAAAAATACAATTATGAGATTAAAAATAACAAGTACTCTCTAAACACGCAGAAAAAATTACTTGTCCATAGATTAGAAACCCCAAATAACTAGAAACACTTAAGGGAACACGGTGTTTATACGCGCTCTTGAACTGGCTTTGTCGGAGTCCATTTTCTGCTGAGTAGGGCTGACAAGCGAGGCTCGCCAACGGGCTGTGGGTATCATTACTTCAGTTCACTACAGGCATTTCTGTTCGCGTGGATGGCGCCTCGGTGTGGTCAAGGTCACGACACCAAGCCTGCGCCGCCCCCCACCAGGGCCCGGGGCTGGACAGGCACTTACGTCCTGTGCACCGTTTCCAGTGCTCCTGCCCCACCGTCAGCAGCTCCTTCACGCCGTCGTCCATGGCTTTGGTGAATTTACCAACAGCGTCGCACTTCTGTTCTCTGTGGGGCAAAAACACAAGAAGGCATGTCCTTGACTTGGCTACCAAATGGTCAAACAGTGGGATGTGTAGGGGGAGAAAAATCAACACGGTCAGGGAGACTCCGGCCAAACATAATCACAAGTGCTTGTTTTCTTGCACTGTAACAACTGCTCTTTAACCAGGCTTCATTCAGATTTTTAAAGAAGGGGGGGCGCCTGGGTGGCACAGCGGTTAAGCGTCTGCCTTCGGCTCAGGGCGTGATCCCGGTGTTCCGGGATCGAGCCCCACATCAGGCTCCTCTGCTAGGAGCCTGCTTCTCCCTCTCCCACTCCCCCTGCTTGTGTTCCCTCTCTCGCTGGCTGTCTCTATCTCTGTCAAATAAATAAATAAAATCTTTAAAAAAAAAAAAAAAAAAAAAAGAAGGGGCGCCTGGGTGGCTCAGATGATTAAGCAGCTGCTTTTGGCTCAGGTCATGATTCCGGGGTCCTGGGCCTAAGCCCCTCGTCCCGCTCCCTGCTCAGCGGGGAGTCTGCTTCTCCCTCACTCTCTCTGCCCCTCCTTCCTGCTTATGTTCACTCTCTCTCTCAAATAAATAAAATCTTAAAAAAACAGATTTTTAAAGAATTACTTAAAAATCTATTTAAGTCTTAATTGCTTCCCTTCCCCCCTCAATTCCCTATGAATTTTAACTAAAATTATTCTGAAGTATACAAAATCATGATTTCCTGAATATCTGGTTGAGTCGAATTCTATCAGTGGACGTACTGAGTGGGTCCCCATGCATTCCAGCAAGTACTTTAGCGAATCAGAGAAGGTAACCTGGATACACAACCACGTAAGTGATACTGAACGTCTCAGTTCTTTGAGGATGTAAAAAGTACTAACCTGAAAAACTCATCCCAATATCATGTTAAATGAAAAAAGCAAAAATAAAAACAGATCATAAGACAGAATACACAGTGTGAAGTCTTTTGTGTTTAAACAATTTTACATATGTGCAGAGGACGTCTGAGAAGACTACAGACCTAGGCCAACATATTAACACTGATTTTTCTCTCTGGGTGGTTGCAAGATTTTGTGTGTGTCTGTTTCTTTTTTTTATCTATATGTTTGGTAACACATAAGAGATAATTTTATTTAAAAAACTTCTTTAAAAAAAACCCCAATATTTCTTGTTAGCCTTTACATAGAAAAGGAACTGCTCGATTTTCAACCAAGCCTACATTTTAAAAAAATTACATAATTAAAAATAACAAATTGAAAAATAGCACAAAAAAGCAGGTTAGAGATTTGCTTCCTTAAGGCAAGGTTGAGACTTCTGCTTTGCTGATGACCACGCGGGCATGCACTGGCTCTGGGCTACTTTGTTTTATCTGCTTTATTAGAAATGACCAGAAACCACTGTGTCAGCTAGGAAACCACTCACTTCAAGGTAAAAAGGAAGCCGACTTTAATCTAATCCTATGGCTAGAGAGACCGTGCTTTCTGTGCAAGCGAGGTTTTCCCCGTCACCGGCCCGCGGCCCGCCCTCCCCATGTTCACACGGTCTCGCCCGGCCCCCTGCACTCCAGCTGCGGTCAGTCGCACCAGCCAAGGCCTGTATGCACAGCAGGGGAACATGGGCTAAGAAGAAGGCAAGTGTGACAATAGTTCTCACATTTCTAGTAAGTCCAAGTCAGGTGCCTCTGGTTCCATGGTGGAAAATATCATAACTCCCACCAGCTCATCTCTCTCAGCCTTCCTCTTCCCAGTTTTCCATTCCTGCAAATAAGAACATTATAACGTCACAGCAGAGAGCAGAGTCAAACTGGTCTTTCAAAACTCCCTAATGCAGTCGGTTCACAGACTGACTAGCTCTAATTCTCGGCAGCAGCGCTCACACCATGGCCCTCTGCACTGTGGGATGTCGGTACGTCCCAAACGTCATCGCGGTGCACAAGCAGTGCCGACGTGCAGAGTGGTCCCTGTGAGCCCAAGTCCCTTCGGAGTGAGGTGGTTCCATCCCTTCCCTTTCCCCGTGCACAGCAATGAAACACGGTGAATACAAGCACCCCTAGCAATCCTGACCAAGTGCCTCAAAGTTTTAGGTTAAATGTTTTCTTAAAAAGATTAAAGCTTTTCTAAAACACAAGATAGGAACCAATATTATGAGCTGTTTTTTTAAAAAAAAAACATATTTTTGCAAGATATACCTATAAATATATAGATCTACATATGCAGATATAGAAAGTGCCCCAAACAATCGCGCGCAGCAACCAATTCCCACAAAGTGAGTTCGTGTGTAAACTATGCCAAAGCCAAGAGAAAAGGGTAGCATTCCAGAAGCCCCCTCGTGTCTCTTCCCAATCACCGCCCCTTCCCTCCCTCACTGAGGTGACCAATATCCTCTCTTTAATGCTGCCCAGTTCCTCCCATTCCTTTCAAGTCTCACCATCTAAGCACCCATCCCTCATCTGGGTCTGCTAGTTTTTCTGAACAAAACCACTCTCTGTGTATTCTTTTGTGTCTGGCTTCCTGGGCTCAGGCCGTGCTTAGCAGCTACGNACACGTGTCCTGGTGCACGCGTGCACTCATCTGTCAGGTATGCACACACCTGTCAGGTATACACGCAGGCTGGAAAATGTTCAACTGCAGTAGGTAATGCCAGATGGTTTTTCAAACTGGTCTTACCCATTTCCTCGCCCACCAGCAGCATGCGAAAGCTTGGCTGGGTCAGGCTTTCTAATGTTAGCCATCGGGGCGGGCAGCAATGGGATTCACTATAGCTTTAATCTGCATTTGCTTGATGACTAATGAGGTTAAGTACTTCCCTACACATTTGTCGAGGACTGAGATACTTTGTTTTGTGAAAGGTACCTTACCAAATCTCTTTTTCTACTGGGTTATCTTTCTTATGGATTTTTACGGGTTTTCACTTATTCCAAAATGCAGTCCTTTGCTGGTTATAGATGTTCAGATCTTTCGCTTGTTTTTCACCTTTAAAGGCTTCTTTTGATACAGAGCAGTTCTTAATTTCAATGCAGTCTAATTTATCAGCCTCTTCCTGTGTGACTAGTCATTTTTCTGTTATATTTTAGAAATCCTTCCCTACCTTAGGGGTATGAAAGATATTTCTCTATGTTACCTTCTTGAAGCTTTATTGTTGTTGCCTTTCACATTAGACTTGCAAACCACCTGGAACTGATTTTTTTCAATAAAACTATATACAGTAGAAATGTTCGAACACGTATAAAGTATAGAGAAAAGTCAAACCCCCGCCCAGACCCAGCTGCAACACGTATCAACATTTTGCCAGTCTTGGTTTTTCTATTCTCTTCAATTCTACCCTTTATTTTCTTCTTGTTGATTTTCCTGGAAGTCCCAGACATAGTATCATTTCACCTATAAGTACCTTTAATAGATAAGGCCATGTCTTAACAACATAACCCCAATTCCAGTGTCAACCCTAATAAATCAACAGTAGGTTGTCATGAGGTGGTGACCAAATTTCATTTTTCCTCAATGATACCATCCAGTTGACCTGGCACCATTCACTGGAAAGACTGTCCTATCCCCACTGTACTTGACACCATCTTTGCCATAAATCAAGTATCCATTCTAGTCTGTTCCACTGGTCTGTCTATCCTTATGCCAATACCATGCTTTTAAAATTATTTTAGCTTTGCGATGAGTCTTAATATCCAGTATAGCCCTCCTTCCACTTCATTCTTTTTCAAGAGTACCTTGGCTACTCTCAGTGCTCTGATTTTCCACACGTATAGCATCTTTTCTATTCCTCAATCCATGAAACAGTATTGGAACACTTAGCCAGGTTTTCTTTTATTTCTCTCGAAAATGTTTCATAGTTTTTTATGTAGAGATTTTCTGTACATTTTCTTGTACTTGTTCCTAGATAGATCTTTGACACTACTGTGATCTTTTTTAGACTTTCATTTTGTTTTCATTTATTGCTGGTATGTAAATATGTACTGTCTTATATCCAGCTATTTTACTAACCCCTTATTTCCAATAACAGAAAAATTACTAAGTCTACCATTTACACAAGCTACTTCTGGCCAAAGAATCACAGTTTTTAGTGATTATCTAGTTTTACACAGTCATTTAGCAGGTGAGGAAACCGTGACCCAGAGATTCAATGCCGTGGCCAAGATCACAGAAGGAGCTAGAAGCAGATCCCTGACTCCAAGTTCTTTCTTTTTTCTATTATATCAAATCCACCCAAAACCCCAGTGTCTAAGATGTAGTATTATTTTTAATAATAATATTCTGTATAAAACACAACCTTTAGAAGTGCTTTCTAAATCAAATCTTTGGAAAATTAGGACTTTTGTTAAAGGCAACACACTTGGGAGGGGATGCCATGTAGCTTGTGTCTACAGTGTAACGAAATGGATTGACAGAACTCACTCAGAGAATGTAGTTTCACCACTATATGGTCACAGGGCATACTGCTGACTATTACATCTCACCAGAGAAATCAGTTTTCCAGGGCACCTTGCAAGGCTGGAGCTACGAGCTACACAAAAAACGATGAAGCACATCCCTGTTTCCTAGCTCCTGGCCTGCTTATATGCAACCCACTCAAGTGAGCCTGCCAATTCTAGAAATAAGCAGCAACGGAAAATAAGGCCCAAATATTTAGACTATGTTAAGTGTATGCCTATGTCTGTAAACAAACAAAGAGCCCGATTATTTACACTTACTAGAAATGTGTTCACATTAACAAGGGAAAAGTACTATAAAGCAGTTTAGCAAGTAAATCTCTGTCTGAAAGTTCCCACAAAGTATATAATATTCTAGTATTTGATTAAACATGAAAATAATCTCATGACCTTTTTTCTAGGATTGTCATGTATTTTGTATCTGCTGTTGGCATCTGAGCTAACTTATGCTTTTTTCTTTGCATTGTTTTCTAAGATATGTAATATTTGCTATGAGAGAAATATGGAGAAAGCATCTTTACAGAATAAGAAGACACACCATAGAGTAAAAGCTTATTGAGAGAGAGGGAAAACTCTTTCCAAAGCAGACAATAATGAGATGTCAAACAGCCAATGTTTTCTCGATTCTCAACAAAGAATATGTGGCCATTGGCTGAATGACTACCCACAGAGAGACCAGCATTATTTACTCTGGACGTGCAACTATAGTTCTGGAAAAAGGACTTGGTTTTGAGAAGGCTGGTCCACTTTAGAATCTACTTTTCTTTTCATGACGTTATCACACTGCAAGGTCAAACTACGATCTTAAGAAATCATTCATGCTATTTCCCTCACTTCATGTGGCTAATATCCTGCATAGTTTGGGGCCTATCTCATTTTTAAAAGCATCTAGGGAAAAAATTCCTCACCCTACCCTATCCTTCACCTCCTGCCCACTCTGGGCCAATCCATTCCTAGTTTATGGAAAACCATCCTGGGAAGCATTCTTCCACATAGCGTGACTAATTTCCTACGGTGAGGACCTAGGTTTCTGTCCCCTCATTGTCTTTGGAGGAAATGAGAAATAGCTAACCGACATAATTTTAACTTTCAGACATAAAATTGATGTGAACGTGACAATTCTCAATATGACCTAAAGACTATCATAATAAAAGGTCCTACCTTTTCATCTCGGAAATTCAGAAATTGCTGGAAAAGCTCACTTTCTGAGATTACGGGGTGACGACACATCCTGGTCATCCACGCCTGGAGTCTCTCCATGCGCATTTTGATAAATTCTTCTTCGAAGCGACCTGCAAGGGACACAGCAAGAGTGACATACAGCGCCGTGTAAAGCGAGTTACTGTCACCACAGCGGAAAAGCCGTTTGTATCTACGGGGTATTTGCCAGAAAGTTATTTAGTAAGAGGTAAAGACCATGGTAATTTTTCACTAACCTAAAAACAAGCTGTAACACAGCAATTGCTCAGAGAGCCACAGGAAAGACACAACAGGCACTTTGGTTTATAAGAATGATTCGGATTTAACAAATTAACAAACTTTTTAATTGTGACAAGAAAAATCAAGCCACAAAGTGAGGTTTTCTTTAAGGATCCCTAAGTACTCAACAAATTCAAAAGTAAATCTTATCTCGGTATGAAAAACTTTGTCTGACAAACTGAGACTATGCCAGTTCTGTGTGACCATATGAAGCCCTACAGGCAGGAAAGGGGGAGAGAAAATGGAATTTAAGAAGTAATTCTTACAAAGTGCATAAAATTTCTATATTTATAAACATGTGTCCCAATGCAATATAATCTCAGATATACAAACTTAAATTTAGTATTTATGAGAAGTAACTCAGGACTGTAGCTCTTTATTCCGTTTGGTTTTTTAAACTACTTCAGCCAAAAATAGGAAAAGCCATTTTTCTATGAATGCAGTAGTGAAAGCTACTATCTCAGAACTTATGACCATTCTAAAACATAGCTTAACAAGCCTGACATACAAATCATCAAGTAAACACTGAACATTTTTATAAGCCTACCAAATAAAACCACTATGAGTTAAAAGGTTTCTGGAGATGAAAGTTCTAGCTACAGGGGCGCCTGGGTGGCACAGCGGTTAAGCATCTGCCTTCGGCTCAGGGCGTGATCCCGGCGTTATGGGATCGAGCCCCACATCAGGCTCCTCCGCTATGAGCTTGCTTCTTTCTCTCCCACTCCCCTTGCTTGTGTTCCCTCTCTCGCTGGCTGTCTCTATCTCTGTCAAATAAATAAATAAAAATTAAAAAAAAAAAAAAAAAGAAAGTTCTAGCTACAGTGGAGTGAGGAAATCAGCTATTCCCATCCCTCCAAAACAATTTTAAAGCTAGACAGAACCCACCCAAAGTAAGTGTTTTGGAAATCAACCAAAGGCAAACAGCCATCTGAGAAGTGTTTATACTTGCAAAACTGCTGAACTTTACACAAGAAGAGTGGAAATCTGTGGCGTTCTGTCTGGCGTGGGGTTCCCATCTCCCATCGCCCCCTACTGCTCCTGGGCCTCCCCACCCTCTCCTCAGTTGACATGGAAGTTCTGCCGGTATAGACCAGGCTGTGAAGACTGGCTGCTGCAGGTCCCCTGGAGAGGTAAGAGGCTGGCCTGCCCTGGAGTGGGGGACATGCCCATGCTTGGTGGTGGTGGCAGGGACAATCCAGAGGCTGGTGAACACAAAGGCCCAATGGCTCCACTAGCCAATGTTGCATGGTTGGGTCAAGTATACTCCAGGCTGAGGCTGTGTGCAGAAACGGTGGAGGCCAGATGGGACCCAAGCCAGCCACACACGCCTTGCCAACTCTGAGGCTTCACACACTTGTAAAGAAGACCCACAAAAAAGTAAAAGCCAGGATAGCTAATTTGAAAATTATCTGAGCTTTGAATGTAGTCTCCTACCCAAAGATCCAACAGCAGAGGAGAGAAGCCTTAGTGGCTTGAGGCAGGCCTATCATTAAGCTACACAGACACAAGGCTGAACCCCAGGAAGCCAAACTTAGAAGAAAAAAACATAAAAATAATTGAACTTCAGGGAAGAGAGATTTCAGAGCCTAAGCAAGTTACTTACCAAACAAACAAGGTAGAGATAACAACCTTCAGAGGAAAAATTAGAATCGAGAATTGCTAAAATATATTCTCTGTTCAGTTTTCAAAAAAAAAAATTAAGAGATGTGTAAAGAAACAGCAAGGTATGACCCATACCGACAAAACAGTGGTCAAGAGAAACTCTCTAAATGTCTCTGGATGTTGAATTTAGCAGACAAAGCAGCTTCTAGAAATACATTCAAAGAACTAAAGAAAGTCATGTTTAAAAATGTAAAGAGAATTATGACATGGAATCAAAACAAAGATTCTCAAGAAAAAGACAGAACTTATAAAAAATTAAAATGAAAAGTTCAGAGTTGAAAATACAATAACTGAAATAAAAAATTCATTATAGGGAGTCAAATGCATATTCAAGATGGCGGAAGAAAGACTCTGTGAATCCGAAAATCAATAGAAGCTTTCTAATCTGAAGAACAGAGAGAAAAAAATGGAAGCACAATTGAACAGGGCCTTAAAAAACATAAAGCACACCAAGACACTGGTAATGGGAATCCCCAAAGGAGAAGAGAGATAGAAAAGAAAAAATATTTGAAGAAGTAAGAAGAAGGGGAAAGTTTCCCAAATTTGATGGAAAACTTTAACCTGTATTTCCAAGTCGTTCAACAAACCTGGGTAGGATAAATATGAAGATAACATGCCAAGATACAGCAATATCAAACTGCTGAAAGACAGAAACAAAATCTTGACAGCAGCAAGTGAAAAATGCCTCATGATGTATGGTGGGGTGTGTGTGTGTGTGTGTGTGCAGTCAACAGAACAGATTTGTCATCTGACACAATGGAGGTCAGAAGCAACGGAAGGACAAATTCATCATGCTGAAAAGAAAACTGTCAACCACGAATTCTAAAACCAGTACACCTATCCTTCAGAAATAAAGGCAAAACAAAGATATTCCCAGATACACAAAGATGAGAGAATTAACTGGTAGCAGACTTATATTAAAGAAATATTAGAGGAAGTCCTTCAGGCTAAAAGGAAATTACCCAAATTCACAGAGAGAAATAAAGAGCACCAAACATAAAAGATGTACTTTTTCTCATTTCTTCTCTTAACTTCCTTAAAAGACATAAGATTGTAGAAAGCAGTAATTATCATACCATACTGTTCGATTTATAACAGATACAAAATATATGATGATAGGAGCATAAAGAGAGAGGGGAAACAGCTATACTGGAGAAAAGTTTCTATGAATTTTGCTAGAATTATTAATATGAAGTGCATTGTGACAATACGGAAAGATGCATATTGCATCCACTGAAGCAACCACTAAGAAAATAATTTTTAAAAATTAGTGGAAAAAGGAGAGGAATTAAAAGAGCACATTAGAAAATATTTAACACAAGAGAAAGGCAGTAAAGGAGGAAGAGAGGAACAAACAAGACACATAGAAATTATCAAAATGGCAAATGTAAATCTAACTGGGTTAATAATAAATATGAGTTGTCCAAAAACTCTAATCAAAATGTAGAGGTTTCCAGACTTGATAATATCAAACAGCAGGCGCCAATAATGTTGTCAACAAGAGATACAGATTCAAAGACAGCCTGAAAGTAAAAGATGGGAAAAGATATGCCTTGCACACAGTAACCATAAGAGAACTGCAGTGACTATATTAATATCAGACAAAATAGATTTTAGCACAAGAAATTTTACTAGAGACAAAAGGACACATTTCATAATTATAAAAGAGCCACTACATCAGGCAGATGTAACAATTACAAACTGTATGTATATCAGTCAAAGTCCCAGCATGATTACAGTTATCTACAAACTGACTCAAATTTATATGGAAAGGCAAATGAAAAATAGTCCAAAACTATTCTGAAAAAGAACCATGTTGGAGGATTTATACTACCTGATTTAAAGATTTACTAATCAAGGCAGTGTGGTATTGGCAGTAAGGATGGACGCATAAATCAATAGAACAGAATACAGTCCAGAAATAAAACCACATAAATATGTTCAATTGATTTTTGACAAAATGCAAAGGAAATTCAACAGAGAATACTCTTTTCAACAGATGGTGCTAGAACTACTGGATACCCAGACGCGTAACATAAAGCTCTGCCTTATCCTAACCTCACCCCTCACACAAACACCAACTCAGAACGCATCTAAAACTACCAAACTTTCTGGAGAAAATATTACTAGGAACTTGGGTCAGGCCAAGAGGTTTTCGTCATGATATCTGAAGCAAAATCCATAAAAGAAACAACTGGTACTTTGAACTTCGTTAAAATTAAAAGCTTTTGTTATGCAAAAGACGCTGCTGAGAGTAAGGCAAGCCATGCATGGGACAAATTATTTGCAAATCACATTATTTGACAGAAGACTTGTTTCCAGAATATAAAGATTTCTCAGAATTCAATAATGAGAAAACAACCTAATGAGAAATGGGCAAAAGATCTAAACAGACACGTCACCAAAGAAAATCTATGGAAGGCAAATGAGCACATGAAAAGACGCTCAACACCACTAGCTACAAGGGAAATGGAAATGAAAACCATGTTGAGGTACTACGACAGACCTAACAGATTTGTTACAACAGAGAAAGACTGACACTATCAGAAAGTGCAAGTAAGGATGTGGAGCCCCCGACATTCTCATCCACTGCTGGTGGGGATTCCAAAATGGTATGGCCACTCTGGAAAACAGCCCGGCAATTTCTTAAACACGGAACACATAGCTGCCAAATGACCCTGTCATTCCACCCTTAGGTATTCACCCAAGAGCAATGGTAACTTACGTTCATACAAAAACTTGTATGCAAATACTTCTAGCAGCTTTATGTATAAACGCCCCTAACCGGAAACCCAAATGTCTTCCAACGAGTGAACAGATACCCAAACTACGGAAACTACTGATCCACACAAGATGCAGAATTTCAAATGCGCAAGGCCAACAGAAAGCAGCCACAACCAGAAGACTCCACACTGGATGCTTCCATTTTTTTTTTTTTTTTTTTTTAGAACCAGCTTCTGGTTTCATCGATCTGTTTTACTGGTTTTTTTAGTTTCTATTTCAATTACTTCTGCTCTGTATTATTTCCTTTTTTCTACTGGTTTGGGGCTTTTTTTTTTTTTTTTCTTTTTCTTTCCTAGCCCCTTTAGGTGTAAGGTTAGGTTGTTTGAGATTTTTCTTGCTTCTTGAGGTAGGTCTATATGCTTTCCATTTAAAATGATATTCTGGAAAAGGCAAGTTGTAGAGACAAAGAGCCCATCAGTGTGTCACGGGCTGAACAGAGGAGCAGCCCCAGGGGACGTGGGGAAGTGATGGAACTTCCTGTACCTTGAATACAGCAGTCGTTGTAGACTGGACCGGTAGTTGTCAAAACTCTTAAAACTACCCACTCCAAAAGGAGTGAATTTACTGTACAGAAGTTTACAAGTAAATTTAAAGAACTGCAGCCTGGCCTTTCCTTTAGAAATTACCAGTACAAATAAGCACAAATTTCTTTTAAAGAGAAGAGCCCTACAGATCCACACAGCAAAAACTCATCACCTAAAAGATGTCACTTGGACAGCACGCAGGGTCTAGACACTTCCTGTATATTAAAACACTTCAATTTTTGCACTTCCTAGGAGTAGAGATTAAGTGCTACAGAAGCTTAAACTATGAAGAAACAAAGTCTCACCCCTTGGAAAGAAGATGACCCATCTCCTGGGCAGAAAAGACCAAGTCAGCATGAACCTGGGTTATACTGTATTCTCCATCAGGAGAAAGTGAAGAGTTTATAACCTACTCACTGACTAAAATTATTTAACTAATGAGTGAATGATTCTTATTCCTCCTGAAAATTTTCTGACATTGCTGGCTTATTTCCAAACTCTGGCTTAGACTGTTATTTTGTGCTCATTAGGATTTTCCTACCAGGTTCCAGAGAATTAGAAAGAAGGTCAGGGGAGAGGGACTTCCGATTCCCCATTTTCAACAAACCTTAGGTTTTCACCAAGTATGTGAGTATACCAGTTTGTACCCAGGAATAAAACCAGATTCATTCAATATTATTTCACAAAGAACAAAATCTATCAATAAATAAAAAATGTTAGCTGTAAGCTTCTCATGGATTGATTATCAAGTCCACAGAAATATCATGACATCATCTCCTTGGCATTCCTTTCTCTTTTCTCCAGGATGTAAGTGAGAGGCCAGTTTATATAATAATGATCTTGTGGGGACCACAGGCAGGAGGCAAACGAGAAAAGGGAGAAATAAAGTGGCTTCTGTGCTTTTCGGTTTCCTCGGCACATATCCCAGTCAGTGAATCAAAGCTCAACTTTCTTCAGACTGAGCGGCTGTTGCTTTCTCGCTTTTCTATGACACCCCCCTGGCTTCGGGCCTGCACTTAAAAATCAAACCTTCATATGGCTGGGGGGGGGGAGGGGGGAACTGTGACTCTATGATGCTTTAAAATAGCACCGAGTTATCTTGATCCAGAAGAGACAACGTATTAAAGCCTAAAAGAGGAGAAATCCCTAGACCCCTCAAGTAGCTCATCAGTCTGTTTATTTAGACACCATGAAGCACATTGTGCTAATCAAGCTGACGGAGGAGAATATAAAATTCAGGAAACAGATGGAAATCTGAAAACAAGGAGAAAGGCAGAACTGAAGTTTTCATGGAAATCAATTTAAATTTGTAAAAGGAAAGCTGTGATTTCAAACAGTAAGGAGGGACGGTGAGTATCTGAACCGGGGGGGGGGGGCACGGTGACCCCTCGGGGTGGGAGGAAGCAGCGAGCAGTCTACGCCAACCCGGCCGCCCTGCCGCAGCCTCCACTCAGCCGCCCTGGCTCCACGAGGGGCACGTCACCCCAGGTGACGGCCAGGCTCTGTTAGCCACTGGGCAACGCAGCCCCACGCTCCACTCAGCTATGCCCAGTTTGAAATTTTTGAAGTTTTCCAAAAAAAAAAAAAAAAAAAAAAGTCACAATCAAAACAACTTCTTTAAAAACAACTTTTCATCTCCTCAAAAAATTTCAGAGAAACCTAAACATACAGCGAAGTAAAGCACAAAGTCAAGCTTTAAGGAGCGTGACCTTAGCCTAAGGTAACTCGTTCTAGCTCAGGACTAGTTGAGGAACGTTGCGTAAGTTCACAGAGCAAGCTCTGGAAACAGACTCCAAGTCCTGTTCCAGCAGCGTGGAGCTCAGCCTGCTGATCGGCTCTGACACGAGGGCGTGCGCGAGCAGTGCGCAGGGGACACCCGGCCGGCCGGGACACCCGTCTCCAAGCCACTGAAAGCGTCTAGAGCTGGCTCCGACATCTGGCTGCTGGACTCCCCGTCCCTTTCTAACTACCCACCTGCTGAGTGAGGACCGAGCCCTCTTCATATTCCGTGACCCCCAGGAAAGAAGCCTTCCTTCACGGATTCCACGCGTCCTCCCACTGGGCTCAGGTCAGCCCTTCGAGGTCTCTCTTCCTTCGAGGCCTCTCTTCCTTCGAGGCCTCTCTAGAGCTGACATTTTAGGCCTTACTTTCATCTTTGATCCTTTCTTTTCTACACTTACTGGTTTCATTTAGCTGTGAATTTTCTAGCCACACACTAAAACTCTAGTCTTCAGTAAAGCTCAACTTCTTCACACACTTTTATTCCAAGACAAACACACTGAGTTCTGAGTATTGATATTCCAGGTGCTATACTAGGCTGGGAACTTAAAAAAAAAAAATCAGTGACAGTTCTCAAAGCAGACAGACACATACTCTCTGCACAGTTACAAGGGGCTTTGGTAGCACCGTGACTTGTCTACCAGAGGATCATGTGAGGCAGGGGGAGCAAGGGAAATAAGACACTTTAAATAAGTAAGAAACAGGACAGAGTCATAATCAATGATAAACAAAAGCATTTAAATATTAATAGTCACCAAAAAAACTGAGTGGAAAACTTGGCAACTTCTTACGTTAATCCTTAGAGGCTCTGGCTTCTACATCTGATGCTTCCACATTTCTAACGAAAGCAACACGGCTGGACTGCATGATACCATTTGGATCATACATTTTTATTTCCATTTCAGGCTATTTGGATCATTTCTATTTTCTCAGGTGTCATGTTTCACATTTAAAGAATTCACATATTTTACAGGAAATCGTGTAGCAAGGACACAATGACTTCGCTAGAACTTAAGATACATACACAAGAACTCTGATAGAAAATTTTATGGAACTTTCTGATCAGGTGTTTAGGTAACTTACAAATACATGTACAGTACATGCAGATGTACAGTATTTAGCCACCGTTTCCAAACTCATACATCTTGTTCTTCCAGAATATGGAAAATGTCATTACTGATTTACATTAAGACAGATGCTCTAACCGCTGTCTTGTTACTTGTCCTGAGTCTCACGCACACTCACCTGTGACTTGCTTATCTGGAAGAGAAGGGATCGGAATGGCTGACCCAAACTTAACCAGGAGACGTTCATATAACCAGTCAAAGTGCTTATACCTGTGGTTTACAGATCGATTAGTGTTCTACAATATAAGGGAAAGAGGAGAAAACGTTATCAATGCCAACTATGGAAAATGAAGAAAAAAGCAAATTTTAGCTAGGAATGCAAGCACGATTCTGTTTTTGATAACTTAGATACTTACAGTAGGTGTCAACTGATATTCAATGTAGCTCTTTAGACCGTACATTTTGGAGCCTTTCCTGGGATCCGCTACCAAACAGTCAAACGTAGAGGTAGGATAAACCCACATTGGGCCATAATCTCCAACCTACACACGTTTCAGGGAGAGTTAATTTTGTTACACGGAAAAACAGTCAATATATTTGATATAAATCATCAACTGATTCTTTTTAGGACTACAAGTCCTTTGGAGAGTCACTCTTGCTCTTCTCTGAGAAGTTCTATAAATGCTCTGTGTTCTTGATAAGGTTATATTTAAAGACACACTTGCTAGGACCAACCCTTCTGCTCCCCATGTGGGTGGGCATCTCGGGCCACGGAGAAGAGATGTCTGTCTCCCTCTCCTCCCCGGGAGTGCAGGATGGAGCACAACCTCCCTCTCTCTAGTCCAGTTGTCTTAGTTATATGTGATGAAGGGCTAGTTGTAAAAAATTTCCAATCTATCACAGACTGATATTTTTGTGCAATATAAAATTACACACCTGGATGTCTTGATAATGTCAAACTTCCCTCAAACTTTTTTTTTTTTTAAATATTTTATTTATTTATTTGACAGAGAGAGCGAGCCAGCGAGAGAGGGAACACAAGCAGGGGGAGTGGGAGAGGAAGAAGCAGGCTCCCAGCGCAGGAGCCTGATGCGGGGCTCGATCCCAGAACACCGGGATCACGCCCTGAGCCGAAGGCAGACGCTTAACGACTGCGCCACTCAGGCGCCCTGCCCTCAAACTTTCTCAATGCTTATTTTCACTTTCTGTATACTTAGTCCTAATTCTTTTTAAAGGTAGAAGGAAGAAAATGTGGGAAGGGGTAAGAAAACTCGGAGGTTATGAGGTCAGGGAGGAGACCAGGGCCCAAACGATTTTACTAAGGGACTAAAGAGAAGATCTTTATGATAAGCTACTCTGACTCCTCAAGAGGGAGCCCAGATGCAGAAAACCCTGAAAGCTAGAGAGCAGGAGCCTCTGGGGAACTTCCCTCAGTGACCGGGACCAAGAGAGGCCAGTCTGATCAACCAGGGCCCAAGATCCAGGGGCTCACATTTTATTAGTGGGCAGGGTTAATGCGCCTTAAGAGCAAAGAACCACATATCTGCTTTCTCTTGGTTTTCTGAAGATCTGAAGGCATTATCCCTCAGCTTTCCTTTCCGTGCAAGGAGCCTGCGCAGGCGGGCTTGCTTACGCGGTCCGTGGCCGGGTCTACGTAACACTTACGGGACAGCTCCGACGCTGGGGTGCTTTAGCTACAACACTGTCGGCGCCTGTGATAAAGTCCACTTTGAGGGCTTTTAGTCCTGCACGGTTTTAAACTTAGTGAAAAGAACAATAATCCATGCTCAGTATTTACTAAAAAGTCTGAAGAAAAAAATTCAAAAATTAAGATAATCTTTAACCCCTCAGAAGATAATTACCCCAAATTTGCTTTGAGGGGAAAAAGGAGGAAAGGGGCTCTTGGTCACAGCCCTTTTTTCTGGAGTTTCTAAGATTTCAAGCTTTTCAAAGATGTAGGAACAAGTAATAATAATTTTAAAAATCCAGTATCATTTTTGCATTTTATCAAGTTTCCCAGGACCTAGAGATTATGGAATAAGACCAGATGTTTCCTCATCCTTATTTGGGCCTATGGTGATTACACTTAAGACTCTCCCCCAACCCTGTGCCCATCCTACAGTTAGAGGGTTGTCTATAGGGTCAAAAGATAGCCAGAGTTCTCTTCTCCAGAATTCATCTGGAAATGTAACACTAGATAATGCTTATTAGGCAGAAAATCTATCAGCAATCAACATTCGGGTGAAACCAGAGAGCCTGTGTCTTGTTATATGTTATGTTACGTAATAATCAAGTTATTCTAAGAGAGATTCTTCATGGTGTCACTAACGCCTAGCTTTTATTTGCTCGCTCCTTATGGTGACGCGACAGCTGGTTTAGTGGAGGAAAGACTGTTACCAGCGGAGCGGAAAGGGCCTCTTGCTTGGATAATATGCATGTACTTTGCCAGGGTAGAAACCTAAATATCTGAATTGGGTTTATAAGCTAAATATACAGAGTTAGTAGGAAGACAGCATGGAAAAGATACTTCAACACACTTTAGAGAAGGAAAATTATTAAAAGAATATATACTATAAATGTGGTTGGTTCAATTACTAATAGTCTTAGAGGTAAAAATTAAAAAATTTCTAAATATAACGACAGGCATTACTTTATGCTAATTACCTTTAGTACTCTTACAATACTAATACATATCGTCAGTTATTTGGAGCATTAAATGTGTTAAAAATACCCTGCAGAAAACTAATAACCCTCTTAGCTTTAAGGTATTATAAAAGAGCTTAATTAGAAACAAAGCAAACAAACAAATATGAACAAACTTACAATGATAGGAATTTTCTCTTTGGGTTTTGCTAGTTGCTTGGCCAACAAATACTGTTCCATTCCAGGTTTTGCAAATCCAGGAAATCTAGTCATGAAGATGAACGCCCGTGAGCCTTCTGTCTTTCCTTATAGAATTCTGCAACTCTCGTCCACATTTACTTAATACAACAGTTTCAACCTTGTTCTGCCTTTCAGATGTACCAGGACTAGGAAACTGGTAAATGAAACCTAACGTAATCAGATTGTTCAATGGCCAATTAGTCATTTAATTAAGCTTTATCTGGTAAGAGAACAGTTTGACTCCAGAAGGTGTGATATTTATGGGTACTCCATTTGCTTAACTGGATTGGAAACACTCTATCACCCCACGAAGAGTGAAGGGCAGCCTAGAAAATTGTCCCCCAGGGCACGGGGGGAGAAGCAGAGCCATTTGAGTTGAACGCATGGAGCGGTGGCCACACGCCAGCACTCCTATATCCAAATTAAAGCTGCCTTTCAACATACTCCCTCCAGGAGGCCACAATTATCCCAAAGAAGCTGTCTGTTCATAAGCACTTGTGCCATTTTCTTTTAGAATCGTCTTCAGAACTGGCTTATGAGACACAAAAGAAAACCAGTCTTCTCCTTAGTAAAGAGACCCCAAACATTCTAAAATTGAAGAAAAGCTGGAATAAACATACAGCCATCCAGAGCATTACCTCTAAAGAGGACAAGATTAATCTGGGTTTTAGAATTTCTTTTAATAACCAGGAAAAAAAAAATCCTCAGAAAGCAAAATACCTACAATAGAAAAAGAAATATTATTCCTACAAAAAAACCAGCTACTCTACCATTTCATTCATATACCAAATTAAAGGCCAATGTGATGGTCTCAGGGGCCTGTCTTTTCCTTCATCCTCACATGACTTACCTCAATCCTCTTTCCCTAGACATTCTTTAAACACAGTTCATACAAGACAGAACAGAGAGGGGTCTAGGAGCTGGATGGTCTTGGGTTTGAATTCCAACTCCAACAATTACTAGCTATGTGACCTTTAGAGCTCCAGTCTCCTTGTGTGAAGAATGGGACCAGTACGACCTGCCTTTTAAGATGATAAGGAAATTAAAGAAATGAGGGAATTAAATGAAAGAGTTACATAAAGAGCCTAGTATATATATTCATAAATTAAAGTTATCTCTAATTATGCCATCATCTCTTTGAAAGTATTCCCCACAGCCTCAGGTACAGTTCTCTCTGGGCTTCTTCAACATTCTGAGCCTACTTCTGCTATATAATTTATCATGGTTAATCACCATAATCCATTTACACATTACAGGAGACTAAAAGTACCTTAGAGAAAGTATTTGTATTTCCAGGAACTAGAGGAGTTACGGGAAAACACTAAATGCTTAATGGACTAATCTGGAACAGTTTTATTAAAGAACCTATACTTTTGCTAGAAAATATTGATGGAAAAATGTGGGGATTACACAGAGTGACAAGTCCTTGACTAGACTGTAATCTCCTGAATGCACAGGTCCCATTTCACATCTCCTTTGGTATTCTTACGGTTCACAGCAAACCTCTAGGGCCTACTCATTTAATACGTACTGAACAGCAGTGCAATTTTTAATTCTTTCAGTATTATCAAGACGGATTCTTATAATGCTCGAGTACACTTAAATTTCTAATCTCCTCTAGCATAAGGTTTATGTTCCATGACTGGAATACAGCTGTCATAGAAAATGGATTAACTGCTGAAAAATGTTAATACTTCAAAAAATTTTTACGACTGTTGTAAGTGAGTCATTTATATATCCATCTAGTTAAATAATAATAATAAAAAAGAACCATAGGATTTTAAACAGCTTTCAGCACCAGAGATAGACAGCGGGATGCCTCAGAGGTTCCGGGTCAAATTAGGGCTCCTCTGATTTGGTTTCAGCCAGAACTGAAACTTTCGAGTAGAGAGAATTTTAAATTAAAGCCAGCCCCTTCACTTCAGAGATGCAGAAACTGAGACTCAAAGGGGTCACCCCACTTCCCCAAGATCATACAGCAGAGGAAAGCAGGACAGCGTGGGGCACGGGGAGGTAAGGGAAAGCAGGGTCAGGTGCCTGGGCACAAGGCAGAGCCTCCCTAACCAGCCAGGAACGCTCGGCCACACACGGGCTGCAGTCTGTGCTTCTCATTGTCAAAATGGGGCTGAGAGATACTTCATGGTAGTTTCGATGAGCTAGTATCTAGGTTTAAAGAACATGCTAGTTTGCATCACTGCAGACTACACTGAGAACTTCACCTTCCACTGTAAGAAATAGGATAGAGTCAATATGAATTTATTATGCATGCAATTGAGCATGAAAATACATAACGGAAGAAAGTGGACAGAGAAGTAGGAAGAACATGTCGCTAAAAGCCAGCTCATCTAATCACCTGATGCTACGTAAACATACTGAGGGGAACCGGTGTGACTCAGACTTCCGTGAGTAGATCTAGACCTAGACCTTGTCATCCAGGTACACAGCAAACATTCTGTTCACCACTGTTTCCAGACAAAGATTTAACATTCTTCCCTGCTTTGAATCATGGACTTGGAACACGGAGAAACAGTGGTAGTAATTTTAGAAAAACTCTACTAAGCACACTGCTGTAAGAAGAGTATTTGAGGGTTCCTAGGGAAATCATAAATTGTGTCTCCTTCGAGCTCCACTGTGTGAACTGCAGACTCACACAGGACTGTCCCCCGGGGAATCCCAGGGTGCTCTGTCCACACTCACCCCCTCCCACAGGCTTCCCTGTCGGACACTGTACCTACAAGGACTGTTGCCAACTCTTGTGGTTTTAAATCTTAGAGAAATCTAAGTGAAAACAAAGCCTTACAACATACTAGGCATAGGAGCTGAGAGACTGAGGAGCTGACTGGGATCCTGACTAGATCACTTCCACCTGCGCAAGCCTGGACACTCACGTAACGTCTCCGGCTTCAGTTCTTCCCACAGTGAAACAGAGTCTGTGTACCACAAACGGGTACGAGGGTCACATGCCAGCGCATGGGACCCACTCTGCACAACGCCTGGCCCACAGTAAGTGATCAACAAACAGGAAAACATTTAAAGGAGAGTTACTATTATTTTTTTTTTTTTTAGCTTCCCTGTGACGTCAGCAGTGAGACCTCAATGTGCCACGGAGTTGACAGAGGTATAAACAGTGTTTGGCAGATCATTAAACAGAACAAATATTTCACTTTAAAAATGAAAAAAAAATTCTTTCAGTAAGCTTCTAAAGCTAAGATCCAAACAGAAATGATCAAATGACACCCCAAACTTCACAGATACTGAAAAGAGGAAAGCCTCCTTGAGCCTCCCGTCCGCCTGCGTGGAGCTCGCGCTCCCCGACGCCCTTTCCACCTACTTGTTGAGGGGCAGCTTCATGGACGAGGCGGCGGCTCGGCTGTTGCCCCGCTGAGCACCCCCGGCTTCGGCCGACTCCGAATCCTTGAAGTAGGGAGCGGCCGACTTGGGGTCGTCCCAGTCTTCGTCCCACTCGTCGTCATCACCAGTGGCTAGGGGTGGGCACAGAAGATCGCCAGAGGAGAAAAACAAAATAAAAATGAGACGACCTCATTTTCTGATAGTGACTAGTGACTGCGTTAGCCAATCAAAACAAAAGGAGAGACGTGTGGCACGGGATCGTAACGCAGACGTGCAGTGCGGGCTCTCCAGTCAGTGCCAGGGCTCCAACCCGGGTCCGCCTCTTAGTGCAACAGACAAGGCGGAAATGAGGAGACTGTCGGTGTAAGTAGCTTCAGGTAAGTGCAGACTAGGAGCAGCTCCTCGAGACACAAGCCAAGGCCGGCACACAACTCCCGCTTTATAAACTCGCCAACAGGCAGATCAAATACCCTTTCAGTCACGTATATTGGGGAGGAAGGATGAAGGGCAGACAACGGATCTTTGAAAAGGAATTCTTTTTTTTTTTTTTTTTTTAAGATTTTATTTTTTAGAGAGAGTGAGCGAGCAAGCATGTGCGTGCACAAGCAGGGGGAGTGGCAGGCGGAGGGAGAAGCAGGCTCCCTGCTGAGCAAGAAGCCCGATGCGGGACTCGATCCCAGGACCCTGGGATCATGACCTGAGCGGACGCTTAACTGACTGGGCCACCCAGGCCTCCCAGGAATTCTTTAACACCAATGATAATACAGGTGAGGGGAGGAGGAAGGGGAAGAGAAGAAATCAGACAAGGGGGTGTTAACAGTACCTACAGCCTCCTATTCGAACAGAGGTCTCCATCTGTACATCCACTGCTGCCAGCTTTCCCCCCTCCTTCCTCCTCCTGCCGTCTGGGCCTCTGTCTCCCACCCTGATGGCCTCACATGTCCTTTTACTATTAGGCAGAAAAATGCCCTGGGAAGTCTGCTTTAGGGGGGCCACCAAGAGAAGCCAAGAGACAAATGCCAAAATGAAAACAAAAAAGAATAGAATGTACTAGAAGGATGGGGGCCGAGCTGGTACAGAACTAGGGGTCAGCTGTCAGGTCACAGCCCTTCCACTGGCCTGTGGCTCCTGGGCTACGAGTGGGAACCTGAGCCCTTCATGCCCTCTGCGTACAAGTCCCGACACTAGCACATTCGATTCTCCGTGTGATGTGCTCATACATGGGTCATAAAAAAATGAGGGGCGGATCTCTTTTTATTTAATTTCAGAACAGACATAAATACCCTTTTTCTTAATTCCCAAATTGTTTCCCCGTCTACAAGTTCCTCTTTTGCCTCTGTATTTCCATTAAAACAGGTAGTTAAGGAAAAGAAAAAAACCGTAAAGTCAGAGGTCATAAACAAGCAGGTGATAAATCATACTCGATCTGTACACACATTTTTGGGGCCTAAGGTTTTAAAACAAATATGCGTCAGCTGCTAAGATTTTAAAGTGGGAAGATGACACTAAAACGGAGATGGCCAGTCTCTGTCACCATGGAGGACCAGGACTATGAACTGGGTCTCCTGCAATGGCATCAATCTGCCGGTGACAGGAGGGCTGCCCCTTCCATCTCCTGCGGCCACGGGGCCTCTGCTCTCCTGCCTTATGAACCTGGCCCCGGCAAGCGTTCGAGACTCTGCGACAGATCATGGAGCTGGGACTAGAGATTATAATTAACGACTACCCACATTTGGGTCCAGAAATCTAGGTTTGCTATTAGTGACAAGAGCACCTGAGAGCGCTCCTTTGATTAAATTCTATTTTTAACCTGGATGCCCTCCCCACTTTCCGGGGGGGCCCGATCACCAGCAGAGCCCTCCTCCTCACCTGGTCCTTGGTAGGCCTGGGGGTGACCAAAGGCAGTGTCCCAGTTATTGGAGGTGTTTCTTTGGGCTGCGGCCCCCTCTGTCTTGGCCCCCCAGCCATCCGTGCTGTCCCAGTTTCCAGATTTGGAAGCACTCCAGGCTGACCAGGGGTCACTGCCACTGCTGACCTGTTGTTAGGGGTAAAGAAAGGAGAAAGAATATTTGTGACTTCTCGAAAGCATTACTCAATTCAGGAGGAACCACATAACAACAGAATATAGTAGGGCTGCTAAAAAAAGAATATGCCCTTTAAAAAAATATGCCTGCCACTCATTCTCTCCAGACAAGTACTTCTATATACTTCATCAAACATCCCGTGCACAGAGGTCCTTTTTGTCTTTAAACATTTGCACTCTGCACTTGTGTTCGGTTTTTTTTTTGTTTTTTGTTTTGTTTTTTTACTTTGTGGCCTGACACGTTCTCTGTGGTCCATCAGCACGTACAGGTGACATGGTCGTCCCCGTGGCTCTGTGTCCTTCAACCACATTTAACTCCCATAGCTCCACCAGCATATGCTGATGCTCACGTAGCGTGTGGTCCATGTTTTGCTACCGTAAATAATGCTGCAGTGCACTCCTTGTACATCCTTCCCCACGTGTCCAATACAACTACGTGAAATCCCCAGAAGAGAAACTGGTGTGCTAATGAGAATGGGCTTTTTCAGCTGATAGATTTTGTCAAGCTGCTTTCCAAAGAGACTGTACAGTTCCATTCGACAGTTCCATTCCTACGCTCCCACCGCCTTGCCAACGGGTTCTGCCACGCATAAAAGGGGCTGCCATACTCCAAATTAATTTTCAAATATTTTTTCCCATTATTCCTTTAAGTAATTTTATAGCTCAATTATTAGTAACATAAATAAAATTTTGGAAAAGGCAATACATGACACCTGATTTCAAGGACTATTAACAGTGAGAAAACCTGCAGCCCACTTCTCACCCTGCACCGTCCACTTGAGGCAACCACAGTTTTCTGGGTTTTATTTCCTTGATTTTAAAACTTTAAATCTTTGATTTGCCTGGAATTTACTTTGGTGGAGGAAATAATGTGGGAATCTGACTTAATTTTTTCTTGTAGTCAGTCTGTTGGCCTAACACCATTTACTGAAAAATCCATCTTTCCCCCACTGAACTGAAATTTCACCTTACTCGTATGCTGGACTTGGGCCTATTTCTGGACTTTCTTGTCTCCTAGGAATCCATTTGTACAAGTACCAAGTGACTTGTGAGCCCACTAGATAGAAGAGCATTAGTACTTTAGCATAAATCTTTTATCGGTTTATTTTTACACATGAACTTTAGCATCAGCTTAATATTTTAAAAGTAAAACAATCCAGGGGGGCCTGGGTAGCTCAGTTGGTCAAACATCTGCCTCTGGCTCAGGTCATGATCCCAGGATCCTGGGATTGAGCCCCATGTCGGGCTCTCTGCTCGGCAGGAGCCTGCTTCTCCCTCTCCCTGCCGCTCCCCCCTGCTTGTGCTCTGTCAAAGATAAATAAAATCTTTAAAAAATAAAAAAATAAAATAAAAAAAGTAAAACAGTCTAAACTTTTGCATTAGAATGTCAAATTTTGAAAAATGTGTTGATTTTCACCTGTATTACCTTAAACTTACAGATAAATTCAGGGAAAACATATAGTGCCTTTAAAAAAACAAACACTTTCAATCTTGAATCTCTTTATCTAAGAACATGGAATAGCACAATTTCCCCTTTGAGTCATCTTTCACACACACACACACACACACACACACACACAAAAACCCCAAAAAACAAAAAAAGAACGGGTGTTAGTTAAAAAAAAGAAAAAAAAGAACAAAAGAAAGAGAGGGGAATTTGCAAGAAAGTTACCCAAACTGTCTAATATATTTAATGTTCTAGAATACTATCGTGGTTGGCCTTTTTTTTTTTTTTTTTTAATTCTTCATTGACAGACACACCAGAACCATAGAAAATGGAGTGCAGGTATGATTCCATTCAAACATCTCTTATACCTTCAAGAAAAAGGGTGAAGTTACTAGGGATTTTGCTCTAGGTCAAATATTAACAGCAGAAGGACATTTCATCCAGATGCCTGTGACTTTCTCGGATATGCAGCTTACCTGGCGATACGAGGCGCTCTAGAATGTACTATAAAAGAAGGCAGTCGTGCGAAGGGCCTGACATGCACGCCTCATTTAGGGGAATCCCTTCCTCTCTGGTTTTAAGGAGGGGAGTTATACTCAACAATATATACTCTGTGCCCTCCAAACTCTAAACTATGAGGTTTTATTTTCAGAATAAGAACTTCAAAAAGTACAGAAAGTTTGGATATAAGAGGGCAGGAAGTACAGACATTCATTTGTCTCGTATTTCCATCAAGTCCTGACTGAGTGGGCCACACAAAGAAAATGACAGGCTGGGGGCGGCACAGTCAGGGGCACGGCTTCTGGTCAGGCTGCCAGGCTGAAATTCTGGCTCTGCCTCTTTCCAGCTGGGAAACCTCAGGCTAGAATTCGAAAGCAGGCAGCCTGCATCAGATTCAGAAAGGCTGGTGGGAGTTACATGAAGGAAACTGAAAAGGAACAGAGGGTTATAACATAGAACAGGAAGAGGGAAGCTCAGCATTGCCATGACAGTAAGACTATAAATGTTAGCAAAGAAAGATTTTCATCGACATCTGGGATAATCATGTGAACTATTCGGGGCAAGTATCCTTTAAAAAAAAAAAAAAAGACAGTTCCTTTGAAAACTACTGTGTTTAAACGAAAACACTAATTTGAAAAGATACATGCACCCCTATGTTTACTGCGGCATTATTTACAAGAGCCATTATTTACAAGAGCTCACGTGGTCACCATAGATGAATGGATAAAGACCACACACACATACACACACACGAATATTACTCAGCCATAAAAAAGAATGTTTTTGCCATCTGAACAACATGGATGGACCTTAACATAATACTAAGTGAATTAAGTCAGAGAAAGACAAATACCATATGATTTCACACATATACAGAATTTAAGGGAAAAGAAAATTAACAAAGGGAAAAAGAGACAAAGAAAAAAAGACTCTTAAATACAAAGAACAAACTGGTGGTTACCAGAGGGGAGGTGGGTGAGCCATGTGAAGGGGATTAAGAGTATACTTATCAAGATGAACACTAGGAAATGCACAGAATTGCTGAATCATTGTATCTGAAACTAAAATAACACTTCATGCAAATTATACTTAAATTTAAAAATAAATCAATGAAATTTATAAGAAATTTATTAAAAATTTAATTTGGGTAAAAAGAAATAAAACTTTGTTCATACATTGCTTGTAGTAATTCCTATGTTATTTCGTCACCTATATGATCTCAGCTCCTACCTAGGTTATAAAATCCTTGTAGGCACATCTAGTAATTATCTGCTTCTTTGTTGTTTTTCCTGGGACATGCTCTCTTGTTTCAAGGTGACTCCTGCTGATAAATCTTTCAAAGCCTGGCCCACTGGACATCTCTCCAGCTTTGATCACTGACCTCTCTCTCTCACTCTCAGATGGCCTTTACTGACTTCCAGGGCCCCTCCTCTACTACCAACAACTAGTAACCAGCTTACACAGTCTGTCTCATTCTTTCTCTGAACCCCCCTTGCCATGCATTGGCCTCTGACTTCTCTGTTTCCAACCCCCAATATCCCTTCTTGGGGCATTTGGCACAACATTTTCTGGGTGCTAGATGCCAGCCCAACCACTCCTGTAACAACCTGCTACGATGACCTGGTTTAATGACTCTGTGGCCTCTGACTCCTTTGCCCTCAATCCCAGTAACCCTTGTGCCCCCTCCCCACCCCCAACTGCAGGCATTTGGCCAAACAACCCATTCTGCTCCTGAGCCAAGGCTTCAAACTCAGAGCGGCCTCTTTTCTCCCTTTTTCTGGCTTTCCTTCCTCTCTCCTTCTGAAGGTCTTCATCCTCTTCCTTGCCTTCCCTTTACGGTTCCAAACAGCTCTTGACTCTGGCAACCACATGATTAAGAACCCCTCATTAGCTCTGGCTGCCCATGGAATAGATCATCAATTAAGTCTCGGTGACAAGCTCCCCGAGGTGCAAATCCCAGCTGCCCTTCCAATTCCTACTTATTCCACCCCTAGGTCCCCACGCCCCAAGAAGGCCTTTGGTAAGATCCTTCACCTGAAACAATCACCTCCCTTGGGGAAAAGGGCTACTTCAAGGGGTTTTAAATGTTTAGTTCCTCTTGCATTCAAGTTTGAATTTTACCTTATTTATGGTAGGAGAAGGAGAAGGAGAAGATGAAGAAGGTGGTGACTGGCTGAGACTTTCAATACAGCCAATCTGAGCCAAAACATCCACCTTCAAACAAAAAGGGCGCTCAGTAAGTGGAGGAAGAGAGAGCGTACCAAAGCTTTTAAACAGAAACAGCAATTTCGTGCAGGGCTAACCTCACCAGAAAATTCTAGCATGCTCCTCATTCACAAACATTACGTGCAAAAGCAGAGCCCCGGCTGTGTAGGAGTGGGCTACTGTCAAAGCGTATTCTGGAGACTGCTGGGGGCACATGGCGGTGTTACTGAAGTGCCAAAAATAATCATAAGCAGCACGGAAGGAATGGAACAAACATCATGCAAGCCACACAGCCAATGAAAGAAACTCCACAGGAAACACAAAGCCAAGCTTTTCAAATTGTTAAGATGTTGAACCCGTGTTCTCAAAGCCACCAGGCACATGAGATGAGCAAAGCCACCTGGCTAACACGACGAGGCACGGGGTCACAGTGAAAGCCAGCAAGCCCAGGTGAGGGCAGGAGCAGCCAGGCCATGCACGTAGGAGCAAAGGTCTCTGGTGTGTGCTCCGAGGCTCTCATGGCTCGGTATGCAGCATCCCCGTGACAACAGGTAACGGATACACTCCCATGAAGCTAATCAATGGCCAAACCGGCACTGTTGTCAGGAGGACAGCTGCGGAGCCCGTTCCCAGGCTTTGAGTCCCAGCTCTGCAACTCTCCAGTAGAGAAGGCATTACTAGAACATTCACATGGTGTCATGAGGATGCACTTTTCAGGTACAACTCTCTTGTTAAGTAAGTTGGTGGTATTATTTCCATTTTCTAGATGTGAGAAACTTGACTCTAGAAATCACTTAATACACAAAGTAGGCTATCAAGATGATCCAGTTTTCCACTTAAAACTAAAACTATTAAAAAAAAGAACAGACAAAATACACAAAACCATTTCCCAATTCGGACCCCAGGCAATAAAGGACCTGATCCCAACTAGAGAGACTTTTCAGGCCACGGATCAGGGATAAGGAAACCACACCAAGACCAGTGGTCCCTGTGAACTGCGGAGACAGAAGGGGGAGCCCAGGGCAGAGTGTCAAAGAGGAGAGGGCCCTCTGCAGACCCGCAAAGGGGGACCCCAGGTCTTGGGCTTGTACTAGTGACTGAACCACATGAAAGGATTAAGTATCCATCTCTCACACAGCATCGTTATCACCAGCCAGCATAGAAAACCTCCTGAGTCACAGGGCATCAGGTACACTATTAAAAAAGGGGTTTGCCTCAGCAGAGAAGCAAAAATACCCCTAGACTAAATGTTGCTCTGGTCCCATTTGAAAAAGCTTAAAAATAATGTGAAAGGATTACACTGTTTCTAAGTAACCTACCCCATGCCGGAAGAAGACCCCAAAATATTTACAGGAATATGAAAGTACCCAGCATGTAACAAGGTAAAAATCACCAAGTCTGGCTTCTGATAAAAAAAAAATCACCAGGCATGAAAAGCAGCAGAAAAATATGAGCCATAACAAGAGAAAAACCAATCAATCAAAGCTGACCCAGTAATGACACAGGTAACAGAATGAGCAGTAATATTTAAGAGCAAGAAAGCTCCCAGATATTGATGAGACAGAGGAAACATTTTGAATTGGCTTCCAGGGGGTGATAATTTTAAGTGTAAAAATGAAAAACCCATGCCAATGGGAACACACTGGATCAGTGCAAACCCACGGGTCCACAGCAATACCAAAAAAACGGACAGGGAAACTCATCTGTCACACCTTGAGGCAACTAACTATTAAAGCAACTTCTTACCCGGAAAACTGGCAGTTGAGGGGAAAGAATTGGACATCTCTACCGAATTCCAGTAGAAACTGTTTTCCAAGGGAGCTAACTAGCTCAATGATAAAAGAAAAGGGCTATTTTACAGAAGAAAGCCACCTCAGTAACCATGGAAGAAATCGCTTTATTGATTCAGGCAAGGATTATCAACTGGTGGCAAACCATTAGGTGAATGGTTAATAGCACTGAATTAACACCAGACAGATTACCCTCTGGTCACAAGGAGAAAACGTAACTAGACAGTGAAAGCAGAAGACTGCCATCAGCCTGGCCCGACATCATTCTGATTAGTGACGGTGGGCTGATCAGCTGCATCTTCTGATGTGATGTAGCAAGAATATACGAGATCCCTGTGGTATATTCTGGCCCAGAATGTTCACTTTGAATCCTTGGAGCCTTTAGGTACAACTTCCAATTTATAAGTAGGACAGAGGAACAACTTGGACAATACCAAAGGAGCCATCTGACAAACCCAAGAGACAGGAATTCTACAGGAAAACCGGCCAAGAATAAAACAGTAGGGGCTGTTCTGGAAAAAAAGGAGACGTGTGAGGAACAGAGTGGACATAACCAGACATAATGTTCGGCCCTACACTGAACGCCAGTTCCTAAACAAGCTGTAAAGGACATTCTGGGGTCTGCTGGGAAAAGTAAAGTTGGATATTATGTAAGATGAAAATTTACTGAAAAGGATCATCAACTTTTAAAAGGTTAAAACAGTATATACTGTATGTGTCTCATCGTATGGGTGTACACGTGGATAACCATGTTCAGCAGGGAAAATAAGGCACATGTCACGGTGTAACCAGTAGTGCACGGTAGGGATGTGATGCTTTTCTTTGGCCAGCCTGAGTTTTCTAATATTCTACAGTGTATATGTACTGCTTCTATAATAATAAAGAGTTCTTCCTAACAATTATTTTTAAAGAAAATAAAAACACTAGTTCACAAAAATGATATGTTCTGGTTTTGTTATATTTTGCTGTATTTTGCTTCTTATAGGACATCTTCGGAGGACCTGGACCAGTAAGAAGCCAACTCCTACTTTGGGTAATAGTGGTAAGATCTGACTCATCCACTGGTCTCCTAGTAAGCAGCCAAGATGCAGTCTGAGAAGGACAACTTTGAATGCACACATCACGAGAGTAGCCACACGGGAGCTACTGGGACAAGATGCAGAGAAGGGTAACGATGTCACTGTTTCTCTAATGTGCCGCTGTTTCCTACACTCGGCTGGATGGATGTTGAGGGTAACTGAGGTCTGAGAACTAATGGAAAAGATAACACGTATTTCATTAAGGTTGCTTTCTGTCTGGCTTTCTACCAAACCAGCAAACACGAGTACAAAGGACATACAACGGCTCAAAAGAAACTGATGAGTGGTCACGCCTCCAGCTGCCCACCTGGTTCCTTAGAGGAGACGCTCCAATCAATACAGGTCAATGAAGACCACTTGGTCTGATCAGTCTGCCAGGTAAGAGGAGTCCTGAATCACGGGCTCTCTGCCTTCTACACGGTTACCTTGGGGGAGAGGCTGTGGAAGCATTCGAAGGTTCCCCTTGTCACCACACAGGGGAGTTCTTGCTGTGCCTCCGTCCCGCCCTATCCGTTCTGTTTGTTAGTTGGCTTTCCTGTCAAGGCCTCTCATTCCACTACACCCTCATGAACGATCTCCTGCTTGGAAGCAAAGATGGAAGGAAGGAATTTTGCAACTAGAAACTTCCAGGCCAAGACTCTGTCCAGGGATATGCAACAGGAATGAGAAGAAAGTTGCTTGCTCCGTGAAGGCTGAGGCTGTTTGTCTTTTTTCTTCTTTTATTTTGACAACTCATCTGCACGACTACGGCACCAAAGTCTTTCTCTGACGTTTCTCCTTCACCAGACGTGTAATGACCGTGTGCCGACTGCATTAGGAAGTAGGGACAGAAGGCAAACACCGTGATGCCAAAGAACATTTCAACAGTTTCTGATGAAGATTTAACTCTTTTTCAAAAGGGCCTACAGAGGGTAGAGAATTCTCTCACGGAGAGAGCCCAGCCATTTCTACTCAGAATGTAGAAGAATTTGTAAAAGTGCCTGTTTTGTTCCTTATAGATCTTTTGCTCAAAGGACATTATCTAATTATAATTCATTTAATTCAGATGAACCTCTACTAACCACTAAAGCACTGTTCAGAATATAAAACTTGAACATTCTTTAAAAAAAAGGAGGCTACATCACAAGAACCAATTAAAGCTGTTTGTACTGATGTGAAATGACCTAAAAAGTTTAACTGGTTTAACAAACCCTTTGTTAATTCACCTTCTGAACCCACAGATGTCAGCTCCAGGTATTTATTTTTTAAATACAGAAAATGAAATATTTTATTAATTTGTCTTAAGAAGTGGGAAATATTTGTATTAGTTCAGAGAGTTGACTTATTTTGTTCGCACAAAGTCTTAAAATAGGTAGCTTTATGTCCCAAACAGGATGATGCTACAAGTAGCTTCCAGAAGGATCTAATAAAAGTCTATGAGAGATGGGTTTACGGACACTTCTCATGATAGGCTAGGTTATAACAATGCTCGCTGGCCCTTCATCAAAGCAATGTGCAGGTAAAAAACAAAACAGACCCTTCCCTTTTGTCTCTTGTTTCCTGTTAGACGAAAACAAACAACGACAAACCACCCTCGACAACGAACGTCACGGCATGTACTTTTGGAAAGGTTCCCTAGATGCATAAAGTGGTCTTATACAAACCAAGGATCTGTGATCAAAATAGCACAGAAAGTGAGTACCGCTAGCCTGATGCAGTTCTGGAGAAAAATGTCAGCAAATCCTTTGAACAGATGCCTATAGCCTTCCTTACAAAGCCTGTAACCCATTAAAACGGACTCATATGGGGGTGGGGAGACAGAGAGAACATTTCCAATAGGGTTTTGTAAAGAGGAAATCTCAATAAGCAATTGTGAGATGTCTATGGCATTACAGATCTTATTTGAGATGATGAAATAAGCAAACTTAATACCCATGTGAGACATTCTTTTACTGATTTAGTTTTAAATGAATTACAAAATGGCCTAAAAATGGATTTTTTTGAGAAATGAGAAAGCAAAATGTAGTTTCAACATAAAATTACTATCGCCTTCTTTATCCCTTAACCAATTAAAAATCCTTCGTAACAAATACCATTACACTGAAAAATCTCTGAATAAAAAGATGTCATTTCCCTAAATACCCACTTAACTTTGAGCATTTAATATCTAAATGGCTAAAAAAAATAATTAACAATCCCAGTGGATTCCTGTAAGGGAATGAACTATTTTTTTTTTTATTTGAATGAACTATTTTGGATTGGGTAAACCAGCAGATGGTAGAATGAGGCATTACGATGGCTCCTAGTCCTAGAGTCAATGTTGAGAATAATACAACCTCCCTTGACAGAATTCGGGTTGAAATCAGTAAATCTCATAACACTTTCCACCATAAAATACCTTCTTCTGTATTTATGAAAGAATAAAAAATCATTCCAACATGTGCAGAACACTCTATTATGGAGCAAGGCCTCTTATAGGTTATGGGAATAGAAAAAAAATAAGACAAAATCTCTGCTTCTCACCAAGCTTGCAAGTTTACAAATAATTTGTGATAAGAGTCACACATAGTGCTAAGGGAATCTAGAGAAGGAAAGACAAAACAACACTTCATAAGGGGTGCAGTATTTGAGCTGAACCTTGGGGGCCGGGCAGACTTGAAAGACAGAAAGAGTCATTCTATCATTCTTAGACGAAAGAGCAAAAGATACAAAAAGAAAGGGGGCTAGCACAGGGCATATATGGAGAAGAGCCAGTTTGCCTGGAGCCCACTACACAAGGAAGGATAAAGTAAGGATGGAGCCATGTTGGGGAATCAGAGAAATACAACTGAGGCTGGAAAAGTATCTAGTCACACCTCAAGTGCAGATGACTTTCTTACACAATTTCCCTACTGTGCGTTGTCCCAAGTCTGCCTGATTACCGACAGGATAGTGACCACCTGCTCCACAGACCGCTCTCTTGACATATAGAATTGGTCTCTTGGTTCAGGAGGCAACGGGGGAGCCCCTAGAGTTTCTCAAGCATACTGGCATACTTACTGTCTTATTTTAGAGGCAGTGGTATCTAGGATACTAAAACGAACAATTAAGAAGTCCCTGCTGAGTACCAAGTACTGCTCTAACCACTTTGGAACCGTCTCTCTGTTCATGCGTTCCTACCATATCCTATGGGAGTTTCCATATGAGGAACCAGAGGCGCAGAAGCGAGGGCGCTGACCCTGAGTCACATAGAAGTGTGAGTCCTGCGATGAGAAGCCAGGGTTTTCTGGCCCTTTCCCAGTCCATGCCCGTTGATAACCATCTCGGTGAGGGTCTCACAGAGGAATGAAAGGAGGGCAGTAAGAACATTCCCGAGAAAAGATACGGGAAAGTGAGAAAGAGAAACCACTTTTGGGGGGAAATGAGTGATCTGCTCATGCTGCGTCTGAGGGACAGAAGGGAGAGGCAGATAGAGACGGTCAACAAGAAGCCAGAAATGGGGCAAACTGAAGAGAAAATTCAAGACTGGAAAGACATCTCCGTGGTTGGAGGAGAGGGAGAGAGTCTGGAACGAACCAGGGTAAGGCACCGAGAACATCCCTCGGAGAAGAGGAGAGGTGAGACAAGAAAGAAAAGTATTTATGAAATGTCTCCATGTGTTGACAGCACTTCCTACAAGGGGTCTAATCCTCCAGTTCCGGAAGCTCATACAGTGCAGCCCATCTGTCACACCGGGTCTGACCGCCAGGCTCAGGTGCACCTGCGACCCCGTCCCACCCCGGGGGGCAGAGCGGGCGGCAGGGGATGAGGAAGTGGGAAGCAGGAAACCAGAGACTCCCGGGAAACTGGGATGTGGCGCAATAAACAGAGAGGCAGTTTGTCCCAGGTTGGTAGATCTTGCCAGTACTTAACGAAGACAGAAAAAGAAAGCTCTCGGAAACCTTCGGATGAAGCATCTGGGTTCATAGAACCTTTAATGAACGTGCAATCCACAGAGGCAGCCATGGAAGAGGTTCATAAAGGTCTACAGTGAGAAGCTTTTCACAATCAGGGCAGTGGTGTAATTTAAACACCGATAACTGGGTGCAAATCAGGACGAGGGCAACTGTCCACACGTCTTTGAAGGAGGCTGGTGGCACTGCCGCCCACGAGAATCGCCGTTGAGGCTGTAAAATCCCACAGAGATCACTAATAGTGAAACTAATGTGAACCACTAAAAACGACTCTTCTTTTCTAAAGGTACTGCCAATAGCGGTCCTCATGCAACTTAAAATCTGTATTTGAGTAAGAAAACATTGAGAATTCATTTCTGGGTGATCCTTCGATAAATATTCCACACAATTTGCATCTGCGGTGTGTATGTGAGCACGGGAAAGGGAACATCACCCGTACTGATGTGCCTCTGAAAACAACCACACGTGCACATCCGTGCATCTAAATGTAGACTGTGCTCCCACAGGAAGCATGCTTCCCCCTGCGTGGCTGCCCTGGGGTCTGCCTGGCCAGGCCCCTCCTGCCCGACGCGTGTGTCCCAGCCTCCTGTGCTGGCACCATGGTCGGCAAAGCTCCTGCCCACGTGGCTGTGTTCCAAGAGGAACTCTGCAAGTAAATTGCTGGGTCAGAGAGTGTGTGCATTTTAAATATTAATGCATGTTATCAAACTGCCCTCCAGATGCTTCATCAATTTACCCTTCCCCAGCTTTGCATCAGAATGCCTACCCGAACATGCCTTTCCTCACCGTCGGTATTAAAACATTTTAATTCTCTGACCATTTAATAGCAGAGTCTAAAAATGAGTATTTTCCTATGTTTATTGGCTATTTGCACCTTGCCTGCTTGGGAAGAAAGCTAGATTTAAAATAATTGGCGCCGAGGGGAGCAAACACATACTGATTTGAAGTGAGCAGTGTGCAGAGTGGAAAGGGGGGTGCGCCCTGCATAGCCTGACTGGGGAGAGGGCAGAGCTGGCTCCTCTGATATTCTTGCCTTCCAAATAAAACTGACCTCTGGGAGAGAACACACTGCCAGAGTAATGAGAAAATCCCAAGAGGCATATCCCCGGAACAAAAACTGTATTTCTTATTGACACTCAGAGAATGAAAGAATGAGTAAACCTGACAGCAAAATTTTTAAGAGCTACCAATTAATGATAGTTGCCTGGTTTCTTACTCATGACATTTTTCATGGTATTTATAAACCTATCACCATTTTGCCTATTTAAATTATTCTCCTATCCCAGATAACTGAAAGCATAGATGGCTATTAAAACTGTTTTTACTTTTGAGAAGGGGGCGCCTGGGTGGCTCAGTCGGTCAAGCGTCCAACTCTCGATTTTGGCTCAGGTCATGATCTCAGGGCTTGTGGGACAGAGTCCCGCGTTGGGCTCCGCGATGGGTGTGGAGCCTGCTCAGGATTCTCTCTCTCCCTCCCCCTCTGCCCTTCCCCACCTACTCTCTCTCTCTCTCTCTCTCAAAAAAAAAAAAAAATTATTTTACTTGATTTAAATTAAATCCAAATGCGAAGTTAATTAATTATGGTCATGCTTTCTACATTTTGTTACTTCTAGTTTCATTTCACTTTTTCTTTGCTTTCAAAGGATATGGTTAGATTTAATGTTAGAATGGATTAGTAAACTCCACCTTCAAAAAATTGGTTTTATTTTCTTCTAAATAAAAAAAAAAAAAATTTATTTTACTTGATTTAAATTAAATCCAAATGCGAAGTTAATTAATTATGGTCATGCTTTCTACATTTTGTTACTTCTAGTTTCATTTCACTTTTTCTTTGCTTTCAAAGGATATGGTTAGATTTAATGTTAGAATGGATTAGTAAACTCCACCTTCAAAAAATTGGTTTTATTTTCTTCTAAATAACTTGGAAGAAAAACCACTTTGACCTATGGTACTCATTCCTGTTGCTCCATTTAAATACCGAGGAAGCTACTTCGTAACAGAACAAGACTTGAGCCTGATGGTGAATCTATGGTCAGAATGCTTCGGTCCGTCCTGAGACAGTGGCTGGAGTAGGTCCCTGAATTAAAATGGGGTGAATATTTTTCCATTTTTTGTTTCCTTCCCTTATTCTAAATCATCTCAGTATCGTTCCCTTTTATGAAAATGTCTCTTGCTCGACGCAAACCCATTTCATGGATGTTTTTGTTTAACTCGGTGGACTCAGCTGGGTTGGCTTTGCCCCCAGGCACCGCCAGCAGATAATTTTGGTGGTTACACCTGAGGGCAACTAGATGTTACTGGCTCGCAGGGAGCAGAGGTCAGGGGTGCTGCTAAACCGCACAACGCAAAGCTCAGGCCCCAACGTCAGCAGCGCTCATGCAGAGAATCCCTGGTGAAAGTTAAGTGAGGCCTGACTACTGCTTCTTCCTGTTTTATCCTGAGTAATCTTTAACTGACCGATGCTCTCAGGTATTCTAGAGTAACAAAACAGAGGAAAATGCTCAACTATGGTGACCACCTTGCCTCTGAATTTTAAATATTTGGGCTGGACTAATATGTAATTCCGGATGTCCACCAAAAGCTATTTAAAAATGTATAAAATCGGGGCGCTCGGGTGGCTCAGTCCGTTCAGCATGATCTCGGGATCCTGGGATTGAGTCCCACATCGGGCTCCCTGCTCGGTGGGGAGTCTGCTTGTCCCTCTCCTCTGCCCCTCGCCCTGCTGTGCTCGCTCTCTCAAATAAATAAAATCTTTAATAAATACGTAAAAATGTATAAAATCTGCAGTTAACATATGGTAAAAGCACTTGGACAAATTCTCCTGGAAGGTTAAGATATAAACATTCTGTGAGTAAATAATTACTAAGTGACAGGACTATGAGGCTTCACATAATTTAAAACCTTCTATGTAGTTAAAGAGTATCAAGAAATAACCCCTAAAGCCATTTGTTTCTAAAGATGTAGGAAGCGGTAACATTTTGATCTCCATCTTCTGACTTTTCCTGTTGCCGCTCACCCAAGGTAATCATTTAACATCACTGAACTAGGCAGAGTCACCTAAACTGGTAAGTGTTCATTAAAATTAATGTCGAATTTCAGTGTAGGTTTCTCAAATCATCCCACAGCTGTAAACTTCCTAGAGGCAATACAACAGCAGTGCCAAGTGCTGAGCACTGGATTTGCGGCCACTTTCACCTGCGCTGCATCTGCAAGGCGAGAGCGTAAGAAACGTGCCAAGGTCAGAGAAACTGTCTCCTGTTTCAGCCAGAGCTCTGACACTCATCGCCTCTGTGTGGGACCCTGCCTTTCCTTCCCCGCTTGGGAGAATATCTGCGCCTTATAGGGTCTGTGTTTTTATCACGCCGAACTTCTAGAAGCAACTCTCAATGAACACCTTGCATTCTCTTTTTTTTTTTAAGATTTTATTTATTTATTTGACAGAGAGAGAGAGACAGCCAGCGAGAGAGGGAACACAAGCAGGGGGAGTGGGAGAGGGAGAAGCAGGCTCCCAGCAGAGCAAGGAGCCCTATGCGAGGCTCGATTCCAGGACCCTGGGATCATGCCCTGAGCCGAAGGCAGACACTTAACGACTGAGCCACTCAGGTGTCCCTGCATTCTCTCTTATAACCAACTTTAAAAACAGTCTTTAGTCAGTCTAACAGGCAAGTTCTTTGTTAATGCCCAACAGAAATGCCACACAGACATCTAACAGCTACTTTGTTTATGCTTTCAGGGAACAGCAACCGCTAGTACGCATCACCAGCTGTCACAAATGTGCTGCTCTCTCAGTCCAGCCAGATGATGGAAGACTCACCTGGTTGTTACTGTTGGCAGCTGACGAATTGGCTTGAGCTGTACTTGCTGAGAGAGAATCGAGGAAGGCTTGGTCAGCCACTGAATTTCCACAAGAAAATGGGTCTTTTCCATCGTTGGGCAAAATCTGAATATTAGAAAAAACCAGTTATTTTCACAGATTAGGGGTATTTCAGAGTTAGAGTCTCTAAACACAAGCAAAAATTGTCATCTATTGTGGAAAAGGGGTTTATATTCCTAAAAGGCAAGTAAGCCCTTGAACATCTAGATTAACTATGCAGAGTTCTAGAAAATGCAATTCATGCCAGCTCCAACTTAAATCCTCAGATTTTTCTCCTTCTTGTCCATGTTTAGGATCCTGTCTGCACAGTGCACAGAGGTAAAACATGACCCAAACACAGGACCAGTGGGCTGAGTCCAGGGGCCTGTGAGCCCGCTGCAGCTGCACGGGTGAGCCTGGGGTGCACGCGCATGCACAGATTTCTGCGAGGAAGGGCCACAGATCCATCAGATTCTCCAGAGGGTTCAAAACTCCCCACCCCAACTTCCCATCAGGAACAACAGGTAGACAGCACCCAGGTAAACACCACTCCCCCAGGTCCCTGGGCTTCATTCCTCTCTGCTGGAGCGGAACCAGAGGCTCTTTGTTTGTGACCTCACTCCCATTTTATTCATAGGCACCAGGCAACCTTGGTTTCAGCTGGTCACCTGAGGGGGGAGAGGCAAGCTGACCAAGCACCCAGGACTCAAGTTTGAGTGACCTGCCAGCAGGGGGCGCCAGGAGGTTGGCTCAGAGGGGGGGGGGTTTGTCAGCTGAGTGGGCGTGTCCCTGGGAGGGGGGTGCTCTTTCCAGGCGCTGGAACACTATTCTTGGCATCTATGGGAACAGTGCTTAAACCAGGCAATAGCTCCCAGGAGCTCACCCAAGACCCTCTGTCTATGGTCTATGGGAATGGGAGAAGAAGCTGAGAGATAGGTCCCAAACCAGGAGAGAGCAAAGAGAGCTACTTAAAAAGAAATCTTTTTAAACTTTGTGAATGAACTCTGTAATATAAACAGTATGACAGGCAGCAGCGATTACACAATATAAACAAAGAAAAAATAGTGACATTTATTCAGAATAATTAAAAGTTGCTCTCCCTAGAAGGAACTTAACCTAAATATCTAGAGTCACTCTTCAGAGCTTGGGTCTGTCCGTAACATTTTTTCTTAGTTCTACTTCAATATATTTTTTACATTCTATCTAATCAGCAGGTATTACTTTTACAATGGAAACTTTTATTAAAAATAAAGTTGCTACTTTCCATAATTCATAAAAAGATGTGTGACAAAGACCAAGTTTAATTACTATAGGACAATAAGTTCTTACTTCAACATAGTCTGTGGGAACAAGCCCGCGTTCTCCTTTGCTGTTTCTTCCTTCCAGCCATCCTCCACCAACATCCTAATAAAGTTTATAACAAAAAGAGAAAAGAAAAAAGACATTATAATTGGAATTTCCTGCAGGAATTTTGCTTTGTTATACATGAAAAAATAATTAATGTTAAGCTCTTTATTCCCACAGAGCTAACACCGTTCAGAGTTATAAATTCTTTTCTTAAAAGGTTTATTTATTTGAGAGAGAGAGGGAGAGAGTGTGAGCGAGTGTGCGTGGGGGGAGGGGCAGAGAGAGAGAGAGTCCCAAGCAGACTCCCCGCTGAGCACGGAGCCTGACACAGGGCTTGATCTCACAACACTGAGATCATGACCTGAGCCAAAGCCAAGAGCTGGATGCTTAACCGACTACTAAACCATGCATGTGTCCTCAAAGTTATAAATTCTTAACACTTCTCTTTACTCCAGAAAATGACATAACCTAAAAACAAGAAAAATCAAACGTGATCACAAGACTGAAAAGTTGCCCATTCTATAGACCAGAGTGCCATCTATGTATAATTCTTTTCTATTCACTGCTTGGGGGCAGATGACAAAAATGTTTTGCAGCCCCGACTGTCAAGAAGTAGAATGACACCTCCACTTCTGGAATCTATGTTGTCCTTTGTGACCTCTGTGGCCAACACAACGAAGTGAGGTGAAAATAATATGCAGTGAGCTCAGAGTCTGACCGCAAGAGGCTTTGCACACTTTTCCCAAAAGAGCTGTGTGAATAACTTGGGTTGCTAGATGACAGAGAAAAGGCCCAATTTCCTGGACGCTCCACCCCAAGCGAGCCAACCCTCAGCAGGGGAATCGCCAGACACCTGAGTGACCACGCGTTAAAGCACTCGGCCCCCAGCTGCCCACCGGGTGACTGCAGACGTGTGAGGGAGCCCAGGTCAGTAGAACCATCCAGCCAACCTGGCGGTTCCTGAGCAAGACAACAAATGGTGGTTTAAGCCACTCAACTTTGGGATTGCCTGTTATCTAGGAAAAGCTAACTGATTCATGGTTCCTTGTTCCTTGTTCTTCCGGATAAACAATGTTAAACTAAATTATAAAATACTCTATACTAGAATTCCCACTTTTCAATCGATTATCTCAACAAAGTCCTACTTTTTCACCTTAAAAATAAGAGTTGTCTTAAGTTCATAAATCATGTCTCAATTAGTTAATACCTATCTGAATCCAGATAACACATTCTTTTTTTTTTTTTTTAGAAGACTTTATTTATTATTTATTTATTTAGGGAGAATGTGAGCATGTATGCGGGAGGAAGAGGGAAGTCATGCACAGGGAGAGGAAGAGAGAATCTTAAGCAAACTCAGCGCAGAGCCCAACTCGGGGCTTGATCCCATGATCCTGAGATCATGACCTGAGCCTAAACTAAGGGTGGGATGCTTAACTGACTGAACCACCCAGATGCCCCGACAGCACATTCTTTTTTAAAAATCACTTTAAGGGGTGCCTGGGTGGCTCAGATGGTTGGGTGTTTGCCTTCGGCTCAGGTCATGATCTCAGGGTCCTGGGATCGAGCCCCGTGTTGGGCTCCCAGCTCAGCGAGGAGTGTGCTGCTGCTTCTCCCACTGCCCCTTCCTTGCCCATGCTCTCTCTCTCTCTCAAATGAATAAATAAAATATATTTTTAAATAAATAATAAAAATAAAAATCACTTTAAGCCACAACTTTGTCCATTTTTGACCATGACAGCAACTTAAAAGATAGTACTATTTTACCAAATATGAAGACTATTTCATTTAAAAAAATCAGATGGATAAAGAATCTTTAATCTATCCTACAATTAAAAATAAAACCTATTTACTTATATACACCTAGCATATTATCTAAAACTATATCTATTTTTCCTACCCAGTGATTCTTTTTTGTATCTAAAACATATAAAACAGGTTTTGAAAATACTTTCAATATTAAGAAGCCACCATCCTCTCTTGGTCATTCCCTGTTCTCCTTCCCCGGTCTCTGCACTGCCCCAGCCCCCTGTCCCTCCCACCTGGAGGAATGTCGGCATCTCCTCCTTCCCTTCCCAACATGTCTCCGGCTGTCCTGGACACCTTCTTCACATGCTTTCCTCAGAGGTGTCCCGAGAGCTGGCCTATCCCCAGCTCCCACCTCCAGCTCAGCATTTCCATTTTTAAACTGATGCATTACCTACAGGGAAGGGTTAATTATTTACTGTTCTTCAAGCTCAACATATCTAACAATAAACTCATTTAATCTTTCCAAAGAAGCTTTCCTCCTGACTCACATACTTTAATAAATCCACCATTCTCTCAGGTCAAAGGCCAAAAATCTCAGGGATCCTTGCCTCTTCTCTCTCCAACAGTATTTTATCTGGCACCAAGTCCTCTGGGTCTGACTCTGCAAGGCCTCCTGTGTTCAGCTTTTTTCAATTCCTGTTGCTACGACCTAAGTTGCATCCCCAGGCTCTAGCCACACCAGTTCATTCAACACACCTGTGCTAGATTAATTTCCTGGAAATGCAAGTCTCATCACATCACCTGCCAACAACAACATCAACAAGAAAACCCTTCAATGAATCCACTACTTACAAATGAAGTCCAAAGTCTACACCCTGGCCCACAGGTCCTGTCTGATTTGGCTCGAAAAGCCAGTTTTCTTAGTCTGTCTGCTCCTGGCATATACGTGCCCTGTACCCCTGGGACCTTGTTTACATGCTGTACTCCCAGCAGAGAGAAAAAGCAGAGGCTCAGAGGCCGAACAGATGTGGTTTTGAATCCTTGCTCTGCCACTTACAAACAGAATTATCTTGGGCAAGTTGTTTATCCTCTACGTCTCATTACCCTCATTTGTAAAACAGATGAAAAGTCCCTAGCTCATAGAGTTCGTGGAGAAAACATGTCCAGAATACATGTGTAGTACTCAGCCAAACACCTGGCTCACAGGCTGTCAATCAGCCCTAGCTGTGACTTCCAAGAAACACTGAATACCTTCTAATCTCTACACCTGTGATCTGGATGGGATCTGTCTGGACATCTCTCCATTTCTGTCTGACGGAACCCCATCCAACTACCTTCAGGGGACTTAACTTTTATTCAACGTTTATAAAATAGAGTCTTACTTCAACACCAATACCTCATAAACAACAGGGTAAAAATTTGTGTGGGTTTGAAAGATCAACATATTGAACAAAATAAAATCTTAAAAATAAGTCCTTAAGAGACTACCAGATTTTAAAACCTCTTACCGGGTTTGTAATTGTGATGATCTCTCCTTCATTAACCGTCAGTTCATTATTTCCAGGTTCGGCAGCAAAATCATACATAACCCGAGCCTATTAGGAATAGAGACGAACAGAGGAAGTTACCAAAAAAACCCTGAACAATCTTTATCACACACTTTGTAAACATGCTGGTACGAACAAACACTCATGACCGTGGCTGTGGTTGTTTTTGAAATAAAGGAAGACATATTACCAAAATGATTCATCAGCCCTATTGTGAGGAAAGAGGACACCAATGGTGAGGGCCCCTGCTCTGTTCTGGAAACAAGGAAGGTTTCTGGTAGCTGCCCACACCGCATTCAGACATCAGCTCCCAAAACGTTCTCAAAACACACCCGTTTCATCAGAGGCGGGGGAGGGGGGGGGAAGCAGGCCCTTTGTTTCTTTCTTTTTTAAAAAGATTTATTTATTTGGGGGGGGTGGGGGCAGAGGGAGAGAGAATCTCAAGTAGGTCCACTTCGAGTGCAGAGCCCGACACAGGGCCGGACCTCAAGACCCTAAGATCACGATCTGAGCCCAAACCAAGAGTCAGACGCCCAACCAACTGTGCCACCTAAGTGCCCCAACACCCTTTCTTTAAAGAGGTAAAAAGCGAAAATAGATCGTTCATTCTGGGCACACTCACTCTCAGGGCCTTAAGAAACATATAGACGCGTGTACACTCGTGTAAGATATATACATGTTTAGATTATTCCCTGGCAGTGAAAATGCTATCCTAGAGCCACTGGGATGAATTTTAATAATGCAGTACCCCTAGCCAACTAAACTCAGAATTTAAGGTCCGGGTAGCAAGACAGACTTACATTCTTCTACTAGAATACCACCATCTCTTGTGTATACTGGTTGTGTATACTGGCCAGCTAACCTAACAGCTGTGATTTTCAAACTTTCCGTACAATAAAATCTTAATTCCATGGAAAACTAAAGAGAAGCTGTTCTGGTTGATGTGAGTTGGGGCTGCTCCTTCAGCCTTGTCCTCAAGAGGCTCCTTGAGGCGTGCGTCAACCTAGAAACAGGGATTCCCGGGAATACCACCATGCGCATATCCCAAGATGATACTGTTGTAAAAAAACAGATCTCTTATATACATATTTATAGTACTTAACATATTTAATCCATTTCAAATTCTAAGTAACTGTCTTTCACAGACTATCTCATAAGAGAAGGTCTATCTTATACACTGTAGATAACATGTACCTAGGAAACCGACGATTTATTTGAAAAGTAACTGTCCTAAGTGGCAAGTTCAAGGATATGCGCAGAGCGAGTCAAATAGGACTAATGGGACCGCACTCATTTAACAAATATTTACTGAACACTCACCATATGGTCAGAACCACGCTAGCCCTCCTGCTTGCCTGTGTGCTCTCCCCACACTTGCTTAATGATGCCTGAAATCCTCAGAACAAGGATTAAGGATTCACAGCTACTGGTAAAAGGTTTAAAAAAAAAACAAAAACAAAAACCTCCAAATACTAATTTATTTTGATACACGTAAAAAACAAGAAGATGGACTGAGGGGTGAATATGCAACAAAGCAGGTAGAGCGAAACGTTGTTTACAGAATCTACATAGTAGGTTGATGGAGTTCAATGGAAAATGATTGAGTTTTCTACATGTCGGAGGTTTTCTTCATAAGAAAATGCTAGAAAGAAACAAACGGTCCAGTCTGTCAGTCAGAGAACAGCATCAGCTCCTGGTCTTCCTGGACTTCCGTCCTGAGGGGCTGGGAAGGGGGTGAAGGGAGCAGGCCGCAGGCGCGGACAACTCTGTGAGCGTGACAGGGACAGTTTTCCTGGGGTCAGCACCCGGGACAGCGAGACTGCTGATGGCTCGCGCTCACACTGCTGCAAACGCTGATAGAATTCTGCTGGTCACGTTGTGGGGTATTTTTTGAAGACCACGTCACCCCAATCTCAATTCCTCACGCATTGAGGGCAGATACAGATAAATGCGTGGGGAGGGTGAGGAGGGTCCCTGGGCCACGCATGGCCCCCAGGACTGCGGGCTTCCTGGGAAGGGCCTGGTGTGCACACGAGAGCCGGATGAGCAACCGCTGTCTGGTTATTGTTCCTTAGGGATCCTGGTTAACAGTTTCTTTTTTATAATGCAGCTAAATCTAGCTAATCCCCGCTACAGAATACCAAAGCCTCTGTGTACCAAACGTACAACTTCATGGAACAGGTCAAAAACTAAAACTGGAAGCTCCCTTCCACATTTAAATATAACTGAACTTCAGCCATGGGAAAATGTATATAAACATTGTAGGTTTATGTAAACATTGATTTAAGCCTTAAAAAAAAAAAAACAGTGATGCTTCTTAAAAATTAGAATTGAGAGAAATTTTACAGAACAAAAAACATTAAAAAGCACATCCCCAAAGGAGCACAACATGTCAACAGAAAACAAATTTGAGCAACCACTCTTACCAAGCTTAGGTAGCCCGGAAGCCTCTAGAATAGAAACCCTCGGGGCACTATCTCCCTTTACCTGCTTTTCTGGTCCCATCCTTGTATCTGGCTCCGACTTCTCCCTCGCTCCACCACTGACAGCATTCAGAGATGCTGGCCTCCACCCCAACTGCCCATCAGTCCCCCAATGCTTCATACCGTCTTTGAGAAAAGGTCCATTTTTTGATACTGCTTTCCCCAGTGTTGGCTACACTTGAAGAAATGACTCAAGTATTTTCAGGAGCTAAATCTCTACCTAGTTCCTGGGCAGCAGGGGACATGATATTATATGTTGAACACATACTATCAACAACGATCTCTTCAACGGCAATACCAAAAAGTATTACAGATGAAGGTGAAGGGAGAGGAGACAGCAATCTTAAACGTAAGTTCCATCATCTAGCTACAGTAAAATAAACATTAGCAGACCCAAAGCTCTCAATGTCCCAGGCACTGGAACAGACCTAGTATATGCATAATCCATCATCCTTAACACATATTTCCTTTTGAGAGAGGAGAAAGGGGTATCAAAGCATTCAGTCTAATTGACCACGTTGTAAACATCTGTTACATCGTCTGCTCCACATTCCTTCCTTCTGGAAACTTCCTGCGTGACTCCAAGCCATTGGAAGCACATAACCCAAACAGGGATAAGGAGAACTCTTTCCTAGAAACTGATACAGATGCTGGGGAGCATGGGTCTTTTCCTCTGAAAATGCTGCCAGGGGCTAAGCAGCTGAAGCACAGAGAAAGAACGTCCTGAGGAGATCACTTGAGGGAGAAGCCTGAGGCTACTCTCCTGCTCTCAGACACAGGAGCCAACGGATCTCCTTTTGTGCCTAAGCTAATGTGAGTTCAGATTCGGTCCCACAGCCAAGAGAGCCCAAGATGATACAAACCAACAATCCCGAACCAAAGAATTTATTAAGAAGACATTCTAAATAAAGCAAAACACTGGATATAGCTAGTACACTACTGTGTTTCCTATTCTGAAAAACAAAACAAAAAACAAAACACTGGAACCTAAAATGAACAAGAGAATCAAGCAGTTCAAAATGACAAAAAAACTGGCAGCAGAAAAGTTCCTGTGGGGGTCAGAATGCAGAGGACAAGTCCCCATCCCTAAGCATCTGTTTCTTTGGTTTTTTACATAAATCACAATTAAATCTTGGGGAAAAAACAGTAAATCTTCAGCAATGTAGCTCTCTCAATTTAAAAACAGAGACACTCAAAAACTAAAATTAAAAAATTTCCTTCTGAACTTTAGCCATGGACAGGGATGGACAGATCCTTTATTAATGGGACCCTTGAGAACTGAAGTTTCGCATATATGTGTTATTTCTATATAACTAGTTCACCTTTTCAAATGCCAAGCTTGTTTTGTTTTTTTTTAAGATTTCTTTATTCATATGAGAGAGCACGCGTGCTCACATAAGCATGAGTAGGGGGGAGGGTCAGAAGGAGAGAGAGAAGCAGACTCCCCGCTGAGCAGGGAGCCAGATGCAAAGGGGGGAGGGGGTCAATCCCAGGACCCTGGGATCATGACCTGTGCTAAAGGCAGCCACTTAACCGACTGAGTCACCCAAGCACCCTTCAAATGGCAAGCGTGTTCTACTTAAGCACGCTCATTTGACTCTGTGAAATCATGTAGTTAATGCCTTCCTCTATCTCATTTTTACATAACCATCAAGATCATCAGAAGAAAAAGAACTTCCTTTAACAGACTCTGCGAGCATCATTACACCCTTAATATATGCAGATGTATCTGTCCTTATGCTAAATGATTAAGACTTAACTACTTTCCGGTTTATAGCGATCTGTGAGTTCAGTTCAGTCCTGGCCTGTGCCTGTTCAGTTGTTACTTTGTACAAAAAGAGAATCTTAAATCATCCCTGTAAAATTTCATCTTGTTAGATTTAGCCACTGCTCCAACCTACTAAGTTTTCTGAACTCTGAAGCCATCATCCAACTCTATCCAGCTATTATCCTTTCCTGCCCAGAGTCCGCAGAAAGCCTGGCGCGCACGCTTTCCACAGCTTCCCCGGTGTCACTCCAAAACTGTTCATGTATGGTGGGGTTGGGGTCCCAGAAGGCCACACACGGTAAGAAACTCTTTCCCAGAGGACATGATCAATATCACATTTTGGGTATGTTGCTCTTAAAATTTCCAAAGAAGGCGTAGGGGCCGAGGGCAGGTCACCCCCCAAGATGGACCATGCTGGTATGAAGATTATTCTCAGCTGATGGTAATGGAGACCCTGCAGCTCAAGAGAAACATCTGCCCTTCCCTTAACTACAGAGAAGAATCCACAATGGGGGTCCTTCCCAGAATAAGGGTTATTCTTGGAGATAAATTTTATCTGAGTGACCCATCTGTACGGCAGGGCAACCATCTAATTACAAGGTATCTGCTCTTCTCACTGCCCTGGCAAGTGCATTCCTTTCCTCTGAAGCCCCAGACCCCTGCCCCGTGTCCTTAGTTCAGAACAACCTATTTGAAGGAGGACTTCAACCACCTGCATTTTGACCTCAAACTTTCTAACTGATTAAGTTCTTCTGTCCAGCTTATCTCTTAACTCGGGCAAAAAAAAAAAAAAAAAAAAAAGACCCTGTGGGCAAAGCATCTATGATGAGAACCAAAGCTACCCCCTTAAGCAATAAGGTCTGCCCTGAGCCAGCAAGACCCCACATGCCTGACCCCAGCATGTGGGGCCTCATGGCCCACCTGCACGCACCCATCCACCTTTGCCCACATTTTCCTTATATAAACCTGGAAGTACTTTCAGCACTTTGGAGACAGCCTTTGAGATGCTACAGTGCTGTTTTCCCAGCTGGTGGTCTCAATGAAATTAGTTCCTTTCTTGTTTTTACCACGGCTCCTTTCTCTGCCTGTGGATTTTGTCAGTGGTGAATGGCCAAACCCAGTCTGTCTGGGAGCCCCTAAGCCAGGGGCTCTTGCACCTCTGTATCCCAGCTACATATATACCTCATTTTGCCTGTCTTCGGAATTTCCCTGTGTGGATTCCCTGTACGCATACTATTAAAGTTCATTTTCTCCTGTTAATCTGTCTCATGTTAATGTGATTCTTAGTCCAGACAGAAGGACAGGAATGTCCCTAGAAAGGGACAGGAATTCTTGCTCCCGGACAGCTGGCATAGTTGGCAGGCTACTTTGACTCGCTGGCCACCACTCGGCCCGGACATACTGCAGCAGGGAGATCCTGGGACATCTGACCGGCAGCCACAGAAGGTGAGATTTCTTACCATGTCAGCCTCCCGGAATCTCTACCTGCAGGGTTGAAGGAGCAAGATGGTGAGAGTCCTTTTCTTACTTTCTAAATTTAGATCAGCAGGAGAAAAGGTTTGTGGAACTAGTTCCTTGGGCTTAGCGACTCTGGTTACATTTGGTATCTGATCCATTTCCTCCCAGAGATGGTCTTTGTTCTCCTCTGTGTCTCTTACATTGTCATCTGTTGCTAAGGGACATCTTGGAGGCCAACACCACAAAATTGGTGGGCAGGGGTCAAGCACTCAAAAGCTGCTAGAGCACCGGCCTCAAGAAGACTCCCATGACAGAAGTTGGTCCCAGAACAGGGTAGACGGACAATAGGTCACCTGCCAAGCTCAATGCAATGAGGTATACTCTAAGACAACACATAGTCCCCAACCCCACAGCATACCCCTCCCAGGTGTCAGTGTGGCTCTAGCAGACCCCAGGCTTACATAAAGCTGTCAGAGTTTTCCTTTCATCTTGTTCCATGCGCCAAGAGCTTGGCTTTTTTGACCAATGGGAATGTTCTCTTTGGTCTCCACCATCCAGAGGGTGCGCCTTGGTGGCCAGTCGAATAGACTGGGGATCCGAGCCCCTCTCTCTGTCCAGCTGTGCCAGCTCTCAGGGGTGTCTGTCTCGAGAGGTTCCAGCCCATAGGAACTTTTGTCGTCTCAACCTTCACTGCTTGATTAGTGCTCGAGGGTCCCATTCCAGAAGCACCTGCCTGGTGTTATAGATTAGCAGGCCTGTAACTGGAGCCATCTCACATTCTTGTGGGATACTGCCCGGGCCTTTGCTTTCTCACACTCATTTCGGGAGTAAACTTTTGGATCATGGGGTCTGCATCATCTATGCTCTTCTCTGGAAGCCTCTTGCATCTTTGGTTAAGCCACTAAAAGGCTTATTAGTCTGAGTTGCTGTTAATAGATCCTACTCACCAGACAATGGACCCTTTAAATTGGCTATATTACAAAAAAAAAAAAAAAGCGCTCTCAATTGCTTTATTAGTGTAATGGCTAGCCTCAGGGACTCCCCTGACAAGATAAAAGAACAGAAATTAGCCTCAAGACTTAAAAATAAATGTCCACACCCAAAGTAAATTCCCCTTCTTAAAATCCAGGCTCAATTGCCTGTTTTAACTTCCCCTTTCCTACAAAATTTACAGAGATCATTCGGGCCTAAACTCTAGGCTCCAAAGTATCCAGTATGCTCACGTAAAAGTTGAAAGCCTGAAAATAAATCTAACAAAGCACCCGACACTGCCAATAAGATTGGCCTAGCTCCTACTGTCCCTGGGCTCTGGGATAAGGTTCTGCCTGCTTTGGGCATTCCCGTACAATGTCCTTTGCAGCTGTATCCTAGACCACTGTGAAAGAACTCGTGTGCCCTGGACAGCTGAGATCTTTTATAAAATCCTTTTACCTCTATTTTCAAAAGACCCTACCCAATTTAGAGAGTCATTAGATAGATTACTTGACTAGATTCACAACTTTGTCTTCACTGAGAAAACAGATGACCAAAATTTCTCCTAGGCCCTTATACAAATGATCTGCAAAAGGCCAATGTTCAGGGAGTACTTGAAGCCAAGGGTAAATTTAGGGCCCCCAAAAAAGCCTTTTGTTAAAATGCTTTATACATACCTTACAAAGTCATAAATCTCTTGGTTCCCATTTTAGTTTAAATTCTCCCTGATATAAAAAAGGAAATTTAGTTAAAAATATGGGCCAATCCCTTGATATTCAGGCTGTAATCCAGGTCTTTGGGGGAATTAGGAACAACTGTCTTTCTTCTACAAACCTCTCCAAAACCAGAACTGCCAACTCCAGAAACAAGTTAAAGCCCACCAGTCTTTACCAACCTCCAAGCCTCACCTATTCCTATCAAAATGTTTGTACATATTATGAAAGATCAAGATATTGGAACACAATTGTTCTATACCTAAAAAAAAAAAAAATTAAATAGCAATTAATAGCAATTATCCTGAAAACTCTAGAAAAAAATTTTTTTACATTCTTTCTCTGTCCCTTGAAATCACAAATCTTATGTTTTTGAAATATAAACACAATGTCTTAAGGCTGAAGGCAAAAAAAGAGAAATATTTAAAAATTGGGCCTGTAATGTCCTCTCCACAAATATTAGAAACAAAATTAAGATTTGTATCTTGTCTGTGGATTTTTTTGTGTGACCATGTTTATTGTAAATGTGCGATATTTTCCCTACCTCTGGATGGTATTGCTAAAATCAATTTGTAAAAGAGCCTTAGTTGATTTGAAGGCAAGCACTTGTAAGGACTGGCCATCCTAAAGCTCAGAAAGATAGAAACTAATCCAAATGTTTTTCTGGTTCAACTGATCTGGGACAATATTTGGTATTAAAACTAACTTAGGGGCGCCTGGGTGCACAGCGGTTAAGCATCTGCCTTCGGCTCAGGGCGTGATCCCGGCGTTCTGGGATCGAGCCCCACATCAGGCTCCTCCGCTATGAGCCTGCTTCTTCCTCTCCCACTCCCCCTGCTTGTGTTCCCTCTCTCGCTGGCTGTCTCTATCTCTGTCGAATAAATAAATAAAAATCTTTAAAAAAAAAAACTAACTTAAGGTTGCTGGTTTAATTAAAGCAGACACGTATTTAGAGTTATCAGCATTAAATACAAAACGTTTATTCTGCTTGTGTTTACTAAAAGTCAAATAAGTTCACGGTCTCTCTGTTGCAAAATCTTCCAGAGGGGGAAAAAAAAACTTAGAATAACGGCTGACTTTGTCTGATGCCTCATCAAGTTTTATGGGTAGTCTAAGCATAACTGTTCAAAAACAAGTAAATTAAATAGATATAAACAAAAAGCCTTGTAGGTAAACTTTTAAATAGCTTCCAAAATCTTTGATAACCTAAAATTTTAAAGTCTTATTAAGTTAAATGATGAGTCAAAGTTAAGTTCATTGATTATCTAGATCATTTCCAATAAGATAAAATAAGGCAACATTACGTAAGGAACATGGCTTATCTACTTCTTCTTACCATGCAGAAACTAAGGATAAATTTGGGTCCGTTAATAATCATACTTTATGCTTTACCGAAACACTGTACTATGGAAAAAAAACCACATTCATATAAAAAATATAAATCTGCCAAACTAAAAAATTCTGGCATGACCGTTCACAATTGCTTACTACTTGGTTTCCACTAGAAATTAAGGTTTCTAAGCATTAAGAATTCTAACAAATATAATTAAGATCACTGGAAACAACAAGGGAAACAACTCGGTATGTGAGGAAAATGGGATGTGCTTTTGATAAGAAAAAGTATGAAGAATGAAAATACATATTTGTTGGGGAAAAAGAAAATAATTTTGTCCTGAAGTGGGACTGGTTATTTAAAGAGGGAAAATTTAGGACAAAATCTGAATGTAAAAAAGAAACTTGCAGAAGCTTCATGGAGAAACAGTCTTCAGAAAGAAACTTTATGTGTGGTCACAACTGGGTATTTACCCCAAAGATACAGACGTAGTGAAAAGAAGGGCCATATGCACCCCAATGTTCATAGCAGCAATGTCCACAAGAGCCAAACTGTGGAAGGAGCCGAGATGCCCTTCAACAGATGACTGGATTAAGAAGATGTGGTCCATATATACAATGGAATATTACTCAGCCATCAGAAAGAATGATTACCCAACACTTGCATCAACATGGATGGGACTGGAGGAGATACTGCTAAGTGAAATAAGTCAAGCAGAGAAAGACAACTATCATACGGTTTCACTTATTTGTGGAACATAAGGAATAGCAGGGAGATCGGTAGAAGGAAGGGGAAAAATGAAGGGGGGGTAAACAGGGGGAGACGAACCACTAGAGACTATGGACTCCAGGAAACAAACTGAGGGCTTCAGAGGGGAGGGGGGTGGGGGGTGGGCTAGCCCGGTGATGGGTATTAAGGAGGGCACGTATTGTGATGAGCACTGGGTTAGTTATACGCAAACAATGAATCATGGAATGCTACATCAAAAACTAATGATGTACTGTATGGTGACTAACGTATCATAATAAAAAAAGAAAAAAGAAAAAAGAAAAAAAACTTTATGTGTGGTCAGTACTGGCTGAGATGAGGATAAATTTAAATAAGTAAATGAGTTTCAATATCAAAAGTACGCTGGTGCACTTTTTCTTTGTTAAAAGTACAAAGTTCTCTTGAACTATTGGTCTGCTCTCAATAAGATATTATAAACAATTTTTCTTTACAAGTTATCTGCATAAGAAATAATTCTTGTTTGCCAAAATAATTTCCTATGTTTATCAGCTCTGATTACTTAAGGAAAGTGAGTCTTAACATGAAAAGAGCTAAATTTTGCTCACAACTATGTAACCTATATTTGCCTTTGAAATGTTGTACTGTCATTGTGGTTAAATGGATTATTAAATATTGTTTCATAATGATTTGTGATTCTAGTTAATCAAACATCCAAACCTTTTGATATTTCCGACACACTTCCCAAAATCAATTTCTAAAATAAAGTCTTTTGACCACACAAGCTGAGGTGTTCCAAAGAGTCCACAGAATGTTTCAAAGATTTTTTTTTGAGAAATTAAAGTAATTAGGCTTATTTGGCATGTTAAATTACATGGGAAGCCTTGTCAAATGAGTGATATTGAACGCTCCTGCATTATACTTACGTAGATATGTTACTAAAATTAAGTGTTCTAAAAATTATATGAAACTCCTAGAAATATAAAGCCCTGGTATGTTATTACCCTAAAGCGTATGTCACAAAAATAACCAAATTTCCCTGTCAATTGCAGTGTAATGAACTCTAATCAGATCTTCAGCCATGGCCATTTTTAAGTTTTTTACCATTTACAGACGTTATACTTTTACTCAGATACCTTTACAAAAGTTTCCTGCAAAAGTGCTGCATCTTCAATGAGATTCATGGAAAAAACTGAGTACCGGTATCTGGTAACCTTCAGATCATAAAACTGAACAGGTAAAAATTTCTGGAATTAGTAGAAAAACTGGATTTAAGAAGAAGAATTAATAATGTGGAACTGAATAAGTTGAAGAAGATAATGGCACTTTTTATGACTTTTTGTTTGGAACACTGCTGACTTTTTAAAAATGTTTCATTTTTTCTTAAGATTTAAGAAAATTTCTTCTCTTAAACTGACTTATTGTAATTTGATAAAATACACCTTTCTGAACAAATTTAAACATTTATCTTTTCCCCCGATCTGAACCCTCCAGAATTCAGAAACTTAGTGAATATTCTTACATGTTCATGGCAACCTATTTATTTGCATAAGTTCAATAAGAATCCGTTCTCCTTATGACAGGACACCACTGGAAACACTGGTTGTATTACCAAAGTTTTGCTTGCTTACCGAGTTCCCAGCAGCAGGCCCACCACAAGCCTAACTTTGAGAATACTCCTGCACCACCTCCTAAAATGAGTCTGTCTCAACGGACTTGCTGTCAGGACTAAGAGACTGGTTCATTGAGATGAAACCACCTACCAGCTCAACATTTTTTTTAAGGTAGGTTCCACGTCCAGCATGGAACCCAACATGGGGCTTGAACTCATGACGCTGAGATCAAGACCTGAGCTGAAATCAAGAGTCAGACGCTTAACCGACTGAGCCACCCAGGCGCCCTCCACCCCAGCTCAACTTTTAATGTGTGAAACTGCAGGGAAGTTTCAGAGGAGGAACTGTAGGGGTTGAGGGTAGGCCACCCCAAAATGGGCCACTGTGGCATGTGCATTATTCTGAGCTAAAGGCAATCGAGACCCTGAGGGCTCAAGAGAAACTGCCTACACAGAAGAATCCACGTTGGGGGTCTTTCCAGGAATAAGGGTTATTTGCTGAGATAAATTTTATCTGAGTGACTCATCTGTACAACAGGGCAACCATCTCATCACTCAACATCTGGACGTCTTCTCCCGCCCTGGGAAGTGCATTCCTTTCTTGGAAGTCCCAGACCCCCGACCCCTTCTCCTTAGTTCAGAACGGCACATACACCTCATTTTGCCTGTCATTGGAATTTCCATGTCTGTGTGGATTCCCCCGGACATATGCTGTTCAATTTGATTTTCTCTTGTTAATCTCTCATGTCAATTTGATTCTTAGTCCAGCTAGAAGGACCCCTGAACGAAAAGGAATTCTTGCACCCCTACAAAGGAAACAGCCTGGGGCACCTGGGTGGCTCAGTCGGTTGAGCATCAGACTCTTGATTTTGGCTCAGGTTATGATCTCAGGGTCATGGAATGGAGCCCCACATCAGGCTTTGTGCTCAGCGGGGAGTCTGCTTGAAGGTTCTCCCCCTCTGACCCTCTCCCTCTACTTGTGCATGCACGCACACATACGCTCCCTTTCTCAAATAAATCTTAAAAAAAAGTGTTTCCTTAAATGTTCACAAGCAATGTGTTTAATATCTATTCAAGAATATAGTCAGGATGGTAAGTTCTGTTAAAGTTTTAATAGTTGCTCTAGTAAAAGATCTTCTCCCAAAAGAAGAAATTTCTACAAAGAACTATAGCAGCCATAAAGAATGGCTGAAAACTTTTCTTATGCAAAAATTTTGGGAATAAACTACCAGTGAAACTGATATGTTCTTTAAATGTTTTTTCCTAAAATGGGCTTATATCTATTTTCCTGAAATATGACACACTTAGAGGAATTTTTGAACTAGTGATCAGTTAGACGAGCAATTTGGGAAATTTCTAAGACAAATACAAATGTAGACAGAAATTCACTGAGTATAGGAATATAAATTTCCAAGACATACTTAGAATAATCTTAAATCTGAGTGTAAAAAAGGGCAATTATACAATCAAAAGAGGAACAGGAAAGTTCTGAACAGCCATCATAAATAAATCACATTGTACCGTCCACTTCCACATTACTTCCCCCTCCCTGTAGTCCATGCATGGAGAATAGTTTTGGAAAGCACTGAGACCAAGGAAATCCTCGGAACCAAACCAAACTGCTAGAGACTGGGATGATTTTAAGAGACTTTCTATCCACACTCACCCAGATCAAAGCTTCCTTATGTACTTCTTAGTAGAGAAGAACAACTGGACAAAGGTGTTTTAATCGTTATTTGATTAGGTGGCAGCAAACTGGCCATATCATACATCACAATGACCAAGTAATTACCCCAAATAGACACTTCTGACGCCCACACGCGACCGCCTGTTCTGCCATGGCTTCATAATTGCACATACACATGAAAAGTTAACTGGATTTTTTTTTTAAATTTTTAAGGCCGTATCAAAACGGCTGCATCATACTAAACACTTTGATGTAGTTGCTTTAAATTGGGGTCGGTTTTCCTTTTTCTGTAAAAGGCACGATACTAAACATTTTAAGTTTTGCAAGTCATACAGTCTGTCTCTGCTGCCCTAGTGCAAAAGCTACCAGACACGTTATGCAAATGAGTGTGGCTGCATTCCAATAAAACTTTATTTACAAAAAACACATGGCAGGCCAGATCGTGCTCATGGGCCACAATTTGCTGATTCCTGTAACACGGCTGTGAACAGAGTTATTATAAAAAATCATTAACATATATCACACAACTTATAAAGGAAAAAATCTTTGTAATTCGTATCACAAAGGGTTACTCTTTCTAATATAGAGAGCTTCTAGAACTAAAGAAGAAGATCAGCAACGCAGAAAAATGGGCAGAGGAACAAACAGTTCATAGAAAAATATAAATGGTACTTAAACATATGAAAAAAAAATCAATTTCACACATAAAGAAAGACAAATTAATTTGGAAGATGTTGCCAGATTTCCATTAGGGACTGTACCATTTAAACTATTACCAGCAAAAAAAAAAAAAAAAAAAAAAAATATATATATATATATATATATATATACATACATACATATATATATATGTATGTATGTATATATATATGAGTAATGGTTCTCTGTAACTTCACAGACAGAATAAATTACCCAACTTTTGGATTTTCTGCCAATCCGGGGAGGGAGAAATGTTATCTCAACATAGTTTTAAAGATAAACTGACCCTTTGACTTAGAAATCTCATTTTGGGACTCCACTCTCTAGACACACCTCTGTGTACCACGACATTTATGGCATACGGTGCTGTACACGACCCTAATGTCTAATCACGGGGAGCTGGGTAAGTGAACCATGGCCTGTCTAGTCACAGGGAGCTGGTTAAATGAACCACAGCCTGTCTAGTCACAGGGAGATGGTTAAGTGAACCACGGTCAGTCACCACAAGGGAGTATTAGGCAGCGACGAAAGAATGAGAACAGTCTCCATGCGCTGGCATGGAGTGAGAACACCACAAAGAGAAGAGAGCAAGCTGCGGAACAGGGCATACAGACTACTACTGCTTTTCCTAGGTAGAAGGATATTTATATTTGCCGGTATTTCCACCAAAAAGCAGTAAAGAAACAAAGTATTTTAAAACTGGTTACCTATAGAGATGGGAGAGGAAAGGAGTGCATTTCTCAGTGGATTTCTTTTCACATCATTTCCATTTTAACTGTGCACATGTACCACTCGCTCAAGAATTCTAGAATAAATGGGAGGAGGGAGACTCCACTTACAGTAGTAGCAGAAAACAGAAAGCAATCTGGAAAAAGCTTAACAATGTTCCCGAAAGACACAGAAAATTGGAAAAACTGGGGAGTATGGCAGATTATTTGCAAAAGTGACCACAATAAATCCTCCTCTCCCTATATGAACACCACCTTTGCAATGTGACTCGGACACTCCTCCAATGCATTAGGAAGTGAAGGCTCTTTTTCCACCTCTGGACTCTGGTCTTGTTTTCATGTGCTTGCCTTGGCCAACACAATAACAGCAAATGTGACAGAAGCAAAGGCATGAAAAGCACTTGCACATGGAGCCTTGCCCTGTCGTGTTACCAGGCTCGCCTCTGTAACCACTGAACCAGCCTGGGTTGGCCTCTGCAGATGAGGACATCCCACCCCAGCCAGCCGAGTGGCACCAGGTGACAGCCCAGCATTGTGGGGAGGCCACTCAAAGCTTATTCAGCCTCAGCTGGGCTTTCCAAATTACAGGAACCACCCACAGCCTACTCGCAGAACTTAAAAAAAAAAAAAAAAATCTCTGTTGTTTTAAGTTACTGAGTTTGGGGATACTTTCTTATGCAACAAAAACTTAATTCATGCAAAGAACTTTCCCATGTTTTTAGATGGGAAGCCCGAGGATCAGCAAGATAGCAACTCTTTGTTCACTGATTTTAATAAAAATATGAACTTCTTTCCCCCTGAAACAGAACTGATCCTAAAATTTGTTTGGCCATATAAGTACACAAGAATAGGAAAAAAAATTTCTTTTTCACCAAAAAACCAGAGACTAGAAAAAGCAGAAAGTCCACAACCAGCCCCAAAGACATGTGTAACAGTAGTCTGCAGTAGTACAACAAAGCACTATGATGACACGTACTGTTTCCAATAACGACTAGATCTCTGGGATCCCTACCTCATGCCTTATACCAATATAAATTCCAAGAGGGACCAAATATTTACATGAAAGCAAGGAAGGGAGGAATCACCGAGTGAGTGCCCAGATTACAATCTTCAAATAGCATTTTTCATTAAAAGGAATCAGATACATGAAGAAATTGCCGATTTCAGGTTTCAAAGAATAAAAAAAAAAAAGAACAAAACCCACACACAATATACAAAGATGGGCCTGGAATGTCTTTTCCTATCAGATATCAAAAGACACTAGCAAAACCTGCTATGACCGTATCAAAAGGACACAGGCTCCAACTTGCCTAGGAGCTTGCTGTCCAAATAAGGGACAATATAAGCAACAATAAGGACAAGAATTGCAGTAGATTGAAACATCAAATATATTTAAATCTGTGAGTTCAAAATGATAAAAATAATTGGTTACCATTATAGGATATAGGGAACCAATGCATTTTGACAACTGGTAAATACAGATGAAAAAAACCCAGACATTTATCCTGCCCCTCCTTTACAAACTGTAGCACTAATCAATCAAGTAACAGGTAAGAAGTTTCCATGAAAACATTCCAGCTAATGCAAAACAGTGCAGCCACTATGGAAATCAATATGGAGATTTCTTTGGGGGGGGGGCAGATGTCTTACAATATTAAAGCTACAACAACCATATGATCCAATAATTCTACTTCTGGGTATTTATCCAAAAGAACTGAAATCTGGATCTCAAGGAGATATCAGCACTCCCATATTCACTGTAATGTTTTTCGTAATAGCCAAGTATGGAAACACCTAAGTGTCCTTTGACAGATGAACGGGTAAGGAAAATGTGATGATACATACATTTTTGATGGAGTATTATTCAGCTCTTAAAAAGCAGGAAATTCTGCAACACGCATAAATGTGGATGAACCCTGAGGACAGCTAATAAATGAAATAAATGAAAAAGGAATAATAGAACTAGAACATCATTTTCAATCCCTAATAATTTAATGCATCTAAGCATAGTGCCTCCAAAAGACAGCTGGAAATTATTTGCCTTCTGATGGAATACAATGCCAGTTATGAAATATACTTAAAAAAAGAATTTCCATCTTATTGCCACTCTAGATCCTCATACCAATTTATAGGAAATATATAGGAATATATTAAACTATGCAATGAAGATGCAAAAAGAAAACCCAGACGTAGGAAGTTACAGAATCCATTTTCTCTAACAACTCTCGAAGACAAACACAAGACTGTAGGGAGAGGGGGTGGAACAGGGGAACCCATCAATTAAGAGATTTAGGAGATTGATCCCGATCGCAATATACATAGAATTTATTTAGATTCTGAGGGGCGCCTGGGTGGCACAGCAGTTAAGCGTCTGCCTTCAACTCAGGGCGTGATCCCGGCGTTATGGGATCGAGCCCCACATCAGGCTCCTCCGCTATGAGCCTGCTTCTTCCTCTCCCACTCCCCCTGCTTGTGTTCCCTCTCTCGCTGGCTGTCTCTATCTCTGTCGAATAAATAAATAAAATCTTAAAAAAAAAAAAAAAAAGAATTTATTTAGATTCTGAGTCCAAGAAAATGCAAAAAAGGTTATGATATGACAATGAAATATCTGAATACTTAAGAGCTATGTGATATTTAAAAGTATTTAATTTTTAGGTGTCAAAACGGTATTGTGGTTACATTTTTATTTTACTTTTATTTATTTTTTAATAAATCATTTTTTAGAAGATTTATTGGGGGGAGGGAGCATGGGGGGAGGGGAGGGGGAGAGGGAGAGGGAGAAAGAAACTTGAGAGGACTCCATGCTGAGCAAGGAGCCAGACACAGGGCTTGATCTCACAACCCCCAGATCACAACCCTCCTTGAAACTGAGTCTGACACCTGACTGTGCCACCCAAGTGCCCCTGTGGTTATACTTTTAAAGGACTACCCATCTTTAGACATACACACTAAAATAGTCACGGATGAAGTGATAAAAGATCTGGCATTTCTTTAGAAATTATGCAAGAGCAGGGGAAGTGGATGGGGTCTGGACCAAACAAGATGAGTCAACAGCTATTAAAGCTGGGTAATGGGGGGTGCCTAGGTGGCTCAGTTGTTAAGTGTCTGCCTTCGGCTCGGGACGTGAACCCAGAGTCCTGGGATCGAGCCCCACATCAGGCTCCTCCACTGGGAGCCTGCTTCTTCCTCTCCCACTCCCCCTGCTTGTGTTCCCTCTCTCGCTGGCTGCCTCTCTCTCTGTCAAATAAACAAATAAAATCTTTAAATATATATAAAAAAGCTGGGTAATGGGTGCTTAGGCTTCATTATACTATTCTGTTTTTGAATATGTTTGCCATTCTCCATAATAGAAAAGGCTTTTTAGGAAACTATAAAAAGTACCAAAGGAAATCTTAGGAGAATTTGAAAAATAATCTTGCAGTAGAGGAGGACTTCAAATGTGAAACAGAATCTTTAGTCCTTAAAAGGGAGGGAGAGAGAAATTTCTCTTCGCCCAAATAAAACATACCTGCCTTACCTGGCAAAAACCAATATAAGTAAGATAAAAAATAAATGACAAACGGGGAAAAATATTTGCAATTCATATCACAAAGGTTAGCTCCCCCTACTCTACAGACGGTGCCTACAAATCAGTAAAAAAAAAGGATGGCTCTAAAAAACGTAAAACCTCACTTATAAAACTAAACAAATATTAGTTTTCACCTCTCAGCATGGCAGAGAAACAAAAATGAAACTCATAACAACATCATATCGATGGAGGCGTAGGTTCAGGGAAACGGGTTATTCCTGCAGTGCCGGTGGAAGTGAGAGGCACTTCTGGTAATGTCTATTGAGACTACAAACACACATACTCCTACTCAGAAATTTCACTTCTAGGAATTTATCCTCTAGAAAGACACGATTGCAAAGTGACCTGCATAGAAGGGTATTCACTGCAGCACTGTTTACAACAGCGAGCGTGTCCGCACAGCCGAAGGGAGCACCACGCTCCCGCAGAAAAGAACTAGGGCCTGCTTATTTTTCAGAGGTGCAATTATCTCCAATGAATGTGTTAAATAAGAAAATAAAGCAAGGAATACCATTTGTGTGAAAAAGAGGGAAATGCCTGTGCTTGTATGTGCACGGAATATCCTCTGTAAGGATAGAAAAGAAACTGGTAACCCAGTCCCCAAGCAGAGAAGCCAGCTGGCTGGGGGAGGGGACAGACAGGAGAGGAATTTCCAGCCTCATCCCCTTTGCACCATCTTAGTTTTTTTTTTTTTTAATTAACATAAACCTATTATCTGGTCAACAAAATTAAAATTGAAAGCACCATTTTGTACCGCCATCTAGGAAGCTCAGAATCCTGCTGACAATACCACGGCCCATTAGGGAACACTTCCTTGGTTTTAACAAAGCACAAAAGGCTCCAAAGTGGAACTTACAAGAGGCTGGGAGGCAGACAGAATCAGGACCAAAGGCTACATCTCCCTGGAGCTCTCATTCTGAGTGCTGTTACTTTCGCTGCACAAAAATATACACACAAGACATTTTGCAACAACAGCAAAAGCAATGCAATGAAGTTTAAAAAAGGACAAGTTCAAAAATGTTCTCCTCCTCCTGCAAAGGGCACAAAGTGCTAACAGATTTGAAAGTAGCCTTCAAAAACGTCATGCATTTGGCACATGTGTTTGCACACCTGAGAACCGATTAGAACCACAGTACCTATGTTCCTCTCCACTCCATGTTTTACTGAATCTTCGGGCTGTTCATATCGGCACATCTACCTTGTTCTCTATCAAGGTTACTAGCCCACTATGCAACCTCCAGGGCAAAGCGCATGAAAACCTACTTAGCTGTGGTTAGGAAGGTAACTTTACCACCACCCTAAATTAAAACAGTTTTATTGTTTTCGCTGATTGTTGAAGGACACGTGCCTTGTAGCAAAAAACGGAGAGAAAAGTATAAAAAAAAAAACAAACAAAAACCGGTACCCCAAATCCCAAAGACGACTGGCTGAAAACTCACTCCCAGTAACAGGGTCTGTGTGTTGACAATGGTTTTCATTACCCCCATGAAAGGGAGAGTTAATGTAATCACTGGCAACATGGCGATGTTGTGCGGACTTTGGAGCCAGACCACGCAGGGTCAACTCCTACTCTACCATTTCAACAGCTTTCTAAACTTGGCCAAATTCCTTAAAGTCTGTCTCAAATTCCTCATGAATAAGATAAGGATAACAGCATGTGCCTCGTGACACAAATGATAAATGAAGTCATAAATGCAAAGTGCTTAGAATAGTGACTGGCACAAAGGGCCCAGTAAAGGTCAGTTATCATGACCTTTGGGTTTTTTGAACGTTACATATAGATTCTCTATTGGGCTGAAAGTTGTTGCATAACCATGTCCTCTTTCCAGCCCACCAAGCGGTCTGAATTAGCCTTGGGGTTCAAGACAAAGAGCTGAGTACTGAGTTACTTATTCCCACAAAAGGTGTTTCTGTAATCTGTTACTTCACCAGATCTTGTGAGGACCAGCCCCACCGCCCAGCAGGGTCAATTACCCCTTCACCCCCCACCCCATGTATATGCAGTATTGTGTGCAGGTAGAGATATTACAGCAATGCTGAGGATGGTCTGCAGGGAGTCTCTCAACCCCAATCATTTGCAAAAATAATAGAATAATGAAAATTTAATAAGAAAACCAATTCTAAGATAAACTGGCAAAAGTCGATAGTTCCTCTGTAAATAATAACTTGATAAAAAATACAATTGGGAGGATATTCCCAATAGCCACAAAAACCAAACTACAAAGCATAAGAGATAACCACAGGCATGAAGAACCTTAGTGAAGAAAGTCACATCGATAAATCACATCATGTTCCTGAGAACAAAGGGATAACACCATAAAGATGTCAGTCTATAAATACACCGCAGTTTCATCCGAAATCCCAAGCGGATATTCTGGGAGAAATTACGAATAAACTCATCCCAAACATACTGTGATCACTTTAAAAAGGGCACCTGAAACATACTATGACTTCAGAAATACAGAATGACGACACCTTATTTTTAGCACTTTAAAGCCACAAACAAAAAGCAAGGACCACGTTAAAATCTTTCAACGTTTCATCTGGCTCTTTAATACAAACTCAGCATAGTTTCCAAAGTGGCACAAAGTACCTTGAAATATTTATTTTCCCCATGAGAGTGAAAACTGTTCAGATTCAACTGTTCTGTAAAATAAATTCCTGTTTCAGCTCTTAGCCCCTTTCATCCAGTGCTAATGATCATGGTGGGCAAGTTCTACTTAGCCCTTTACTATACTGATTAGTACTTTGTGCCAAGTACTCCAACAATCCCACTTGGGGGGAAAAAACATTTTCTCATGAAAGTTAAGAAAAATAGTCAACACAAAGGAATCTGTCAAAATACTGTATTATATTCAGTGCCTTACGTTCCTCACGTGAACTGAAATTTCCCCTAAAACCAGAATTTCTTAAATACAAAGACTCTCAGAGGGCTCGCTTGCACACAGGAAAGGGGATTTACACTAACATGCAGTCTTCGCTGTTATCTGGAGACCTCGCGGATAATGTATGCAAGGTGTGAAAATAATCGTGTGCCCTAGAACTTCAGTATCATTTTCCTGGTATAACCTGAATCCACTGAGAGCCTTAGAAGGATTAAACTATTAAAAGTGGAATGCAAGAGGCTATAGTACAGACCAAATAAAATACAAAAGATAAAGACTAGTATGTTAAATGAATAAGTCACACATCAAATCGCAGTAGTTAAAATAACAAAATTAATCAAATCACAGGAGAAGGCCACAGCGGAGTAACTGGTACTAGACTTTCCCCTCTTACCATATACAGCTAGAAAACTCGACAAACCACATGAAACAACAGTTTCCAGATATTCACCAACAGGGCAGCAGAGGACAGTGAAGTCAGAGAGAAGGGAAGCAGATGAGGTGAACCCCAGGAAGCCTCCAGCTTTCTGCCTGGAGACACCTTCTGACCCAAACACTAAGAGAAGAATCCAAGCATAAAACCCCAAAGCAGGAAGCCCAGGTCCTGCTAAGGTGAAGAGACACTGAAACCAGAACTCTGGGAGGCTCAGCAGCTGACGACAGACACTCCAAGCAGCTACTCAGAGAAAAAGCTCCAGAAGGTGCACACAAAAGGGTAATACTCTTAAGACCAAACAAACAACTCCAGGGGAGCTGTGGGCTGAGAAAAGCTCAGAGGTCAGGCAGAGCTGAAGTTTTGCCAGAGTGGAGAAGCTTCACTGAACGCATCCAAAGCATTCACGGTAGAGACCCCAGCAGGGCTAGGGTAGGGCTAAAGGCACCTTAGGGGGGCGCCTGGGTGGCTCAGTCTTTAAGCGTCTGCCTTCGGCTCAGGTCATGATCCCAGGGCCCTGGGACGGAGCCCTGCATCGGGCTCCCTGCCTGGGAGCCTGCTTCTTCCTCTCCCACTGCCCCCTGCTTGTGTTCCCTCTCTCGCTGTCTCTCTCTCTGTCAAATATATAAAATGTTAAAGTAAAATAAAATAAATATAAAAAAAATAAAGGCACCTTAGCATAAGATTACTCTGGACCCTCCCCCCCCAATAGAACTTAGAATAAGTCTTGAAAGAACTGGACTGATTTATAAGTAACTTAAGTGCCTACCAAACACACCTTAACACCCTTCAAAGGGAGAACACAAAATCCAGACACTCAGCAACATGCTGACACAATGTCCATTATTCAACAAAAAATTAATAGACAAGCCAAGAGAAAAATGTGACCCAGGACAAAAACATCAGTCACTAGAAATACACCAGGAAATGACAGACATAATAAAATTGGCAGACACTTTAGAACAGCTATTATAGATACGTTAAAGGACTTAAAGGAACATATGATTATAATTAGAAAAATGGATGTTATTAAAAAGATCCAAATGGAATGACCAGAGGTGTAAAATGCAATTTCTGAAATTAAAAAATTTACTGGATGGGCTCAATGGATAATTAGACATTCTAAGAGAAAAGATCAGTGAACTTGAAGAAACAGCAACAGAAAGAAAAGCAGCTCTGGAACATGGGCAGAGCCTTCGTGGCCTGTGAAACAGCCCCACGCAGTCTAACACACATGTGCCCCAAGGGGGCAGGGAGGCAAGTATGGAAATTTCTGAAGAAGTAATGGCAAAAACTTTCCAATTTGATGAAAACAGTAACCCGCAGATTCAAGAACCTGAGTAAATCCTCCCCGACACACACAAAACCACACAGGCATTATAATCAAATCATAGAACATCAGCAATAAAGAGAAAAATCCTAAAAGCAACCACAGGAAAAAAGCGATACATGACCTACAAAAGACCCGAGAGCGACCGTAGACTTCCCACCAGAAACAACACAAGTCAACGTCCACCTTTCAAGTGCTGAAAAATAACAAAGACTATCAACCCAGAATTCTATATACAGCAAAAACATCCCCTAGAAATTACTGGTAAAATAGAGGCATTTTCAGACAAACAAAAGCTGAGAGAATTTATCACCACGAATTGACACTGCAAGAAACGTTAAGGGCAGCTCTTTCACCGAAGGAGAATGACACCAGATGGGAACCTGAATGTGTGTGCGCATTTATTTTTTAATATTTATTTATTTATTTATTTTAGAAAGACAAAGAGAGGGGACGCCTGGGTGGCACAGCGGTTAAGCGTCTGCCTTCGGCTCAGGGCGTGATCCCGGCGTTCTGGGATCGAGCCCCACATCAGGCTCCTCCACTATGAGCCTGCTTCTTCCTCTCCCACTCTCCCTGCTGTGTTCCCTCTCTCGCCGGCTGTCTCTATCTCTGTTAAATAAATAAATAAACAAAATCTTAAAAAAAAAGACAGAGAATAAGTGGGGGGAGAGGCAGAGGGAGAGAGTCCCCAGACTCCCCACTGAGCGTGGAGTCCACCGCAGCTGGATCCCACGACCCATGAGATCACGACCTGGGCCCAAACCAAGAGATGGACGCTTAACCGACTGAGCCACCCAGGTGCCCCAAAGATGGCTGACTTTTAAACCAAGAACAACAGTGTATTGTGGGGTTTATAATATGGAGAAACAAAACGTCCCGGCTAAACAAAGGACAGGAGGGAGATGTGGGAGTACACTGTGACCGCATTCCTACATGTGACACCAGAAGGTGAAGTGAGAGTGTGTCAAGGCACAGGTGCATACTGGGAGCCTGAAAGCCATCAGAGGAAGAAAGAAGAGAAAAAGAAACATGTATGAATAAACAGCTAATAAGCCAATGATAAAGATAAAAAGGGATGCTATTAAACAATCTAAATAAAAGGAAGAGAAAAAACTAAAGCAAAAGATAGATGCAGCGAATGAAGAAACAGCAAGATGGTACACTTGAACCAAAGCAAGTCAATCATCACACTGTAAGTCATCCAAAGACTTTGGTTACAAGACGTTGTCGACTTGATAACAAAGCAAGACCCAGACTACAAGCTGTCTATGGACAGAACCGCACTTGAAGTAAACGGGACAGAAGACCGAGGAGTAAGAGAATGAAGCTGCAACCAGAGGCCCACGCTGCTGTGGGGCCCAGGCTCCCGTCAGGATGCAGGCGAGGGGAGCAGAAGGAAGTGGGTGCAGGCGGCCCACCGGGACGGACTCCCTCCGCCAGCCGGCTTGGGAGACGGCATCAGATACGTGCCCGACGCCCCGAGGCTCAGGATCGCTGCATGCCTGGCTGACCCAACAGACGCGGGATGTGCGTGGAAGCAGCAGGCAGGCAGGGGTCACTACAAAACGGCTACACTGCACACAGAAAAGGTGAGCAGGGCGGAGGGAAGGGGGACATCAGGGCCCCTTTTCTCTAAAGATAATCGGTCCTGGGAGAAGGCCAATTTGACAAAACCTCCTTTAGAAGGTAGACAAAATATCATAATGAATAGGGGACAAACCTCAGCTTCAGAGAACCTGGAATATCAGGTCCTGGATCTACCCTCCCACCGTCCGCAACTCAGACACTGAACAGAACAAGTGAAACAACTGTTTTCAGGCCGTGGGCAACGGGCAGCCCAGGACAGTGCTCCCTGAGAGGGAGACGAGGTCAGCCCAAAATGTGCCGCAGGGACTGCCGGCCACGGGGAAGGAAGCCCAGGCAAAGCCTGTCATCTCTCCGCACTGAGGACTCCAAGACAGGACTGGGGGAGGGGGGTGGCAAAGAGGGAGCGGAAACAGCTGCACAGAGACTGCGTTCTGGAGATCGGCAGAGGTGCCCGTCCTCGGAGTCTCCAGCTGAGTACTCGTGAGCATGTGCACGCAAGAAAACCGCCCAACCACGGAAGAACCACAGAAGCAGCAGGCAGAACCGTCTCCAACGTTCACCCAGGGCTCGAAATAGCTAGGGTTCCCACTGGCCACAGTGGAAAAAGCTTGTGATACAGGACATTGGATAATTATTCAGACAGGTATCCGCACAGGGGTGGGGAGAAAACAGCCCGGAAGGCTGTTCTCGTCTCATCCTGCAAAACTTAAAGCAAGCATCAAAAGGATCAAACGGTTTCCAAGTAACTTCACTGCATTCCAGAAGACAGCTCAAGAAAGTTTTCAAAAATACACAATTATCTAGCACCCACAAAGGTGCATGTTTATACAACATCATGAATGTATTGAGGCCACTGAATCATACATTTAAAAATGGCTAAAATGGTAAATTTTATGTTTATGTTACCGCAATTCTGAAGACTATACAAATTAATAAAGATGTACAATTGTGGGGGGGAAATGAATGGCCCCCTAATTGCACTTTTCTTCCTTCTATGGATTAGCCCTTCTGTAGCTGACAGCTGGTGCTAAGACACGTTCACAGCAGCCAGTGGCTAGCAGGGCTAGGCTTGAAAAGTCAGAGGAACAAAAACAGGCTCTCAAAGAGGTCAACAGAAGCTTTAAAGCGGAGTAAAATACTTTCAATACAGTCAACAAACATTGTAAAGCAGATGTGATAAGCTTCCCTGTCAATGTTTGCTTTAGGGCATTTGTGGGAGTTACTAGCAAGTACTGGGCCTGGGCTCCAACTTCAAAAGACAAAGAAAGAAAGGAAGGATTTAGGAGAGGGAGGAGAGAGGAGCCTGGGTGGGTCAGTGGGTTGAGAGTCCTGACTCTTGATTTCAGCTCAACCCTGATCTCAGGGTCCTGGGATCAAGCCCAGTGTTGGGCTCTGCGCTTACTGGGGAGCCTGCTTAGGATTCTCTATTTCTGCCCCTCCCCCCCAAATAAATAAATAAAATAAAATCTTTTTTTTTTTTTTAAGATTTATTTATCTGACAGAGAGAGCAGCAGAGGGAGAGGGGGAAGCAGACTCTCTACTGAGCAGAGAGCACAAGCCAGGACTCGACTCTACCCAAGACCCCGGGATAATGACCTGAGCTGAAAGCAGACGCTTAACCGACTGAGCCACCTAGGTCCCCAATAAAATAAAATCTTAAACAAACAAACAACAACAAAGATAAAGAAGAAACTCTCAGGGAACTACAGCGATCACCTGCACCTGACCCCCAGGCCCACTGGGACAAGGCTCCCCAAGTTCCACTTTCTAGCCACTCCAGGATTTTCAACCTCTCCCATCTGCTTCCATCATCCTCACTCATCTCCAAGTATTCCTTTGACCAAAGTTTCTCTTAATTTAAGAAACTGCAATTTTAAGAAAATTGGTCTGTGTTCACAGTGTCTGCTTCACCTGCTCCTCACTCTTCAAGCCTCAGGTGGCAAGCTTTGCCAGCTGGGCCCCTGGCATGGCTCCGGCCAAGGACACCAGCCACGTTCCCACAGCTTCCCCCCTGAAACCTTTTCCTCCCTCTGGCTTTGCGCACGTGCCCACCACTTCCTCCCTTTCTGCTGTCCGTCCTCTTTCAGGCTCCCTTTGGAGAAAGGCCACCCGTAAATGTTCACGCTCTGCACCCCCATGCATTCCTTACCCTATACCCACCCAGACTTCATCTGCCATCTGTATACTGATGAACCCCAAATCTGTACAGACCTTTCCTCTTTCTTTATGTAAGTCCCATTCATCTCTGAGGTCCCAGTTTAGACTCCACTTATGGGAAGCACCCTAAGACCTCTGGGATCTGTTATGTGCCCCTTCTGCAGACTGCTGCTGGGCCTACGCGGTACGTCCCCGTCACTGTATTTACACCACACTATTTTTGCTTGTTCACTTATCGGCATTCTCTACTACACTGTAAGTTCCTTCTCTATCTTGTTCAGCACAGCACCTGACAGCAGTCACTCAAATAGATGTTAGATGGATGAATTATTAACCCATTTATCACATAGCAGCTATCTCCTAACAGGTGTTTAGACATTCAAGCTAATGAATTCTCTGCCATTTCCAAATAAATCCAATCCCCCTATTTCAGTGATGGAATTACAGAAGGTGCATTTTTCTTGAGATGAAAAACTTCATTAGTCCAGGTTTACTGCCTCAGCTAAAAGAACCAAAAACCAATACTTTTAACAGCCAATCATAAAGCTCTCAAGTTTATAAACTAAACATTATCTTGTAAAATGTCAATGCTTATCCCAATCATTTCTTAATTACTTTCCCAAAACTCTATCATAGTTTTGGAGAAGAATTTTCCCCCAATCTCCTAGGTTTTCCAGCTCAACGCCATCAGAGGCAATTCTGGGATGTAGGAGAATCACTGAAGCTGACGGTGGGCAACCAGACTGAAACTAGATGGTGGATATGCATTCACGTGGTCATCAAATGTCACAGGCAGCTACCACTGCCAGGCCTGGTTCCAGGTAGGTTCAGTAGTGAAAAGCGCAACCTCGCATCCACCATCCCTCGGAGCCTGTCAGTGGGAAGGACAGCCACTCAGCACACAGGGCAATTCCAGCTGGTGCTAAGTACAAGGAAAGAAGCTGGGTGATGTGATTGAGTAACGGACTGGTGGAGAGCTACTTTATGCTGTTTGGGGAAGGTCACTTTGAGAACGAAAGACTGAGGGAGCTGGCTTGTGAGGAACAAGGAAGGAGGAGGACGTAAGCTGGGTACAGCAGGAAGGAACAGCAAGTGAAAGGCCCTGGTGACGGCCTAGTCCTGCTAAGTGTAAACACACCAGAGGTCAAATAATACAAAGAAGAGCTTTTAAGATCAACACCTTATTTTTAGCATGACTTCCCTAACGTTTCTATGCAAAAACAACAAAACCCAAAAAACAAAAACAAAACAAACAAAAAAACAAAAAAACCACTAGCATTCAGGAGGAAAAAGGGGATATTGTGTATATAACCTATAGTTAAAACACACTGAAGAGCAGATTACAGGAACTGAGACCTACTAAAACCAGAGCAGAAGATGCAGGCTACATCACATCAGCTTCCCTGCTCCTTCCTGGGCCCGGGGCAGAAATTATTAATCTCCCAGCAGAGTTTGTACGTGGCCGCTGTCCTCAGCAATGTCCTCCCGGCAGCTCCCGCTTGCCCCCTTTGTCCTGAACGCTCAATCATCAAAAGGGATGAAATTTTTTTAAAATTTATTCTTCACAGTCCTTCTTTGGTAAGTATTACATATCTTCCTGGTTTCAAAAAGAGTACACTGAAAGTATAACTCGTTAAAAAAAGTCTCTCCTTAATGATGCCAGGTCCTCATCATAACCATGATTATTGTATAAAGTAAAAGACACTGAATATTGAGTTTCTAGGCCTCAGTTTTCAAACATGAAAAATGATAGGGTTAGACTAGATGACCTGCGAGTCCCTTCGGGCCTATTGAGAGAATTTAAGTTAAATATTTTACATTGGCCGGTTCTCGTACGTGACTGCTTGAGAGTCGCCCCATAAGAAGCAACCACCCCCCCGCTGTTCTCCGCCATCTGCCCAGCGGCCGCGAAGCAGCCACCATGCGGAGTGCATCTCCATCCACGCTGGCCAGGCTGCGGTCCAGATCGGCAGAGGCCGCTGGGAGCTCTGATCCCTGGAACGCGGCATCCAGCCCGATGGCCAGATGCCAAGCGGCAAGACCACTGGGGTTGGAGAGGACGCCTTCAACACCGTCTTCAGTGAGACGGGTGCTGGTGAGCACGTGCTGGGGGCAGTGTTAGTAGACCTGGAACCCAGGGTCACCGAGGAAGCTCGCACTGGCGCCACCGCCAGCTCTCCCACCCTGCGCGGCTCATGCCAGGCAAGGCCACTGCTGCCAATAACGGCCCGAGGGCACTAGACACTGACAAGGACATCGGGGACCTTGTCTGGCGCCCAATTCGGAAACTGGCCAACCAGGGTACAGGTTTTCAGGGCTTCTTGGTTGTCCACGGCTTTGGAGGTGGAACTGGTTCTGGGCTCACCTCCCTGCTGATGGAACGCTCTCTGTTGATTATGGCGAGAAGTCCACACTGGAGTTCTCCATTTACCCAGCACCCCCCCCCCCCGCTGGGTTTCCACAGCTGTAGTTGAGCCCTACAACTCCATCCTCTCGACCCACACCACCCTGGAGCGCTCTGATTGTGCCTTCATGCTGGACAACGAGGCTATTGAGGACTTGTCGTAGAACCTCCATACTGAACGCTGAACCTACGCTAACCTGAACAGCTTGATCCGGTCACATCGTGCCCTCCGTCCCTGTTGCCCTCAGAATCGATGGAGCCCAAATTCCAGACCAGCCTGGTGCCCTATCCCCGCATCCACTTCCCTCTGGCCACATATGCCCCTGTCATCTCTGCAGACAAAGCCTCCCACGAACAGCTTTCTGTAGCAGCGCTCACCAATGCGTGCTCCGAGCCAGCCAACTGGAGGGTGAAGTGGGCCCTCCCCACGGCCTGCTGCCTGCTGTACCGTGGCAGTGTGGTTCCCAAGGATGTCAGCGCTGTCACGGCCGTCATCAAGACCAAGCGCACCACCCCATTTGTGGATGAGGGGCTCGCTGGCTTCACAGGTGGCGTGAAGGACCAGCCTCCCACCAGGGTACCTGGTGGAGACCCGGCAAAAGTACAATAAGAGCTGTGAGCGTGCCGAGCATGGCCACTGCTGAGGCCTGGGCTCGCCTGGACCTCAAGTCTGACCTGATGGACGCCACGTGCGCCTTTGCTCACTGTACGTGGGGGAGGGCATGGAGGCAGGAGAGTTTGCTGAGGCCCGTGAGGACATGGCTGCCCTTGAGAAGGATTATGATGAGGTGGCCGGTGTGGATTCTGTTGAAGGGGAGGGTGAAGGAGAGGAATACTAATCTCTGATCTGTGCGCTAAAGTTAATTTGTACACAGCAGTGTATATTCTCATATACAATTACCGACCTACGCTTTAAAACACAACACTTGATTACAGACCCAAGCGGTCCATTTCTCTTACGGGTTTGAATAAAGTATCCCCCGCCCTAAATGAAAAAAAAAAAAAAAAAAGCTTTATATTAAAGTATTTCAAGAACACTACTATACTTAAATGAAATATACAGATCTTTAAAATTAAACTACTCAAAATGCTGCTTTTCCTTCAATATCAATACACACACACAACTGGGTTACATGAGGAACATGAGTGCCTGCTCTAATCTGCCACTTGGATGAAGAGCAGTATTCTAAACCAGGACTTATTTTTAACAGTGGTTCCTCTTTAGGACAATTTCTCTTCTAGATTTTTACAGCTAACATAAAGCCACAAAAGTAGAGCTGGTTTTTATTGTATCACAAGCCCAAGGTAGTAAAATAAGACTGCCAAAGTTATTAGCAAAATAAAGCACAATGCAAAGAGCTAACTTAAAGTTTCTTATGCCAAAAACGGACGAATCAATCATACGTGGTCAAACGAAGAAATTTAGACTACGCAGCAACCAAGAGACAGAAAAAGTTTAGAAATAAGGGACTCATAACATCTGAAGACTGAGAAGACAGGAAAGCTCCATGACCAGGCCCCAAACGAGGCACCTTCTACGAGGCATGAAATGTACCTCTGACCAGATTTCTACCAGCTTCCTCTTCTTCCCCTTCCAGTTGGTCCTTCCTGAAAATTAATAACATGACCAAGAGAGAAAACCAAGTGGATGAGGAAAGGTGCAGCTGGATTAGCAACCCCAGGACCGAGGCACTGCACACACATCCTTACTTAATTTTCACAACAGCCCTATGGTAGCAACTGACTCAGCTTTGCAGGAGAAACAGCAGCTCACACCAATTACACACACCAAGTACCTGGCCTTGAGGTCAAATGACAGGTAAGTGGAAGAAGTGGTATCTAAACCCGGTCTCTGCCCTGCACCTTCCGTGATATGGGAGCCCCTGGACTGACCTTCCTGCCGCGCCCTTCCCTCTCACACAGCCACCAATGCACAGTGCTGCAAAGCCCCCTTGATAAAACAGGCATCACTCACACATCAAAAACTAATGATACCCCATCACCTAAGAGCAAGTTCAAATTCATTCCCTGGCATTCAAGATCCTCCATAATCTAAAAACGTAGGCCTAGATCCCATTCCATAATACCAACCCCTCCCCGGCCCCCATGACTCTTTCTCACTCAGTGGGACACCATCAGGATCAATGACATTCATGCCATCTTCTTCCCTCTTTACTGGACCAACTCCCCCCGCCTTTTGTTAAGGTTTTCATCCCTCCCTCTTGTGAGTCAGGTAAGGTAACCCCTTATCTACCCTAGGGACTGATCTAGCCTAGGCCAGAGTTTCCCAGTGGTGACGCAATTCGTATTTGGGCAAGGGGAGGATGATTCTTCACACTCTTTGAGACCTTCCTGCACATCAGAAGTTTAACATGCCTGCACAATTACAGATGAGGAACCCTAGCCCAGAGTGATTAATCGGCCTGTGGTCAAAGAGCAAGAAAGTGGGGAAGCAGGATCTCCACCCATGGCTGTCTGATGCAAAGCCTGGCCTTTCCAGCACCCCCAAGGGGCTCCTGGCTCCCACTCAAAAAATCATCTACTGAGTATCTGCTACTCATCACCCACAAGGATATGAAAAGGAGCAAGGAAGAGTCATTGTCCTCCACGGCTAATAGGAAAGAGATCAAGAGAACGCACCAGGAGAACAGAGGCAGCACAGCGGGCAGGGAGGGAGGGGCTAGCAGGGAGGGCACAAAGCAGAGGAAGCAGGGGAGAGGGTGTTCTGAGCTTCGGTGAGGTGGTCTGTATCTTTTATTTTCGTATTGAGTGTGGTCTTGTGCAGCTGTTTGTTTTTAACAACACTAAAACCATGAGGTCCTCAAGGACACAGACTATGTGTGACTCGACCTTTTTTATACCCTCTAAGGTAAACCTAGTTATTTAAGTCGCAAATTCTAGTAAGCAAAGAACATAGGCTAAGCTGAAATGCCGAGAAAGATTACGTGCCATCACCACCAGGAGAATCTATTTTTTTTCACAGGATTAAGTCCACCCTTACTTTTCGGGTAGAAAAAAAGACTATTGCAGAAACTGTAACTATCAAGTTCCCCCTACTTGTAACATCTCTAAATTTAAAAAGCTATACCATTCTCGTTTGTAAAACAGAAAAAAAAAATGGTACTGCATTACTTTAGTAAACTACATTCTGTTGTTTTTCAGATAATTGCCTAAAACCCATTTTCACTGAAAATGTCACAAAAGCACTTCTGATTATTGTTTAAATCATGATACGGCCCTACTAAGACAGGGATTTACTCAAGGCAGCTGGTCAAGGTAGGAGAGTAAGGAACAAACACTGAATTCAGAATGTCCCATCAATTCTCCTCAATGCCCATGGGTCCAGGAGAACCACAGTCCAAGCTACGCAATCCCAGGTAACCAGCCACAAATCTCAACCATGAGAGGGTCATGCAGCCTGTACCCCCTAGAATCACCTTCCCAGATTCGCCCGTGCACTCTGCGCTCTGTGCAAAACATGTTGCATGTGTCACCTGCATTTAGCACGCTACTCCCTCATATCCGTACCACGACGGTCCTGAACCCTGTTTATATAGTTGTACTTACGGCTGTAGCGAGACACTGAATTATTATTGTCTTTCACCCAAGACTGTGAAAAAGGAGTCATTGTTTCTAAGAAAATTAGTTGAATGTTTGGAGGAACGTTGACAAAAAGGAAGTTGCTAAAAAGTTTACTATCAAAGTAAGTATAGCTGAGGCAACAGTTAAGACAAATGGGAAATCCTATTTTTTAAAAATCTAGAATTCTGTACTTACAATGCTTTGAAATTGTTTTTAAATTCTTTAAGCTCTTTAAAAGAAACTAAAAATGGAAATCATAAGCAATGCATGCTGAGATTATACAAGATGGATCGCTTAGAACTCCAATCAGACCTTGGCTTTCTATCACGGGATTGATAAATAAATGTAGATTTATGTACTCTTAAGTTAAAATAAGACGGTATTTTCATTCTTCACTTTCATCAACTGTTTAACCAACTGCAGGTATCACTTGGCGGTCATATCCAATGTAATAAATGCCTATATAATCCCATTTTTCCCTAATCCTAAGCATCGGCCCATTGCTGGCACCACCTAAACTGCCCAGGAAAGCTTTAGAAGGCCTTGTCTGCTGAGGATTCTGTTACGGGCAGTGAGTCAACAAGAGGAAAGCAACGCACATATTCTAAAACCTGTGGTATGTGAGCTGTAGACACACTACCCATGGCCAAATTTGCTTTAAATTAACACTGGCAGATTCACACAAATGCCAACCAATAATCATTTTAACCATCACCTAAGCATCTAGCTAACTAGAAGACACAGTCCTTATCTTAATGCATATCAAGCCATATAAATACAGTGAATTATTAACTTATGAATATGTTTACAGCCCTCCTACCATCAGACTGGGTATTTCAAGATATTAAGGATTTATTCTCAATTTTTAAGTATGATAGGAATAATTGTTATGTTTTTTGAAAGTCTTATTTGGGGAGGTATATACTGCAATATTTTTTTTAAGATTTTATTTGAGAGACAGAGAGAGAACATGAGCAGGGGGAGAGGGAGAGGGACAAGCAGACCCCACACTAAGCACGGAGCCTGAGGCAGGGCTCGATCCCATGATCTTGAGATCATAACCCGAGCTGAAATCAAGAGCTGGACGCTTAACTGACTGAGCCACCCCGGTGCCTCTATACTGAAATATTTATCATGAAATAATACAACTGGAATCTGCTTTAAAATAATGAAAGAAGAGGAAAATGGGTGAGGAAGGTTTAAGAAAACCGTCAGGAGTTAGTAGCTGTCGAGGCTGGTGAAGGGTACACAGGGGGTTCACTGTACTATCCTTCTTTTGCCTATGTTTGGCATTTTTATAAATAAAAAAGTTAAAAATATTGGATCATGCCAAATTTCTTAGACAATATCTTAAAAATCACAGACATGAAGTTTTAAAGCACAGATAATATGCAATTTCCCTAATATATTTCATACTCCCCCCCCACCAAAAGAAAAATCACTCATGGAACCAGGAAAATAAAGATTCATTGAATCTCGAAATCCTAAGCCAGGACGGTGCCATTTCTTCTAAGCTTGTGAGAACATTCTGACCCAATTCTCAGTGTTCCCGTTAGTTTCCTACACTACTGTTCTCAAAATTGCTGAAGCTTCAGAAAGTTGACTGCGTTAGCAAGCAGTGATTCCAGTCAGAGGAAGAAAGACGTTGGTTGTAACTGGTTATAAGTATTTTTATATCTGTTGAAAATCTGTCAGTCTGGAAATATTTTAGTTATTGTCTGTGTGAACACCAATTAAGTCGACAGGATGATGACAGCCAAACCAACTATCCTTTACTCCAAATAAGCAAGTGGCATGACAGGTCTATGCATCTGCTCTCAGTATAACCCAGAGACATCTGAGAAGTTCTATCAGATAGCATCTAAAATCGAGTGTGCTCGAGATTAAAATTTCATTTAAAAGCTATTTTCAACTGACTTGACTGAGACAGTCTTCATATATAAAAGGATAATTTATTTTCAACTCTGGTGTAATTAAGGTACAGTTACATTAGTGTCAGGTATACAATACAGTTATTCAACAATTCCACACATTACTCAGTGCTCATCATGAGAAATGTGCTCTTAAAATATACTTTTTTTAAAAAATGGATAATCTATCAATCCTTTTTTATAGCTCTTTCACTGATTGGCTTTAACATTGCATGAAGTTTTCCTGGTGCGAAATAATTAAATACAATCAATTAAGTTTCAAGAAGAGATACAATAAGACTTAAGTCCAATACAAAAGTGAACAGAGCATTAACTCCCCAGTTAGCTTTGGCCAATAAAGGCAAGCTCGATTCCTTAAAAAAAAAAAAAAAAAAGAGAGAGAGAAAGAAGGAAAAAACAGAAAAAGAAAAAAAGCCAGGGGTTTTGCATCTCACTGGGAATGAATGTCACAGGCCTCATCATCCCCCATAGGACCCCAGACAGCCAGGGCCCCACTGCTCTTCCCGGCATGCATGCTGCTGGGCACGCTGCTGGGATGGGGAACAGAGCTCGGCCTCAGCAATCAGGGATCCAAGTGGCACGCTCCCCACCTTCCTCCAGGTCTTTCCTGGAGGGTAACCTTCCCAGCGAGGCCTCCCTGATGGCCCGTCTCACGCTGCGTGTGCACTCAGGGACAACTTCTCTTCTTCCCAGCTGTAGCCTCCTCCTTACCACCCTTGTTTCCTGCCATCGCCTCCATCCCAAGGCAAGGTTCACGAGAACAGGGATTTTTAGCTCTTTCCTTCAATGTTGTATTCCTAACGCTCCAACAGTTTCTGGCCTATGGTAGGTGCTCAATAACATACTGAAGAAACAGGGTGACATGGTGACCCACCACCGTGAGGATCCGCTGAGATGTGCCACCTAAGAACTCAGTGAACGGATCTGCTCAACACGCACAGGGCTGGGACAGCACACTTCATGGTCTTACTCATACCTCTGTCCTCCATGACTCTAACGTTTGGCCTCGCTTCCATCTTGTTTTGATGTATGAAAGGTAATTTACCAGAATTAACAACAAACCAAGGCCATGGCAAAAGAAACTCAAATTGTCAGACACCCCAATTCGGGAAATTTATCCAAAAGTTTTGGGTATGAAGCAGACAGAAAGGTTGATCGCCTCTGCAAGTATAACATGAAATTAGAAAAATCTGTTTCAGCTCCCTGAATACAGTTAAGGTGGACTCTAGATGTTGGGGTCTAACAGATCTTAGTTTCTAGTTTATTTTTATAGTAATATAATACCACTCAACCATAACAACTCTCCTTTGCTATAAGCCAGACAGTTGGTAAGCCCTTTGCTTGAATTTTTACTTAATTCTTGAGGAAATTTGATAGAGACAATATTTTTGAAATGTCATTTTTTCATCCTTAGGATTTTTGTTTTCCTTTACTCCCACCTCCCCAACCCCAACCAGCAGTGCCCACTGCCTCGGGAGAGGGACAGGACATGGCAGGACACAACGGCCCTCCCAGCTGCCGGTCCCAAGGGCCCTAAGAATCGAGGGAACGCTAGGTCTACACAGAAAACACACCTGTGAGAAATACTGCACATGAGAGACAAGGCAAGGCCTCTGTTTCTCTCACTGCCACCTCCACTCCCAAAGCCTGGGGCAGAGACGGTGGAAAAGTACAGAACCCAGTCTAGAGGCAATGGCGAGCCCCGAGGAGAGCCCACAGCACAGTGCTAGAGCCCCAGGGAAACAGCAAATCGACCGGAGGGAAACAAACAGCTATTTATTGCTTTAGGACAAAAAGTAGCTGAGCTTTGCAGAGATTTGTGTCCCAGAAGAGCAGGACAACAGCAAAATGGTTCCCATTCCCTCAGGCACAGCAAGGAAGTGTGGAAAAGAACTACCTGACTAGAGAGCGCAGACAGTAAGAGCGAGTGACACCTCCACGCTGCGCGGAAAGGTGGCAGGAGGGCAAGACGGGGTCCCCCCAAGCCATGAAGTCATGAAGGGATCCCCATCCTCAAATCATATCTAAGCCTAGGCAAGAGGAGGAGGTCCTCACAGATTGTAGTTCCACTTCCCCAGAAAGATGGGACATAATTTGCTATAAATTATTAATGGAAAATAAAGTTCTACTTTTTCCCCACCTGGACTGTGGAATTCACACTTGAATTCTTATTATTACTTGCATTTTACAGATGAGGAACCTGAAGCATTAGGTAACTTTTCAAGTAATGTCACTGGATTTGATTGGGATTTGAGCCCAGGCTCCCAATCTCTATGCTACACCACCACCACGGCACTGAAACACATAAACTTCATAATCACATAAAACTGACTCTATTTGTTCATCGCATCTCTAATAGAAAACCCAACAAAATCTCCTAAATACAAACCTTAATATAAAGCAAATGTTAATAACGGAAACGGGCTTTTATGCAATAACTACCTTGAATCATAGAGGGATCCCAACAATCTCAAAATTAATTTTTAAAATATTTTTTATTTATTTGAGAGAGAGAGAGAATGTGCACATGTGAACGAGGAGGGGAGGGGCAGAGGGAGAGGGAGAAGCAGGCTCTCCGCTGAGCGGGGAGCCCGACGCGGGGCTCAATCCCAGAACGCTGAGATCATGACCTGAGCTGAAGGCAGACGCTTAACCAACTGCACCACCCAGGTGCCCCTCAAAATTAATTCATACATACATCACCCCACAAAAAACAGTAATTATACAAAAGTACAATTCATTGAGAAGTACATAATGCCAAAAAAGTACCAAGAAGTCATTAACATTTTTAAATGCACCCATATTTTATTAATAACACAACTGACATATATTTTTAAAACAGTACTGCAAATGTGAAGACAACACAAAGTCTATGACCATGTTTGACCCCCTGAAAGCTCACCAGCTGGGAATCCCTAATTGAGAATAAACTGGAGGGACTGCAAACGAGGAGTATAAAACATTCCAAACGTTTTCATTAAATTGCTAACCTGGAAATCAAAAGGAGATCTGTTTCAACCATTGTGAGACGATGTACGTCCATGACCACATGGTTTCAGAAAGAGCACTGCCAGACTATCTGCATGGCACCTGTTGTTCACGGATTCCTAAAAGTGGCTTAGCATGATCAGTCTCAGATAAAATTTTAGATCACAACCAGGGAGACTGGGAACATCTGCTTTCTGTGAAATGTACTTTCTGTCCTGAAAGGGCAGTCACTAATAAAGAACTCTTTAAAAGAGGCCTCGAACTGAGTATGTGTCCTCATTTATCTAACACTGCTCCCTAATGTCCTCAAGTACAGAAAACAATCCTCCTGTGCATTGTGATTAATGTATGTCAGAGTACTTAATGCTTTATTTTTACACAAACTTTTCAAACCGCAGTCTCCTTATTGACATAGATTCATTTTTACTCTTAAGTTTCCAATGAAAGTGAATGTAGGAAAATGGAAGGTCTCATTCCGACTCCAGATACTGTGCCGTAACCGTACGTGGCATGTACTTCTACAGCGGCACCTGTAACATTTAAAGACACTGAAGCATTTTACCCATTAGATTATAAAATCTTCAAGAGTAGAAAAATATGCATGCACTGTGCACTTACAGTATTTGTAAGTTCTGGATAGAGGGTGATGAATGAAAAAAAAAAACCCCAAAAACCCATGCATTTGATTTTTGGTGGCATACTTAACATTTCCCATACATATCTCTTGGTATTTATGTATAATAATATGTTAATATCAACCACAGACAGTGAGAATTAAATGTACTCCTTCCATAACTAACAGTATATACTGTTTATGGATCCAACAAAAAAGACTTTGAATGGTGTAAAAGCCAACAAAGGTTTTAAAATATCTGTCTGCACCATTCTTATTTAGACACATGTTAATTCTGAGACACTACAGGCAAGTTTTGGGAACACAGACAGGCTCTCAATCACAACGCTATCTTCCAAAGCACACCTTTGTCTTCACGCGTGGGTCCTAGACCAATCAATTATTCAAAGGTAGACTCTTCTAGTTCAGGGGTTATACTCATCCTTTTCTCTCAGTTTAATAAATATTTTTTTTAAGATTTTATTTATTTATTTGACAGAGATAGAGACAGCCAGGGAGAGAGGGAACACAAGCAGGGGGAGTGGGAGAGGAAGAAGCAGGCTCCCAGCGGAGGAGCCCGATGTGGGGCTTGATCCCACAACGCCAGGATCACGCCCTGAGCCGAAGGCAGACGCCCAACCGCTGTGCCACCCAGGGCGCCCCTCAGTTTAATAAATATTTTAACAAAATTTTACTTCTTTAAGGCTTCTAAGGGGGCCTTGGAGGAAACCTGGATAGCTCCTCAACAGGAAACAGGAAAGTTGAATCTGATGCAATTCAAATTCGCCAAAATTAATAGGCAGACACTACCCAAATAAGATTTTTAAAAAACTAGATTTATGCAAATATCACAGATTATCTGAATTATAAAATAATTTAAAAACAAGATTCTTTTACATAGTAATCCCCCCAGTGAATTAGAAATTATCATTATGGGGCGCCTGGGTGGCACAGCAGTTAAGCGTCTGCCTTCGGCTCAGGGCATGATCCTGGTGATCTGGGATTGAGCCCCACATCAGGCTCTTCCGCTATGAGCCTGCTCCTTCCTCTCCCACTCCCCCTGCTTGTGTTCCCTCTCTCGCTGGCTGTCTCTATCTCTGTCGAATAAATAAATAAAATCTTTAAAAAAAAAAAAGAAATCATTATATGACCATGTTAGGAACATACTACACAAAGCAAATAAATGAAGGCTGATTACTGCGAACTCTAATGACATACATAATTGTATGGCCTGTCTTCTGGCTAACTGAAAGCAACAGGAAAAGTTAATAACCAGCCACAGCCACCTCGCCACCATAATCATCAGAGACCATTTGCATACAATACAAATGACCCAGCAATAGGATGACACTGAAAAGTTTCTGAAAACCATGAGTTGACAAGAAACCAGCCTTTCCTTGAGAATACCAATCTTTTGATTTTCAGCATCACCTAAACCCAGTTAGAAAAGTCCCTGAAACGAGAAACCATACTCACTGCTCACAGGCATGCCAGTGTGCCCCCGCCACCAATTTCAGAGCCCATAGGTTTTCGGGATGAACCAAGAACAGAATTCAGGTTCTGATTCTTTTCCATCTTCCACAGAGGGGTTCTCAAAGTGTGGTCCCAAACCAGCAGCAGCAGCAGCAGCAGCATCACCGGGGAACTGGGAGAAAAGCACATTCTGGGCCCTACCTCCTGAATCCGAAACTCTGGCAGTGGAGCCCAGCAATTTGTGATTTAACAAGCTTTCTGGGTGGGGGGCTGCGGTGCAGCTGGGGTACCACGGCTCCACCAAAAGGGCCTAAAGCCTCGGAAACATGATCATAGCTCATAAAATATCCACGCACCTCAGTAAGAGTCCAATTTTTCTCTTAGAAGGAAGCTTATTATCACTGCCATAATCTTTCTTTACAGCCGAGATTGCTAATGAGTCAGAGAAGAGGGGAGTTGGAGGAAAAATACTACTTGCATTTTAGAGATCTACCTGTTACTTCCATAATACAAAACTACGGAAACAGAATGAGATGTTTTTACTGATCAAAAGGGGAATGGTTTTTAAAATATTATAGATAGAGCAGTCAATCCTAGCAATAGTTTAAATATCAGAATTTTAAAACACAATCTCCATATTCTTGGTATCATCTTGGTTTTAAATGACGAAGACCAATCACTATAAGGTAACTACAGATCTCAGTAATCTAGAAGCTACTGGGTTTTCTAAGTTGGGGAGGTGGTTTGAGGACTGAATGTGCTTTACTTACTGGGCAGAGCAATCACAAGACAAAGTCTGACACCGCAACAAAAAGGCTAAATATTAAATTCCACTCTCGACTCCAAAATCTTATGAAGGTGGGGAATGTAGGAAGTGATGAAAACCCAGTGCTGCCCATGGAGGGTTAGAGGCCCTGCCTCCTCCAAGCTCCTGAGGGAAAGGGTACAGTCAGGCAGGTTAAAACTACAGAAGTATTTATAAAGCAGCAACTTTTAAGAATTTCAGGTTCAGTGCTGGTTTTCAGTAAGTTTTTAGATATTTTTAAAAATTAAAAAAGCATACTTTCTCTCCTTTGGAAGAAGAAAATGTGGTGCTTCGGGAAGTAAAATAAGATTTTAAAGTTTTTATTTGTAATCCTGCAAGCATTAGCATTTTTCTATTGAAGTGCCACTTATTCTTATTTATAAGCCTTAATTAAAAACACTTTTTTCATCTTAGTATAATTCAAAGCAAACTAACAGAAGGTGGGTAAGTTTGGGAATCTGCGTTCAAGGCCCAGTTAATGACAATAAGCTTTTAAATGGGAAAAAAAAAATTTGTTTTCTTCCTCATTACAACAAATATTCATTACTCAAAATCTTGAGAACTCAAAACAGGCTAAAAGATGAAAAGGAAGTTCCTGAGTGCGGCCACCATGAGACAGACAAATCGTGTTCACACACGTCTACATTTTCAAGCCCTCCTCTGTGAATTTGTGTTAGAAAATACATTTAAACGGACATTTAACTGGTGTGTTTCAAGCAGCTCATTAATTTTTGACTGTCAACTCTCTTAGGCAAGGATCCAGATCTTATCACCCTTCCGTCCAGCAGGAGAGGCACAGAGAATCTACCGAGTATCTGCTGAACTGGGTAGCTTGGAGCCTACGAGACAGAGGCGGGTCTTGCAGACTGCCAAGATGTGTTACAGAAGGATCTTCAAAGTGACTGATGTGATAGAATACGGGTAAAAAGTTACTCTGTGAATTAAAGAAAAAAACAGACATTTCAAGACCCGGCTCCTTAGAAAGCCCTGTGGGCTTGAGAAGCAGCACCAGGAGCCCCCACCGGGCCGGGGGGCAAGCCTGCATGTCAGGAGCTACCACTTTGGTGTAGTGCCGAGGCCAGGACTAGGGAGGCCTTTCATGCTGACATTCCAAGTGCAGAGGAGGGCCTGGCACCGAGCTCATTCGGAGTTCAAAGGAAAGAGGCCTGGAATGACGATGGGTAACAGCTCCCAGAGCAATGGTGCATTTTTTACCCTTCTTAACTTACCCCTAAAGTTTATAAGTCTCTTTGACGTCAAGAACCACCACCAACAGGTGATTTTGCCTCCTGCCTCTGCAGGTAATGATACTCTCTGACTATTTTCAGAGACTAAAAATAGCTTAGAAGAACTGAGTCATACTGAATAACATCCTCGAGCACTGTATTTACAATACCGAAAAATGAACAAGTAGGGCTAATTCCATCATGTGCTTCTAATAGTCAACAAGGGGGGTGGGAAAGAAAAGAAAGCCCAATTGGAAAGTGAAATATGCCCACAGTCTGTTATTTTGATCGCCGACTTAAGGTTTGGTTTCCACTAAAATGTGTAACTACTTGCTTCTTCACCTTTTTCCCTCCAAAGAAGAGACTGACTCTATGTGTGCACATACTCCCTTTCTTCACTGTATAGTCTGTTATAAAGAATGCTATGACTTAGGGCGCCTGGGCGGCTCAGATGGCTAAGCGTCTGCCTTCGGCTCAGGTCATGATCCCGGGGCCCTGGGATCGAGCCCAGCATCGGGCTCCCTGCTCAGCAGAGAGCCTGCTTCTTCCTCTCCCTCTACTATTCCCCTTGCTTGTGCTCTCTCCCTCTGTCAAATAAATAAATTCTTTAAAAAAAAAAAAAAAAAAAGCTATGACTTGGGAGGGCACCTGGATGGCTCAGTCCCTTAAGTGTCTGACTCTTGATTTTGGCTCAGGTCGTGATCTCAGAGTCCTAAGATCGAGTCCCACAATGGGCTCTGCACTAAGTGGGGAGCCTGCTTGAGGATTCCCACTCCCTCTGTCCCTTCGCCCACTTGCACATGTTCACGTGCTCTCTAAAATAAACAACTAAATCTTAAAAAAAAGCTCTGACTTGAATTTTGTTCCAGCACACATGGCAGGCCAACACCCTGAACCACCACCAGACTAAACGCTAAAGTGCTGAATAAAATACTAAAAGCAAAAGACACGCACACACATAAATAAACACCTTTTAAAACACATCGCTGAGTCAGCACAAAAGGAAAGTCTCTAGTGAGGTCACAGAGGAATTGAGAGCAGAAACCCTGGGAGAAAAGTATGTGCTGAGACAGGATTCTACTCTAGGAGTCTCCTCCAGACCCTGAGTTTGAAACCCCAGAGACCCTGAGTTCGAGTCTGTACGATGAAGGCAATACTAGGGGAGGTAGGAGAGAGAGATTCCTGTATTAAGCTAGACACTGGCAACCCAAAAGGACTTCAGTAAAAGGGTAAAAGAGAGAATCTGTCATTCCAAAGTGGGCAGCAAGGAAACTTGTTTTATCATCAACCCCAAGTAGAGAAATAAGGGAAATTTCCCCTGACATCTGAGGTATTTCTGCTACCAGAATGGCTGGAGGAACACTGAGCCAGGACTTAAAGTGGCCACAAGAATGTAGTGTCCCCAGGAGACCGGCATAAGCAAAGATAACTTCCCTCTGGAAGACTGTAACTTCAGTCTGGGTATCAACATTCCCTCAGATGAGGTTCCAAGGAAAATGAGCAACTCACAGGAAAAACAAAAAACAAAAAACCCCACAAACATACAAAATACACAAGAAAACAAGGCACCATGAGTAAGAGTGAGCAGAAACAGATGGCTGAGTTAGACTTCAGATACCAGAACAGACACAAACTATAAATGTTTAATGTGCTTAACAGAAGCTTAAACACAGGAACAAGAGTGAGACTATAAAGAATGACCAAGCAGATCTGAAAGAGAACCAAATAAAATTTCTAAAAACAGAATATAATTAAAATAAAAGTAATGGTTAAGAGCAGGGATGAGACCCAAAGAAAGAGTAGTGAACCGAAGGTAAGAGCCAAAGAAATTATCCAGAATGCAGCACAAAGAAAAAGAAGATGGCGGGCTGAAAGTAAGAACTTAGAGGTCTGCTGGACCCTGTCACGCTAATTCAAGTTCCAGAAAGAGAGAATGGGGAAGAGGCATGTTCGTGAGATAATCATTTCCCGGAATTCTCTACACCTGCACTCCCCACCACGGCAGCCACACGTGGCTATTTAAGTTAAAATTTAAAATACAGTTCCTAAGTCACACTAACCATATTTCAAATTCTCGTTAGCCACACGTGGCAAACAACTGCCATACAAGACTGCACAGTGTAGAACATTTCCATGGTCAAAGTTCCACTAACTGCACTATTCTAGAACCAATGAAATTCCTATCCTCAGACCCAACATACCCAATACAGTTCAAGCGATGTCAATATCATCCACACATGGATGGACTGAGTGACACTGCAAGGTAGGAATGCTACCCAGAAGGTCTTAAAACAGGCAGAGAGAGGAGTCAGGCCATGTTAAAGGAACAACATCAGATCGCTAACTTCCTAGGAGTAACTCAGAGAGCCCATAGAAGACAGGGGAACACCACCTTCAAATATGCTGAGAGAAAACACTGTCAACCTAGAACTCTATCTTTCAAGCATAAGGCAAAATACATTTTCACACACAAAAGATTTACCAACAACAAATCTTGTCCAATGGAAATTCCAAAGAATCCATTTTAAGCAGAAGGAAAATTACCCCAGAAAGGAGGACTGGAATGTAAACAGAAATAGTAAGCAAAGATATGGTAAAATTTGATTAAATCTAAATAAACATTAGCTGTATAAAAAATAAAAAGAATGTCTAATTTTTGGTGGAAAAGACAATTACAATACTGGGCAGTAACAGACCATACTGGGGCACATGTTTGGAGTTAAATATTTTAAGGCCTTTTTGTAATTCAGGAGGAGGGTAATGATAGTAACTTCAGACTTTAACTTAGAAATGGTAACATACATGATTATGATAACCACTCGGAAAAAAAGTGACACACAGGACAAACCTTCCAAACAGTTGGGGAGGGGGCAGGTAAAATAAGAGGAAGAGGGAAAAAAATCCTGAATCAGTCCATAAGATGATAGCCAGAAATCCAAATACATCAGTAAACACAAATAAAAGCAGACTAAAACTCTCTAGTCACCAAGATCACCAGACTAGATAAAAAGGTAAAATGCAGCTATAGGCTTTTATATGCCAAGCAAATATTTACCAAAAGAAAGCTAGTGAAACCACATTAACTTTAGACAAAACTGTCCTTAGGAAAAAACACAGTAGAGATAAAGAGGGTCCCTTCATACTGGTAAAAAGTTCAATTCGCCGGGAAGATGAGACTAATTCTAAACTTAGAGAAATTTCTTTTTTAAAAAGATTTTATTTATTTGAAAGAGAGAGCACAAGGAGGGGGGGCAGTGGGAGAGGGAGTGGGAGAAGCAGGCTCCCCACTGAGAAGGAAGTCTGATGCTGGGCTCCATCCCAGGACCCTGGGATCATAACCTGAGCCGAAGGCAGAAGCTTAATCGTTCAATCGACTGAGCCACCCAGACACCCCAGCGCCCTCAACTTAGAGAAGTTTTTTAAAACACCATTTTAATTAACATCTCCATCAAGTAGACAAAAAATCAGCTAGATAAGAACAGATCAAGTAGTTTGTAAGGATACAGATGTGAACATAATAAATTCAATCTAATAGTCGTACACAGAACACCCCCATCGATTAGGGGAAATACGTAGCCTTTTTTACAAACAGGTGACACATTTATGAGGCGGACTATAGGAGAGGTACAAAGTTAGCCTCAACAAATTTTCAGGTGTAGGATGACTATCAATCAGATTCCCTGTTGACGATGCAATTAAGTTAGAAATCATTAACAAAAAGATAAATAGGAACACCCTATACTTTCAGAAATCAAACACACTTCTAACAACCATGGGTTAAAGTCTCAGAAATACGAGGTTTGTTCCAAGTAACTGAATACGTAAGAACCAATTTCTCATTAGTAAAACTGAACTGTTAGATTTAAATAAGGTTTCTAACACCTAAACTGTAGGGGTGGATTTTCCATTGTGCATATAAACTTAAAAAGGAAAAGTTTACTAAAACACACAATTAGGGGTGCCTGAGTGGCTCAGTCGGTTAAGCGTGTGCCTTCGGCTCAGGTCATGACCTCAAGGTCATGGGACTGAGCGTCACATCGGGCTCCCTGCTCAGTAGGAGCCTCCCTCTCTCTCTCCCTATGCCTGCTGCTCTGCCTACTTGTGCTCTCTTTCTGTCAAATAAATGAAAAAGTCTTTAAAAAAAAAAAAGTGCACAATTAAAAGAACAACAGTTTACAGCTGGAGAAAGTTTCCTAGTGGTCACTGATCTCCTTGGAATACCTTTTGCACTTTCAAACTGGAGAGCAAGGAATCCAGGCAAGAAAATTCAACATTCCTTCATGTAGTAACAGTTTATCAGGAGCCTCGCCTGTGCCACTCACACAGGATTCCAAGGTGAGCCAGACACACGCAGTCCCAGCCTCCTGGGGCTGAGAGCATCCTACAGGACACAGCCACTAGACGCAAAAATGGCAGCCTGGACATACAATGTGAGCCTGTAACAGAGGATGGGGGATCAGGAAAGGCTTTCCAGAGGAAGAGATGCTTTGAGCTGAAACTTAATGTGTTAAAAAAAAAAAAAAAAAAAAAAAAACGCATCTGGAGGGAAGAGGCAAGAGAACAGCATTCCAGAAAAGAACAGAACAGTATAGATGAAGTTAAAGAAGTTTAGGTAGGCGAAGTAACATAATTTTCAGACAGTCAATACAGAAACGGGGCAGTAGAAAACTGCAAAAAATTTATGCCTTCTCATCTATTCCTTTCTCAATACGAATGTGGTTAACCTTTCTACTATCCGAATTTTCGGAGCTACACAAATACTGTCCAGATATTCTATTTATTAAGACATTTAAAACTTACTTTTATACAAAATTGAATAGTTAGAATTTTCTATACTGTTTTTAAAAAAACAATCAAATCCAACATTAATCCTTAAGGCTTAACACCGGATTTGAATAGAATTATCTTTCTATTCTTACACTCAAATAAAGAGGTTTCTGCTCAGGAGAGACTACAAAATATGCTTTCTACTGTTCTCACTAATGTAGATCATGGAATGGTCCTGAGCAATTCACTCATTTCCTCCCAGTATTTTCAATACTCCACACCCACTCAATTCAACCAAGCACTACCACAAATATTTTAGATACTGGAGACAGAAAGAAAAAAAAAAAAGTGCGTTTGGGACTCCCAGAATCTTGTTAAAATGATTACTGCTAAAAGTGACTATGTAAGCACAAAAGGAACCAACTTAGTTACCAAAGGTTAACTCCGACATGGAAATTACAACTAAATTATATAGCTATGGATTAACTTCCATTAACTATTTTTATGCTCCTTTTGATATATGTGGGCCAAAACCAAATTTCTTTCCCAAGACTTAATAAATAAAACTTAATTGACTCCTAAATCCACTACAGGATTGTGATAAACAACCTTCTGAGGTTTCCAGGGGAAGCCAAGCCTTCACAGGCGTATTAGCCCTTCACTGTATTTGTTAAGGGAGATAAGATTGGAGTCTGAATAATGTACCTACTTACAACCGAATTCAGCATCCTCCTGAGTAGCGATTAGAAACAAAGAAGATAATCCCTTTAAATGTGCAGTTACTGATTAACTTTCTTTGGCAGTGAAAAATTGCCCAAAGTTTTTCTTCTAAAAGATAATTTCTTAGTATTGTGAACATAGCAGTTTTTTTTTTTTTTAAATCACGACAGTTCAAAGATAACTGCATCTTGGAAAAAACACATCAGAGCAATACGTAAGAAAATAAGTTCTGAAAAGAACTGAGGCCATTCTCTGGTAAACTCAAAGGGAAACTCAACACCGCCTAACCTAGCCAGATACTGTGTTTATTTTTCATCAAACACATACTGTGTTTATTTTTCATCACTGTTAATTTGCAGCAAAAGCCCGAGTGCCACAGAAGTTTGAAATTTCATAAAAAGTTAGAAGTTATTACTGAGTGCATGCTCACCACCTACCCAATTAAAGAGAGGAAAGGAAAAACCCCAAACTACTCAGATGTCAGCAAAGGCAGGGGTGTGGTTGCAGGGGGGAGGAAAACACGGACAACTTTCCTCTCTGGTAATGATGAAAAAAAAAAAAAAAAAAGAGAGAGAGAGAGAGAGAGAGACTGGTTTGACACAAGGATCACCAGGAAGTAGGAAAACCAGACAATGGAGTTAGGGTCCTCTTTTAACAAGTGTTTCTTTGCTCTTCCTTTCTTAAGTTGGAAGTGGCTTGTCATCACGTGAACATGGAGATGAATACCTCGTGGAAGAGTGATTAGAGAGAGAGAGAGAGACAGACTTGGAATCACGGGAATCTGCCTCCAGAGTAGTGTAGGTAATAAGGTAGAAAGTGCTTACACGTGCTTTAAGGCTCGGTTTAGTGAGGACATGTGCCATTCAAGTTTAGTACAACGATCACCGTCCTTTTCAACTTTACAGAAAAACTAAGTTCGGTTTTAATTATCCAAAGAAGTTTTCATTATGTATACCTGTGCTAGTTGCTAACTTGGGTCCTACTGAAAGGAGGGTACCGGGAACATGCATCAGATCAGAGCGCAAAACACAACACTGACCTCCGCTGAACGCACGTCTACCACAAACAGCTTTTAAGGCTGCAAGATGAGTGCAAAATAGGACGTCTAATTGTTAATTTCTGGAATGTTTGGCAACAAACCTCAAAATCAAATTTCCTTAGAAATCCTTGGCTTGAGTTTAGTTTTTAAAAAGATCAACACAAAATTATCTACGTTAAAAAGGTACGGAGTTCAACCACATCTAATAAAACCGAGGAAGAACATAGCCATTAATGTATTAACAAGCAGGTAAGTATTTCAATAACAGCAGACGACAGGTTCCCTGGAGGAAAAATCTACATTAAAAAAAAATAAACACTGCACCTGGGCCGATTCAGAGCACAAACTAAGAGACTGAAATGACATCAATCTTATCTGCCAAAGGGATTTCAAATTGTGTATCCTTTCCTAAATTATCCCTGATCCAAAAACAGAAACCCAACAACAAGAAATAAGGTTTTCATCAACCCAAAAGCTCAGAGATTTCAAACATAAATATGGAAGAGGGTGTCTATGCTGTATGAAGGTGACATCACAAGAACTATTTGCAAAAGTCAAGCCATTCCTCAAACCACATCACTAGCTCTAGGAGGGGTCTCCTACCAGGAGTCCTCAGTGATTGTGACTTTCCCAGTTACTACTTTGCATGAAGAACTAAAGAAAACGCCCCAGGAAAGGCGGCGGGGTAGGCTGGCTCCTGCACGGTCAGGTAGCGAAGGGTGACCGCTAATGCCACCAACAATACCCTAAAATAAGCAAACCACCACGCCTGGCCAATTACCAAGCTCGAGTCAAAGTTCCACCACGTAATTCAGGCCTGGGCCTTTTTTCAAGCAAACTCGTTACTGAAAGTACAGTCATTTCCCTCTCTGTATTTTATTCACGCTGGAAATACCATTCAAACCGAAAAGGTAGCAAAACAAAAGGAAAAAAAAAAAAAAGAAAAATGAAGGAAGTGGAGGCACGTTCAATATGCCTTTTCCCTCAAGCGGGAGCACTGGCTCCCCGGCCGTCATTTGAAAAGCCCCGTCCTCTCCGGCGGGGCTCGGGCCCCCCAAACCAGCCGGGGTCCCACCCTCCGGCGGAGGGAGGGGCGCTCCCCGCGGCGGCGGCGGGCAGCGGACGCCACTCGGGCCAGGAGCCGGGTATCCCGGGGGCCGGGCGGCTCCCCCGAGCGAGCTCCGGGGCTGCGGGAACTTTCCCTCGCTCCCGCCCGGCCGCAGCCCACGCTCAGGCGCAAACTTTGCAGACGGCGCCGCTGGCGTCCGGGGTCCCGCCCTGAGACCCTCCCGCGCCGCGAGCCGAGCCCCCGAGCGCCCGAGCCCCGCGTGACCGGCCCTGCGGGCTCTGGCTGGGCCGCGCCGCCGCCACCGCCCGCGCCCCCGGCCCCGGCCCCGACCCTCCCCGCGCCGCCGCGGGCCCGAGCGGCCGACCGGGCCTGCGCCGCGCGCCCCTCACCTTGGTGGCCATGGCGGGCGGCTCCCCCGGCCCGGGACGGCCGGCTCCTCTCCGGCGCCGCGGCTGTCGGCCCGAAGCGGGCGGGCGGGTGAGGGCGGCGGCGGCTACGGCTGGGCCCCGGCGCGGCGGCGGCTCCGCCTCGGCCCGGAGTCTCGGCGCTCAGGCCCGGCCGCTGGGCGCTCGGCGACTCCAGCCGCCGCCCGCTCCTCCAGTTCCTGAAACTCCCAGGCTGCGCGGCCCCCGCCCCTGCCGGCCGAGCCTCCCATTTACCGCGGCGTGCGCGGCGCGGCCGGCGGAAGCGCGCCCGGTGCCCTCGGCCGGCCCGGCCTCCTCTCGCACTTTCCGCCCCCGCCCCGAGCCTCCGCCCCGGCCCGCGCCGCCGCCGCCGCCGTCGCCGTCCCCGTCGCCGCAGCCGGGCGCCCTTTGTTCCCGCGCCGGCCGCGTCCCGAGAGGCTGCCGGGCCGGGGTCGGCGTCCCGCCTGGCTGCCCGCGGGAAAACTTCAAGGGGTGTAGGGATTCGCTTGGGTCCCCCTGCCTGAAGGACTGGTCCGACTGTCTCCGCAGACCGCGCCGTAGGCGGCGGCTGAAGTTTCTGGTGCCCGGTGTACCGGGTGAGGTATAACTCTGCGACCCCCTGGCAGGGCCTGAGTCACCCGCGGGGTTCTCTCCTCGGGTGGGGATTGCTGTTGCCGGTTGTGCTCTCGGCTGAGTAAAATAAGTGCTAAATAAACAGCCAGAACGGAGGGGAGCAATGGCTTCCCGATCCCACTGGCCCTGGGGAGAGGGCAAGATGGAGTCACTCATGTCAAGTAGTGAGCTAATCAGCAAAGGGGCTAAGGGCCCCGCAGCTGAGACCAGCTATCACCCAAACCAGCACAGAGTGGCAGCACCAAGGACTGATAATCAGTAAGCCCACAGAATCTGGAAGAACCAGGGGCTGATAATCACTAGAACCGAAGAGGCCTGCAAAGGCCCAGGACTGATTAGACTCCTTTAAAAAGAGAGGACCTGTGCAGCGAACTGTCAGACTCTCCAGACGCTGACCTTCCGCGTCTGACCCCGCTGGAAAGGCTCTTCCTGCTTGGTCTCTGAACAGAGCAGGGATCCTCCATGGCTCACATAATAAGCAGTGATCATGGAGAGCTGACCCGGACCAGGCAGAGTCGTCCTCTTAGTGGTGCCCAGGGACTGACCTCGCCTTTGGTTCCTTAACTTCTCACCTTTATGGTATCTTGTTTTGTGTGAGGTGTATGAAGCCCAGTTAAATGGGTAGTGAAATGCCATTGAGTATGGAATCCTGAACCTGCTTTACCACCATGTTAACCTTGCTTTATGATTGAATAAAGCTGACACTGTGGAAAGACACAACTTGTGTACGGGCCTTTAGAGCGTGCTAGCAAAAGTTGGCTTAGTCAGCAGGATTCCATGTCACTGACTCACTATGGGCTTTTAGAAAATTCGGAAGAATTGGGAAAAAAAACCCTTTTTGAGTCTTGCTGGAATTGACTACAGCAGAATTAAAAACAGTAAGTTGGGGGATACATTTGTGTGAATATAGACTTTCCACATATCTTGCTTAGGGTGAGATCCTAAAGTATTGGCACGGGTGGACCAAACGGATACCAGCTCTATGCAGGGAGTAGTTGGCAGTGGAAGCTCGTCAGGGTTACCCCTTTACCAACCGGGCATGAGGTAGAACTAGCTAGAGCCGAAACCAAGGGAGACCACCTCAGAAAGGCACTCGGAAGCTTACGATAAATTAAACCATTCAGGAACAGTGCATAAATGCATGTCACTGGGGGCCAAAATAATCCATAACCTGAAGGAAAAATATGAACAAAAATTGTGTAAAAGCCTATATACATATCCCAGGTATAAGTGGGAAATAGAATTCAACATAGTTAAGAAACTATATATAACAGCTGCTGGAATATAAGAAAGGAAGAAAAATGTGGACACTAGGTAAACACCTAAAAATGACGTCCAGTAAGTCAGACATCACAGGTTGCATAAAAGACCTGTGGTACCCCCACAGAACTAGAAGTCAGAAAAAGGCTCACAACTAGGACCTCAGGGGATGTAATCATGGATCTGAAGGATCCTAAAAATGTGAAAGTGCTAGTGTCCCCAGGGGGCTCCCCCTGCAGAGGTTCCCATCTTACCGATGAAAACCATGTTGCAGCTAGACCAGGACAAATAAAAGGGCAAGGAGCTAGCTAACAGAATAATAAGGAAGGCCAAATCGATGAGTAATTTGAGTTTAAAGGACGAACCACTCTTGGGACCACACGACTCCATCCTGAGGACTCAGGAGACTATGATAACTCCACAGTGGGGGATGATTATCAAAGCAGACCTATCATTAGAAGGAAAAGAGTGGTAGATTATAATCACAGGCAAGGACAACCCACAGAAGTAGCGGCAGATAGTGAATATACTCGCGCTTAACTTAAGAAGGTTAGGACAGATTTCTGTAAAAAACCATATCTGATGTAGACTGCTTACTCCATGCGTGGGATAGTGGAGCAAACGCGATAGCACTATTGGGTACAGAGAGACATCAGGTATCTTCTTTAGCTGAAAACCCCTCATTAAACCATTCATTTATGGAAATACATAGAAAGGACACATAGGAACGCATGTATTATTCAAATGGTTCACAGAAAGAAATCCCAGGGTTACTTGGCAAGAAATAAAAAAGAACATTGCAGGGAATGCACCATGTGTAAACAAATGATAGACAAATATGGGTACACTGCACCAATAGACACATACAAACCCACTACATTTAATTTTATAATACAAATAGGTTTCATAGGACTGCTAAATCACAGTTATCAACAGAAGCATGCATCACCAGGGGATACATAGACACAACCTGGGGATAGCTATGGTTACGTCAAGGTCCTCAGCCCGTGCAACCATAAGACTCCAGAATCACAGGCAGCTCACTTTGGAGTACCAATAACAGTAGAGAGTGACCAGGGAACTCACTTTACAGCCACGTCCATTAAAAAGCCCTGTGAGCTCTGGAACTTAGGATGGAATTATCATCAAGCCTATAACCCTATGGCTGCTGGATATATAGAAAGATTTAACTGATTATTAAAAAGAGAATTACAACTGGTAGAAAGACAAGGGAGTTTTCAACAGGCCCTGGATGTGGCTTGCTTTGTGCTAAATCAAAGAGATAGATTACAAAAAGAGGGTCCTCATAAGATCTTAAACACTTCTGCCCCAGATGTAGGAAAAAGGGAGGTACCAGTAGACACGCACACACTTCATATAAAGTAGCAACAAAACTGAGGGACAATCTGTCTCCTTTCAGGATATTGTTGCTCACAGACATGGAAACACTTACTGGACTTCAGGGGCCAAAGGATAGCTTCAACTTAAGAAAATCCCGAACTTTCCCCCCAGGGCATACATTAAGAATAATTGGAGGAGGAAGTGGGGCGCCTAGGTGGCTCAGTAGGTTAAGGGTCCAGCTCTTGATTTCGGCTCAGGTCATGATCTCACGGTCCTTCCTCAGGTTCTGTGCCGGGCATGGTGCCTGCTTAAGGTTCTTTCCCTCTGCCCTTCACCCCCCACTCGTGCTCTTTCTCTTAAAAAAAAAAAAAAAAGGAATAATTGGAGGAAAACTGCATTCAAACTGGGATCATACTATGCCTATTGGATTATACTTTGGCTAGTAACTAGCACACTCATGTGGGTGTTATATTATACAAGCATGTCAGGTATGTGTAAAATACAACATTCCTCCTATTATAGATAAGAAAACTGCCACATTCTGCATCCAATCCATGTGTCCCTGCTCACTTGTACAGCAGCTGTTTGTGCACTTGTCATCATAAGACAAGAGATACACAAGCACACCAATGCACCATCAATTAGGATACAAATATCCAGTGTTGATCTAGTTTCCTGGCAACAAGGCTGCTAAGGAAAATATTTTTAATAATTACCAATAGCGTCCTGATTTTTGGTCTTACTGAACTAACTGGATGCGTCACCTATCGCCACCACAGAAATTGCAACAGTGGTCAGTTCCCAATTATCGTGCAGAAACCCAGTTAACTACACAGTCTGCCTAATTAACAAAGCATTAAAAGAATAAGATTTTCTGCAATAGAGAGACGCACCAAATACCAGACTCTACCACACCAGACCCCACAGAATCTCCCGACAGTGATCTCGGCTCAGCACAGATAACTTGGGAAGACAATCCAGAAATTACCCGTCATTGGAAGCAGCCTGGGAAGATCTCTCAGATGTGTGGTGAGAGCTGTAAGATGATGACACCTGGCCACAGCAGGGATGTGCTGATTGGTTTAAGTGCCAAGACGTCCTGACTCCCATGAGGCATATGAATTTTAATGATTGCTTCTTGACCCAACTATCAGTAGCATTAGGAACTTAACAAGGATTAGTGGAGGTCACAGACATAGGTCACTTAATTGATATTTGTTGGCTTTCAACATACTATTGTCAACATGTACAAGGGCTGATTAATCAGAGGGATAATAGAGGACATTATTCTAGGCTGGAAACATACCCACATGTACCACATGATTGCCAAGATGTGGCGGTCAGTTTCATGTATCTTAATCATAAATACGGCCACTATCCCAAGGAACACAAGAGTTACCAATAATACTTTAGGTCCTGAATATGACGTAACTTTCCCTATACCACAAAACCAGCCCACACCAAAATTCAATTTTTCAAATCATGCCCCAACCACAGCAGGGTTGAACACATACCAGGCTATATTTTATACAATGACATCTCCCTTTTTCCAGACCTAATTACATACGTGCTTAATTGCACTAGAGCTCAAAAAGCAACTTTAAGACCCTTTTGCACTTATAGTAGTGATATTAAGCTTTGCCAACAAAATTTTTACTCTGGCTTACAAACCGTATACCTTTATGGAGCCGCACATAAAATCGATCACACACTAGATGACTGAAGACAGCACATGATAAATGTGAAAGACCAGAATTATGCTCATTCCATGAAGACTTTTATAATATCTCAAACCAATATGCCACTCATATTACAAACAAAATTTTAAGTGAAGACATGGAATTAACCACATTCATTGAATTTAAAAACATTAGTACTATACTACATAATCTCCCTGCAGAAACATATGTACCCAACAAAGAGCATACATTCCGGGATATTTCCAGGCATCACATGCATGAACCTTGTTACACTCATAAAAATCCTGCATCAACACATGGTATGAATTTTGGTCCCAACTGGGTATGGAACAAGAGGATGCATATGACAAATATGAGTATCTGGAAACTACTACTAGTCCTCATAGTACTGCTAGCACTACTACTACTAAACCCTCATTATATCGTTTTCTACACTTTAACCCACCCCTAGACAAAGTTCCAGTGCCAACTGGGTACCCAAAGGATTACAACATCATATCCACAAACAACAATGTTATATAGTATGAATATTATTTAATAGATTTTCCAAACTTTCTATTTTTTTTGGAAATTTTTGCATGAGACATTAAGATTCACATTGTAATAATACACATGGCACTTGGTATGCCAAGACTTCATCAATCTACCTAACACCTGAAGGACTTTATACAAGAGGAAATGGAACATTTGCACCCACAGAATTAAATTGGAAATTAAAAATAGGACCAGCCTTGCTTACACAGCCAGATCACACTTCACACCCCAATCTAGACCTGATTTACATGTACCCAAAAAACCCACATTATTATATGGGACAATTATGCCATAATTGGACATTGGCATGCCTGAGAGGCTTTAAAAGTAATTTTACCACACACCTACGTGGGGACAATGCTATAAGACTAATGCTTTTAAAACCAATTCTTGCATGCTTTCCACTGAACCTTACAGTGGCACATACAAAGGGATATTTTTACACAGAATATTCAGGGAACCTAAACTATCAATTTAGAACAATTCAGACTTTAAAACATTGGGGTACAGGGTGCGGCCATTACACTGATGGACTAGTAAATTGCTCTGGAGCAGGACCTATGAGCTCAAATTCAGTTGTTGACATTTTTTGCATACCAATTCGTAAGGGAATGGAATCACAAATCTTGAACAACACCATGATCAGGCAACTCCCACTTAATGGTGCAGCTGAATTTAAGTTACACTTCACTAACACGGGATGTAGTATGCAATGGAATGGTGGCACAAGCAAAGGTTACACATGCGTGCCACATAACACCTCCATCATTGAAAACATCCCCATGGAAAATATCGTCATGGCACCGTGTCCTCATGGAAGTGACGTCTCCTCCAGTGGTAACACTTTTGGACATCATCCAGGCTTATCAAAATTTAGATGCAATATTACATGATAGAATATTTCCAGAGCTCGTCCCCTACTGCAGGCTAACATCACAACTTACAAACTGCCAGTTAATATGACTAATTGTTGGACATCTGGGTACCCCGAAGTTAAAAGAAAATGGTTCCCAGAACAGTCTATGATACCTATACAATCATACCTAAATAAGTTTCAGCACGTAAGAGGTAGATGAAGCAATAGGATCTTCATTTGTGATCATATTCTAGATAATTGTGATAGACTTGCAGCTATGAATCCAGCTACTTTAGGCCCTTTCACACCTACATGGTATAAGACACAACAACTCAAATGCTCCAACACTAATCCTACCTAAGACACATCTTTTTGTAAATGGCTTAAGATAAATGGCACATAGGGTGCTACCTTAATATCAAAATCTGCAGTCAATCTGTCTAACATCACAAAGGAAGTGATCATACTGGTATGTCCATAAGAACAGCTAGATTCAATACATTTTTATACCTTCTGGTTAAGAAAGCCTCGATTATACAAGGAAGATCACCAGCATGGTGGGAAACATTGAGAACTGATCCAGGTATGCAACAGTATTTCTTCTCATTGATCCGACCATCAGATGCACAGTGAGTAGAACACACATGGTGGGCACAGCACCCTATCTATGAGAATATATCCAGAACTGATTCATCTATACCAGTTTACGTAAAGGACGTACCTTTGACAAATATGGTGTATCACCCAACAGCCCAGGCCCATGTATTGTTGAGAGACGTTGGAACACTGCACATTGCATGAGAACTTTCCACTGGAAACCACAATGGACGCGTGACCTTACCAATCCAACACCCAAAATCCTCAAGACAAATATGTTTGAACCTATATTACTTAACCCTGTGAGAATTGTATATAAACCTATGTCACAGAGAGTTGAAATAACAAAAGGAACAATTCAATTTGTTCTCTATACAACCTGAATGTAAAATTTATGCAACAGAAATAGGAACGACCACCCATGAATTACCCAACTTACCACCTATTGATAAAATCGGGCTTAGAAACGCCCTACAATTCCTGATAGGACTGGGTATCATTTCTAACTTAATTATCTCTGGGATACAAGAAGCAGAAATCCAGGCTCTTAAGCAGGAGCTATTTGCATTTTAAAAAACACGCTCACCCCCTATTTAATGCAGTAGGTGATCTAGGTTCCAAGAACTCAGCGTTCAGAGAACTACAGTCCATTGTCTCAGCTATGTGTGATTACCATGCCTACCGACTGAAATCTAACTATGACATTGCCCATAAGGTCCCAGCCCTCTAACACTATTTACTCAATCTTAGACATTTCTACGTAAGAGACCAGTTTAAAAAATAGTTGCTACAGAATCAGTAATCTCCTGGAGAGAGCATGGAATGGTATCAGAAACATTATTGTAACAGGGAAGGTGTCTTCTTCTGACTGGACAGAGTCTCTCCTACAGTTAGACACCTCCAGGCCATCTGGTTATGACAATACAGGACAATATAAACTTTCATCATTAAGACTATTAGGGAGTCGGGGTGCCTGGGTGGCTCAGGTGGTCAAGCATCTGCCTTCAGCTCAGGTCAAGGTCCCAGGGTCCTAGGGTTGAGCCCTACATTGGGCTCCCTGCTCAGCCAGGAACCTGCTTCTCCCTCTCCCTCCGCACCCCTGCCCCCCGCCAGCTTGTGCTCTCTCTGTGCTCTCTTGCTCTCTCTCAAATAAGTAAATAAAATCTTAAAAGAAAAAAAGGCTCTTGGGGGTAAAAGCCTATCAGCATATGATGCGTATACCGACCATACCACAAGTACATGGTAACACAGCACTTTTGACAACCCACACACCCATATAGACTGATGGATATTTACTACCCAGAAAGAGTAATTACCTGTATATCTGGCATGAACTGGAAATCAATGCTAATCTTCATCCTCTAGCAACAACATCCATGGAAAATTTATTCTTCCACGTGGGACACTTTTCAGCTGGATAATTTGTGCTAAGAACTCCTCAGAGGTCACCTTCTTTAATCACATAGGAGGCAGATACCGTCATCACCATCAACAAAGAATGCACTAAAATACTGCATGCTCTTAATGTAGCATTTAATAATATTATTAAAATCGGTACCTTTATCTTCGAATATTCATGTAAGGATTTTCCAGCATCCCATCACACCAAAGTAACAGAAATACCTTGGGTGAAAACTGACAAGATTGATAAACTCTAGATGAAAACTTAGAAGGACTCAGGGTGGCCCACAAAACTTTGCCCAGCAAGCAAACCCACTTTGAACACGCTGCACAGGCCATTCCTGCGGCCTCGGTAGTCCCCAACCCCAACCTAGCCACACTAAGCAGAGATATACAAAACTTAAAGAATAAATGTTCCTTTCTGGAATTGCTAACAAAACCTTTAAACATGTCATTTGATCTGGCTCCCGGTCTGACTATAACCCTTTAAAATACTTAAAGATGGGATGGGATTACTTCTCTACTCATATTTGAGAATCCATTAAGGAAACCCTTCTACTGCTCTTAGCTATTATTTTTGCTATCTTATTAAAAAAGCTATTAAAATGTTATGCACCTTCAGGCTTAAGAAGGGAAGGAAGATTACAAAAAGACTATGATTAACCATACCCTCCCTGTTCTTTTCTGTATGCGCCGTGAGCCTATGTTGAAGATTTCATTCATATTTTTGGACTTCTGTCTACCCTATTTGATAACATGATTTTCATTTGATTTTGTTCATTTGTTAATTTACCTTCAATGAATTCAGATTTAGTTTGGTTTTTAACTTGACTTAATTCTTATTAAATAGGACTTAGAATTTGAGCTTTTATTCTGATTTGACTTTATAACCTGACTTAATTGATATTTGATTTAATCCTTACCTGATTTTGCTTTACTCTAAGTTGATTTACCTTTATCTGACTCAATTTTAATTATCTAACTAGTTTTGATTTGTTGTGACTTTCATTTTATGTTGTCAATTGACATTTCATATGATTTGAGATTGATTTGATTTTGTTTGATTTTCATTGGAACACTGATTACATGCTTAGATTTGCCTTTATCCACAGCAGAGTAAAACCATACCGCTAATGTGGTTAAAAACATATTTGATTCCTGCGTGACCCTTATGGATTAGTCATGAGTCATCACGGGGTGGGATGGGGAGAGCAAGATGGAGTCACTCATGTCAAGTAGTGAGCTAATAGGAAAGAGATCAAAGGCCCCACAGCTGAGACCAGCTATCACCCAAACCAGCACAGACTGGCAGCGCCAAGGACTGGTAATCAGTAAGCCCACAGAATCTGGAAGAACCAGGGGCTGATTATCACTAGAACCAGAAGAGGCCTGCAAAGGCCCAGGACTGATTAGACTCCTTTAAAAAGAGAGGACCTGGGGGCGCCTGGGTGGCTCAGTCGTTAAGCGTCTGCCTTCGGCTCAGGGCGTGATCCCGGAGTTCTGGGATCGAGCCCCACGTCAGGCTCCTATGCTGGGAGCCTGCTTCTTCCTCTCCCTCTCCCCTGCTGTGTTCCCTCTCTCGCTGGCTGTCTCTCTGTCACATAAATAAATAAAATCTTTAAAAAAAAAAAATAAATAAAAATAAAAAAAAAATAAAAAGAGAGGACCTGTGCAGCGAATTGTCAGACTCTCCAGACGCTGACCTTCCACGTCTGACCCCGCTGGAAAGGCAGCTGCCCCTGAAGGCTCTGCCTGCTTGGTCTCTGAACAGAGCAGGGATCCTCCGTGGCTCACATAATAAGCAGTGAACACAGAGAGCTGACCCCGACCAGACAGAGTCATCCTCTCAGTGGTGCCCAGGGACTGACCTCGCCTTTGGTTCGTTAACTTCTCACGTTTATGGTATCTTGTTTGTTGTGGGACTTTATTGTGTTTTGTCTTGTGTGACGTGTATGAAGCCCAGTTAAATGGGTAGTGAAATGCCACTGAGTATGGAATCCTGAACCTGCTTTACCACCATGTTAACCTTGCTTTATGATTGAATAAAGCTGACACTGTGGAAAGACACAACTCGTGCACGTGCCTTTATGGTCTGCTTGTGACACCCTCCAGGGAGGTTCTGTTTCCAGCCTGAAGGTTACCACAGGCTCTTGATCCCAGCTGGAGCTTCTGGGCCGGGACGTGTGGGGATTTTGTTCTGAGATGTTCAATTAACCTCCTTCTGGACTCTTGATAAATTTGAAAATGCCTCAGGGCCCTGGAGGTTCGAGGGAGACACAACAAGCTTCCTGAAGTGGAAATGAGAGGTCTAAAAGTTTCCATTTTTTTGGTCAAAACATTTCTCTTCAGTGTAGATATATGGGTTTTATTAATAAATGAATGACTCACATTGAGTGGCAAGGTTTTCACTCAAGTACAAAAGACATGACAGGGAGATAGATCTTAATTGGTATATTAGTCTGGTACATTTTGTTTTTATTATCAGGGATATATGTTAAAAGAGGCAGCTATCAAATCAGATCAACCTTAGTCTAGGAAAGCGGTAGAGTTAATGTCAAATTTGTGTCCTCCAAAGATATTCTATCTGACCTCCAGAGATTTCATTAGGTACATTCAACAACAGAGTTTAAAAAGAATATGGCGCTACAGAGCGCTGTGACCGTTTGTTTGCTGAGGTCATGGCTGAAGCGATGGTCTTCATAATACTCCTTAAGGCTTTCCTAAACGAAAGGAAAGTTGGAGACCAGCATTTGTTGACAGCTTACTTGCCCTATAGTAGGCTCTCACATGCCTTAATCTCATTTAATCCTTATAAGAAACCTTTGAGAAAGCTATTATTGTCCACTATTTACAGACATGAAGAAATCAAGGCTTACTTAAATAATGTGGCTGATTTGGTAATATTTATCAACATTGGAAATGACCGTAACTGTGGACCTAGTGGCTTTACTTCTAGGGATTTATCCTGCTGTCTGACTTGGGGAAGTGAGAAAGATGCTCAGTAAGCCATTGCTTTGTGAGAACCCCAAACAGAAAGCAACCTGTATGTTTGTTAACAGGACTGTCTCAATAAATATGGTATACCCACAAAAATGAAATACTAGGGAGCCCATAAGAAAGTGGTACTGTTTTAAGAGGCATTAATAAAGGTAAAAAAAATATTATAGTACAATCCTTTTGTGTAAGAAATATGAAAATACATTGTCTATGCCTAGGAAATTCCTGAAAAGAGTCACCAGATGCTATCATCAGAAATTTTGCATAAAGGTGTATTGCTTTATCTTAAGAATGAGTATACATTTTAACAAACAACTAAGAGCACACACTAGTATGTGGAAAATCCAGGATTTGAACTCAAGTAATAATGTTAAGTATTGAGGTTTCCATATTCATGGAATCCACACAGGTGCCTGCAGCCATTCAAGAATGCATGTTTTGCTAGGAAGTCAAGGTCGCTCCTAGGACCTGTGCACACTCAGTTGAGAAGTTCTGGGCAATTGATCATTTTGGGCACCAGGCACCAAGAAAGCCAGAAGACCAGAGAGTCCAAGCCTTTTCTACTTGAACAATTTCTATAGCCTTGGTTTCATTTTTGGAAGTAACCACAGAGACACCAAACCCAGAATGACCAATGCAAATCAACATAAATAGTTCAATAAAAGTGAATCACCGTGTATATTCTTGAGGCGTTGTTTAGAGAGCCCGGAAGTGTGGTCACTGATGTAATCCTCATGTGAGCCTGCTGTCTGCCTCTCCTTCATGTCACCCTCCCAGATCTGCTTCAACCACACTGGCCTCTCCCTTCATCCTGACTTCTGAGCAGCACACTCCCTTCCAGGGCAACGCCCAGGACCAGCTCCTTGGGTGGCCATGTGCAAAAGGGACCGTGCCCAGATGGACCCTGTCCTTGCTTTAATGCTCTGTTCTCACCATCTTTAAATTCTTAATCGGGGAACAAAGGGCCTCACAATTTCATTTTGTGCTGGGACTCCTAAATTATGTTGCTTATGTTGTTCCTTTGTCTGAAATATTCCCCAACCACCAACCGTCCACCCTCCCCACCGCACCCACACACCAGCTAACCTCCCACTCACCTTTCAGAGCTCCCATGAACTGTCCCGGCAGTTACAAGTCTTAGGGAAATCTCCCTGGCCCCCAGTCTAAGTCAACTTCTGTCAATATAAGTTCTCATAGTACTGGTTTCCTTGCCTTTGGAAACTTATCTCAGTTTGTAATTCATGGGAGTGACCATTTGCCTGCCTCCCTCGTCAGACTGTAAGTACGTTAAGGAGAGAAGGTTCTGCGCTCTTGTCTCACACGCGCCCCTGCTCACCTAGCTCACAGGAAGCCCCCACTAAAAGAACTGTGTGAAATGAATGAGTAAAGGAATGAACGAAAGGACTTATGAATCACAAATTAAGCAATACAGTATTTGTCTAAGTTGACTTTCGAGCAACTCTCAGGATTCTGTGGAACACATCTGAAAACCACTGTCTCCATCATTACCCATGCTAATGTGAACCATTGCACAATACAAGCTTCCACAAATTTTATTACTCAATAACATCCTGTTTTTTTTTTTAAATAGTCTTCAGAAGTGTTATTCCTCTACGAAGTTTTATGGAGTAATTTGAGGCTATAATGTTGCTTTTGGCTGGTGTGTATGAAAATCAAGCTGCTAAGCTGAGCAGCATTTACTGGAGATGTTAAAAATGTGATAAATAAAGATTTTAATTACGTTCAGAATCTCTCTAGTGTGACTTACCATTGAAGTGCACGTCTCTCATGCACTTTCTAGTTATTGGTTGGCATTTGTTTGTCTTGCATGTAAGTACCAAGTCCATGGGATTATAAAATACCAGTCCACTCATTTACAGGTGCAGAATCGAGACCAGGGTAGTTAAGGGACTCACTCATAGCCATGAATTAAGCCAGAGCAGGGACAGGGGCCCACTTCTCTTATTATGACAGGTCTCCAAAACACGTCATTTTCAAACTACAAATGTTTTAGGTGACAGGTTTGAATGGAGTTTTGTGAAGGTAGGGAGAGTCACTGGTAAAAACAGGACAAGGACTCCTGTCCTGGAGGCACCGCCCACCCACACTAGAAGAACAAAAGAAGCGTGACATCGTTTCCTCTCATCCGATGAGTTCCAGATGCCCAGTGAAACAACAACTTCTCCCAAATGAAAAAGTTGAATTTACTCAGGACAATCATAGAAAGCCCTGGGCGAAGTCGGGATATAGACGGCTTCTGTTTTCTACTTCCATTTGAAAAACCCATTCATGCCTCTTTCTTGCCTCCAGTCCACCTGCTTCCCTTGACAGGCTTCCTCGGAGGTGGCATCCTACACAGGCTGCCCACAGAACCCCAAGCCCCAGCACTGAGCCTGGCACACATTTCCTCAATAGTCAGAGTTTCCAGTGCCCACACTGGTGCGAGCACAATTGGTTAGCAAAAGAATTTGACTGGTATTTGCAGACAGATTTTGATTATAATGAGATTGCACTTTCAAAAGGAAAAAGAGCTGCTCGGTTTAGGTTTTGCACTCTTGTCATGCCAAGGAGGTGGAGGGATAGGGGTTCTGAGGAAGCCTGTGCTACAGACACAGCTGGTGGCAAGAGGAGAAGAACGGCCATGGACAGTCTGCGTTTGTTCAGTGGCATTTAGTTGTGATGACTATATACTCGGGAAGTTAAAGCATTTGGTCTTAACTAAAGCAATTAGTGACTTCATTGTTGTAACTCAGAAACTCTCCAGCCCCAAACTCATTGTTTCACAGCAAAATGTTTTAAAATTCATCTTTTATTTTATTTTATTTTATTTTATTTTATTTTATTTTATTTTATTTTATTTTATTTTATTTTATTTTATTTTATTTTATTTTATTTTATTTCTGAGATCAAAAGTCAGATGCTCAACTGATTGAGCCCCCCCCAGGCACCCCTAAAATTCATCTTTTAAAAACTAGAAGTTTCCTAGCTACAACTCTGATGGTTCAGGAAAACACGAATGCAGTCCCCACACCATGCCATTCCTTTCTCTTTTCCCCTCCTTTCTTCCTGAGGAGCAGACTTTCCTGTTGACAGATCCGAATTCTGTTACTTAAAACCCATGTAACCTCAGGCACGTTACCTAACTTTTTTGTCCTCAGTTCTCTGAACTGCAAAATGGGAATGATAATGGGACCTATGTCATGGATTTGCTGTGTGTGTTAAGTTAGATAATGAACTCAAAGGACTTTGCATGATGTTTCATACATAATAAGCACTCAATAAATATCATTATTAGCCTTCTTGTTCGTTTCGCAAATCAAAATTATGTTCTTCTGGTGTTCCACTAGCTCAGAACCCAACTCAGTGCTAGGTCAACTAGTGGGAAACTATTGCAGGAATATGAAGCTGGGAGAACTAATGTGGAACGCGGGGGACACGTGTGACCTTCCCCTCGCACACATGTTGGAGAATGGAAGTGTGGGGACTAGTACAGACCCCCACAGCCGGCCTCAGTCTAGCACAAGACTTTATCTTCTCTCCTTTGACGAGCTAGACAAAGTTAAAATGAACCTCAAGGGTGGCCTTGAAAATAGCAAAACTGGGCGTGACAGGTGCCTTTCCAATCACAACATACGTATTAAGTCTTCGCCTTGTACCAGGTATTGTCAGAGGAAAAAGCCCCTGCTCCCTCAGACCTGACAACAGGTAGAGGGTGGAGGAAGACAAGAAACCACGATGCGTATATAACATGTCTCAGGAAGTGCTCTGGTGGAAAATCAAGCAGGGGAAGGAGATAGAGTGAAGGGAGAGAGGTTATTTTATAACAGGCTTTCCCTTGGTGTTAAGCTCACCGATGGTATGTATGGAAGTGCATGCCCTTCTGTTTGGGTTGCTTAGCGAATTGGTTAGTTTTAGTTTTTGTTCCGTTTTGACTCAGTCACTTCTCTCTTCCTCTGTCTGGGAGACACAGTCCACGTGTAATGATCGGAAATAGGGTGCAAAACTGGAGATCTAGCAGGAATCCCACTGCTAAGATCTGAGTGGGCAGGCAGGGACCGCAGGTCAGGGCAGGAAGAGGCTGGAGGTCAGTGAAACCGCACAGATGGCAGAGGTGGCCCCGGGCAGAGTAGATCTGCGACAAGGACTGTTCCCTCTCGGTTCTCTGCTCGCCTGTTTGCTCCGTGTGGGTGCACCTGACCCCAGAAGGAAGGCTGGGATAGGAGGTTGAGATGGGGGAGTAATGGTAACATTGGCTAACCAGTTGGCTTCCCAAATGATCTCCCAGGCTCCAGCATCCCTGTGTACCCTAAAACATCCCTGCGTACCCTAGGACATTGCTTTGATCCTCTGATCCTCTGACCCGAGACTCCAGTGTGAGTCCTCAGAACATATTTATAGACAGATGATTGGGCACAAAGAAATGAGTGATAGCGAGAGGAGGAATAGTTGGGGTACAAAGGACTTCTGCTAGCTCATGTGTCATTGCTCAAGTCACGGGCTACGGAGTTACTTTTAAAGCTCAAAGTCCCATCTACTAGGCTAGTGCACGCACGTGCACTCACACACCTGCACGCCCACGCACACTATCCCTTCATGGGAGGCACCTCTAATGACAGTGCTCGCTATCCTCGCTAACGCAGAGGATTTGCTGCTGCCCCCACAATTTAGAGCTGGTAAATGCCAATGACAGCCTCTGTCCCGAAAGTTGTGTTCCTGCCCACGCCTTCGATCAGAAAGGCCACTGGCTGCTGAGTGCTGAATGGTGAGCAGAGGGCCCCAGATTTGCACAGGCCTTGGCTCGAAACTCATTTCTGCTGCTTCTACCTGCGTGAATTTGAGAAGGTTATTCAATCTTGACCCTCAGCGCTCTCCTTTAGAGTGACACTGCCCTAAGCCTTGTCTAGGAGATTCAGCAAAACTGCCTTTCACCCAGTAGTATGCTGTCCTAAAAGAACAACTTTTTTTTTTAAGATTTTATTTTTTATTTGAGAGAGAGAGCACCAGAGTGAGAGAGAGAGAGAGAGATAGCAAGCAGGGGGGAGGGGCAGAGGGAGAAGCAGACACCCCACTGAGCAGGGAGCTGATATGGGACTTGATCCCAGCATCCTGGGATCATGACCTGAGCCAAGGCAGACACTCAACCGACGGAGCCACCCGGATCCCCCTGTCCTGAAAGAGCTTAATAGTTATTAATAACCCTGTAATTGGGGAGCCCCATTCTGGTGTTGAGTTCTTTTTTTTTTTTTTTTTTGATTTATTTATTTGAGAGAGCGAACAAGCATGAGTGGGGGGAGGGGCAGGAGGGAGAGAGAGAATCTCAAGCACATGCCCCGCTGAGTGGAGCCAGGCATGGGGCTCCATCCAATCCTGAGATCATGACCTGAGCTGAAATCCTTGAAATCCTTAAAGTCTAAGACTTTAATCGACTGAGCCGCCCTGGTGCTGATTTCTAATCACAGTTCTCAGATCTGTAAGGAATTTCCAAACACGTTGTTCCGTAATAGTTACAGCTTTTCCATCATCCACACCCAGCACCTGTATTTGCTCACTCCTGAGGCATTTCTTTCTTTTCCTCATCCTCATCGCTGTTCCGTTCAGCCCCGGGATATACTTAATCTCTTCCCTGCGGTGTCTAGCATCTCGAGCTTCTCGGCATTTTCACAGGTGCCTCAGCAATTCTTCCGTCAATCATTAAATCTCTGATTAACTCAGGAAATGTCAAAAGGCAAAATATTCTTTTAAGCGAAAAAGGGCATAGAAATTCATAATTTCTATAAATGCAAGCTCCACATTAGTTTCAAAATTGGTGACAAATTTAATGTTATAGAAACAGAAATTCTAAGCTCATTTTTTTAAAGTATTAAATAAGTAGCTGTTCAGAAACACATATGATTCTTATAAATAGTCACTATCTACCTGATACCTGCCTATGTCAATATTTGCAAAGCAGAAGTATGGTTCTCAGGTGGCAATTGTTCATTGACTGGAGTGATGCATGCAGGGGTCTGGCGCTCACTAGGCGTTCAAGAAATGGTGGCTCTTATTAGGGCTAGTTTGGTCTATTAGCTGCTTTTTCTTTCATCCACAACATATTTATTGTGAGCCTACAATGTTTGAAGATCTATGGTAGATAAGCTCAAAGTTGTGGAAAAAAATGTATTTTGTGTTCCTCTAGAATTGGAAATATAAGGCAAATAAGACAACCATCCTGGTACCATACTCAGAAGCCCCAAGGCAATCATGGCTAGCTATTTACACTTACTAAACAAATGTCCTGTGTTCTTCCTGGAAACAAAACTCTCATGCTATTTCCATGAGAACCACTGGGAGAAACACCTATGTTTTCGAGAACCTGTGGTTTCTGAAATAAAGAGAAGGGAAAAGTTATGAAAAGCAGAACAGTTCTGGAGAGTCCATCAAACCACACTACGCCGACCTCAAACCCCAATACGCTCACCCCAGAGCTAACGTGCCTTAGAATCATCCTCTGCCTGAAATGTCTCCCATTAGAATTTAAGAGTTAGAGACGAATTTAGCATGTTCTTTTGAAAATGTAATTGTTTTTTGGGAGGATTAAGGGGTTCTTGTTTCCTTGCTTAAAACCAGCCTGATAAATATCCAGTAGATCGAGTTGATTGACCTGAAAAGGAAGTGAATAATTTTGTAACACAGTTACTGTTAGAAATTAGATACCTCTGTTCTGAACAGGCCTGGGTGACTTAAAACAGGGATCCAAGTTCTTTCCTCAATGGGCAGTTATCAGGTCCAGCTACATAATTTGTGGGTCCCAGAGCAAGACGAACATGTGTGAACCCTTGCTCAAAAATGACTAAGAATTTCAAAAGAATGAAATCAACCTTATCTCACACCGTATACAAAAGTCAACTTGAAATTAAGATCTGAAACTATAAATAACTTCTTGAAAAAATATAGGGGAAAATTTCCTTGACATTGGTCTTGGCAAAGGTTTTTTTTTTTTTTTTGTATCTGATACCAAAAAATACAGCAAAAAAGCAAAAATAAATCTGTGGGACTACATCGAACTAAAAAGCTCTGCACAACAAAAGGAACAATAAATGAAAAGGTAATTTATGGAATGGGAGAAATATTTACAAACCATATATTTAAGGGGTTAATATCTAAAATATATAAGGAAGTCATATAACTCAATAGCAAAAATCCAAATAACCTGATTAGAAAATGGGCAGAGGATCTGAATAGACATTTTTTCAAAGAAGACATACAAATAGCCAATGGGTATATGAAAAACTATTCAACATTGCTAATCATCAGGGAAATTCAGATAGAAATCACAATAAGGTATCATTCACACCTGTTAGAATGGCTATTATCAAAGACAAGACATAACAAATATTGGTGAGCATCTGAAGAAAAGGGAACCCTTGGGAGCTATTGGTAGGAATGTAAATTGGTGCATCCATATGGAAACCAGTATGGAGATTTCTCAAAAAATTATAAATAGAACTACCAGATGATCCAACAATCCCACTTTGGGGCATATATCCAAAGGAAATGAAATCACTATCTTGAACTGATATCTGCATTCCCATGTTCATTGCATCATTATTTGAAATAGCCAAGTTATGGAAACAACCTAAAAGTCCTTTGACAGATGAATGGATAAAGAAAATATGATATGATGGAATATTATTCAGCCATAAAAAAGAAGGATCCTGATGCTTATGCCATAGATGAACTTGGAGGACATTATACTAAGTGAGATAAGCCAGATACAAAGAGACAAATACTACACGATTTAACTTACACATGGAATCTTAAAAAAAAAAAAAAAAGTCAAGTTCATAGTACCAGCAAATAAAATGATGGTTTCCAGGGGCTGGAGGGTGAGGAAAATGGGGAGATTTTGGTCAAAGGGTAAAAATTTTTAGTTACAAGATGAATAAGTTCTGGGGATCTAATGTACAGCATGGCGACTATAGTTAACCATTCTGTATTGTATACTTGAAATTTGCTAAGAGAGTAGATCTTAAGTGTTCCCACCACACATACAAGAATAACCATGTGAAGTGAGAGATAAGTTAATGAATGCGACTGCGGCAATCATCGCACAATGTATTCATATATTAAATCATCACATTATACACCCTAAATACAAATAATTTCTCAATTATAAGTAAAAAAAGCTGGAAAAAATGAAGAAAATTTAAAATAAAGCTGAAAAAAATAAAGCAAATATCCCAACAAAAACACAGAGCGAACAATGTTGGAGAATTCAGGACAGAGTTAAAAGATAAATGGGATGTGACTAAAAGGGGACTAGAAAGAATGTAGAGAGGAATTGATATCAGAAGAGAAAATACAGAAGCCTGTTCCAAACTGATGAAAGACACCAATCCACAGATCAATTAGCTCCATGTCCCCTAAGCAAAGTAAGTGACAGGAAACAACAAACTACACTATGGTCGAAAGAACAAAGATAATGAGAAAGACTTTAGACAATACAGAAGCCAACAACGCAAGAAAAAAGCTGATAGCTGAGATCTCAATATAAATAAAATGAAATATCATTGGAGTATCATTTTTAAAGTGGTAAAGAAATCTCTTGGTAAAACAAAAATCTATACCCAGCAGCACTACTGCCCCCAAATAAAGATTTCTCTTTTTAAAAAAAAAAAAAAAAAAAAAGACCTCAAAGCTGAGTCCCCTCCCAGTGATGCCACTGGCTGAGGGCAGTCCCGTCATTCAAGGTCATGTGCCCTCCCTGGGGGGAGCCCACATGCAACGACTGGTCCATGGCCTCCTGCCCCAACTCAGATTCTAAACAGCCGTCCCAGCTCTAGAGCTCCCCATGGGATGGCGGAGGCCATTGGTGTGAATGCTCTGAAGCCCCTTGGTGGTGTTATTCCCAACGGGACTCTTCCATAAGCAGGCAAATCTCCATTTCGGGGGAAATCCTGTCCTCATGGACTCCAACTGGGGATGCATACTAATAAACAAAATGTATACAGGTAAAATAGATCACAATTACACAGGAGGGACTGCTCGGTTCTTCACAATTTAAATTGTTAAGTTTTCATGCAAAATACCACTATAATAATCATAATTAAAAATCCAGAACTGATACAGAAAGAAACTGATTTTTTGTTGAAATTTATACTATTAATTAGATAAGCAAACTCTACATGGAAAAAAAGTACCCTAAGAAAGTAAAAGTATAAACGATACTGGGAAAAAATTTTTTGCAATTTATTGCCCTGACAAAGGGTTAATATCCTACATAAAGAGTTTCATAAAATAGAAAACAAAAAGGCCAACAAACCTATACTAAAATGTGCTAGAGATATGAAACACTGTTCACAGGAAAAGAAAGGTAAATGGCTTGTAGCCGTAGGAAGATGTTCAACCCTATTCAAGATGGAGAAATGCAAATGAAAACTACACCCAGATACCATTTCTCACCTATCAGACTGGCAAAAATCCAAACATCTGACAATAAATACTGTTGATGAAGGTATGGAGAAGAAGGAGAAGTCCTATACTGCCGGGAAGAATACAAAATGGCACAAGCCCTATGGAGGGGAACTTGAGGAAAGAGTACAATAATTTTTACTAGTTTCTTGATGTTTAAAAAAGCCACTCAGGGGGCACCTGGGTGGCTCAGTCGGTCAAGCAACCTAAGCAACCAACTCTTGACTTCAGCTAAAGTCGTGATCTCAATCAAGGTCATGGGATCGAGCTCCCCCCATGTCCCCTACCACGCACTCAGCAGAGAGTCTGCTTGAGATTTTCTCCCTTCCTCTGCTCTGTCTCTTAAATAAATAAATAAATAAATAAATAAATAAATAAATAAATAAATAAATAAATAAAATCTTTAAAAAAAATTTTTTTAAATAAAAGCCCCTCAGTTAGATGCATGAGTCTATTAAACACCCCTCCCCGTGAGAGGGATGATTTTATTACTGGTGTATAAAACCACACTTAGGTTGCCTTTGACTTTTCAAGTTCAACAAGTATTTTTTTGAGAATGCTCCCAGGTGTTTGAATATATGCTTCCTTAGCCCCCCACCTCTCACACCCAACTCTGAAAGTGAGAACCACTGACCTAATCCAAGCCCCACCTCGCTGAAGGTGGGAGAAAGGTCCCACAGCAAATTCATAGCTGACCAGGGGCCAGTTCCTGACTGAGCTCTTGATATAGTTCCCAAGACTTGGAAAGGGAAATTATGCCTTCTTTGATGAGGGCCAGAGTGGAGGGAGCACAGTGGTTCTCAAGCTGGGCGCACATCGGAATTACCTGGGGGAAGTTAAACAATAAACACGGATGCTCCAGGTCCCAGGGATTCTGCTATAATTGGTCCAGGCTGGGTCCCAGGCAGCGGTATTTTTAAACAGCTTCCCAGGTTGACGTCTACTGCACAGCCCAGGCTGGAACTTGAGAGCCAGGGAAATGAACTCCAGCTGGGGTCTGAAGTATATCTTGGAGCCCAATCAAATCCTAAAGAGACCTTTTGAAATGCAAATGAGGCAGGAAGGCAGAGGCTGATATTTCAGACGCTGGGTGCCAAGAGCGAAGAGCCAGTATTTGAGAAGGGCTGATTTGGGTTCTTTTAAAATCAAGCAGGAGAAGGTAGGAAATGGGGTGATGCCACAAAACAGGTTCCCCCCACAAACAGCCCCTCCCACAAATGGCACCTGGGAAGGGCGTGCTGAGAGGGACACCTGGGCATGGAGTGAGTGGAGAGGTGGGGACTGTGGGGAGAGATGGTCAGGCTTGCAGATCTGGGCCGGCTTATCACAAGCTCAGGGGGAAGGGTGGCCTCAGCTGGGAGCTGAACTCTGGCAACCCCACAACACTGAGTTTATGATCCTGGGTGAACCCCTTCCTCTCCGTATAAAACTGAGCTGAAAGACTCCCTGGAGGGGGGAAATGGGGTGACAGGAAGCGGGGGCTGGAGCACTAAGGGCTCCGGGCCACCACATATAAGGGAATGAAATCATGTAAAGCCTAACGCCATTAAAAGGACAGAGGGGAGTGAGATTTCCTGACATAGTAAAGTCTCTGAGACATCTCGGTAAGGAAAAGAAGGAACTCACGAAACAAAACCCACAACCCAAATGTCCACCAACTGATAAATGGATAAACAAAATGTGGTATATCCACACCAGGGAACATCGCTCAGCCATCGAAAACAATGAAGTGCTCATACTTGATACCACATGTGCGTATCTTGAGAACACCATGCTAAGTGAAAGAAGCCAGTCACAAAAGGCCACACAGTCTAGGATACATTTACATAAAATGTCCATAACAGGCAGATCCACAAGGGCAGAAAGTAGATTAGTGGTTGCCCACGGGCTGGGAGTGGCTGGGGAGTGACTGTCGGTGGGTGTAGGGTTTCTTGTTGGAGCGATGAAAATGTCCTGGATGGAGAAAGTGGTGAAGGTTGTATAACTCTGAATATTCTACAAAACCACTGAACTGTATACTTTAAAAAGACAAACTTAATCGTATGTGAATTTATATCTCAATAAAGCTGTTATTAAAAGAAACCTAGAGCATGTTACCATTATTATAAAAGTAAGGGGTGTGTGTGTGTGTGTGTGTGTGTGTGTGTGTGTGT
>NW_024423675.1:60879706-60895748 GCF_017311325.1 Ursus maritimus | reverse complement strand
ACACAGAGCGAACAATGTTGGAGAATTCAGGACAGAGTTAAAAGATAAATGGGATGTGACTAAAAGGGGACTAGAAGGAATGTAGAGAGGAATTGATATCAGAAGAGAAAATACAGAAGCCTGTTCCAAACTGATGAAAGACACCAATCCACAGATCAATTAGCTCCATGTCCCCTAAGCAAAGTAAGTGACAGGAAACAACAAACTACACTATGGTCGAAAGAACAAAGATAATGAGAAAGACTTTAGACAATACAGAAGCCAACAACGCAAGAAAAAAGCTGATAGCTGAGATCTCAATATAAATAAAATGAAATATCATTGGAGTATCATTTTTAAAGTGGTAAAGAAATCTCTTGGTAAAACAAAAATCTATACCCAGCAGCACTACTGCCCCCAAATAAAGATTTCTCTTTTTTAAATTTATTTTTATTTATTTATTTGCCAGAGAGAGAGAGAGAGCACAAGCAGGGGGAGCAGCAGGCAGAGGGAGAAGCTGGCTCCCTGCTGAGCAAGGACCCTGGTGTGGGACTTGATCCCAGGACCCTGGGATCATGACCTGAGCTGAAGGCAGACACTTAACCAACTGAACCACCCAGGTATCCCCAAATAAAGATGTCTTAAGATAATCTTTAGCTGAAATATTTTGTTGTTAACGCATTGAATTAGAAAAAACACTAGAGTGAATTCTTCAGTCCAAAGGAAAATAATCCCAGGTTGAACTGGAAACACAGAAAGGAATGAAGAATAACAAAAAAGATAATACGTAGATAAGTATAAATGAATATTGTTTTATGAAGTGATACTAGAAAGGTCTCATGGAAATTAAAATATATGTAGAATTAAAATGAATGACAAGGGTAATACAAAAGTCAGTAAGGGTAACATAGAATTAAAAGTTTTCGAAGGTGTTAGAATTTGAGGGTATAGTTTATTAGGCTCTATTAAGTATTCACGATTTAGTCATTAGTGTAACTACACAAAGATTTATGTATGATTATAACTAACACGTTTATAGAGGGATCAATGGAATAATAAAATACTTAATTCAAAGCAAGGGTAAATACTTATTCGAATAAAGAGATTAAGGGAACATTAACCAGTTAGATCAAAGCTTGTGAAAGAGTAAGATGGTTGAAACAATCTCAAATTTACAGCAATTACATGAAATGTAAATGCACAAAATATTAATTTCTTTTTAATGGCTGTGTGATTCATTCTTTAGAATTTTTGACAAATATTTTGGACATTCCTTTATTGAAAAAAGAAGATTTTCAAGACAGCAAGAGCAGAGCATTAAAGCAAGTGTGGAACCCTTTTAAGCATGGGTCTCCTGTGCAACTGTACAGGCTGGACCCCAGTGATGCTTGCCTTGACAATTATTAAGTTTTTCCACAAGAGATAGTTGTCACCTATGGTTGGTATAATCAGAAAAGTTCAGAAGAAGGTGAAATTTGAGCTACATCTTGAAAAACAGGTGAATATTCAATTTTTTAATGTAGAACGAATGGTGTAAGCAAGGATACAACAATGAAAGAGTTCAGGCTGTATTCTCTTGATGACAGATAGACCAAGTTTACTGGGGCAGAGGTTGTCATGTGGGAAATAGAGCCAAAAGATAGGAAGAGGGTAGATTATGACTTTGGGAGGCCATGAGAAATCATTAGGAAGTATCTGAAAGTAATGTTTCTGGAAAATGTCTCTGGCAGTGATATGTAGAAAGCATTGGAGCAGGTGGAGCTGAGAGGGAAGGAGACAGATGACAAAACCCTAGTAGTTAAAGATTTTCATTCATATAGTAGTTATGGCCACACCATTCTGCAATGTCCTACTCTCTTACCTAGGAACTTGGGACTAAGAGAAATGATACACGCATTAGATTCTTAAAGGTCAAGACAAGGCTGATCAGAGCAGAAATATCCAAAGACCCTTAAAGAGGTAAAATTGTTCCTTGGCATGCAAAATTCAACAATAATTAGATTAAAGGTATCACTATATCTGAAGAAAGGAAGTGCCTGTCAGTAGGGGGTGTTTGACTTGATTTGGTCACAAAGGAAAGGAGAGCCCAGAGCCCAACCTGGCAGGCATGCGAGCACCTATCCAGGACTCTGGTGCCTTCCTCGTCTTGGCCTTGTGGGGAAGGCTACCTCGGCCTGGTGGCCAGTAAACATATGCAAAGCATGATTAGCTTCCCCGGCTCCGATTCCAAGCCCATAAAACACTGCATAGCTTGCCTAGAGGGAGAGAAGCTGCTGGCAAAGGACTCACGTGTCCCACACCCTCTTTAGTCAGACCATTATAGACGAGTATATTGGCATTCCAAAGTAGCTGTCGCTCTCCCAAACCTCATTCATGGGATCTGCCCCTCTGATGCGGAGCCACCACTAAGGTGGTGACAAATCACTTTCTGAGCCTGCGAGGTGGGTGGCCACAAAGCAGCCAGGCAGTTGCACTGAGGAAACATGGCTCTACAGCCCTCTTGTGTGACAGGCCAGCAGTCCCCAGGGAATACGCTCCTCAGCATTGCTAGTCATCAAGTATCTTCTTGCTTCCTTCAGTGTCTAAACAATGACGTGGGAAGAAAAGAATCAGCATGAGAGATAATTTTGTTGTTGTTTTTAAATTTCTATTATGGAGAATGTCAAATATTCACAAGTAGATAGAATGGTAAAATGAACTTCCATGTACCCCTTATCCAGACCCAGATATCATCAACCCATGGCCAGCCCATTCCTACGCCCACCTGCTGTTTGCCTCCCCCATTATATTTAACAAAACCCTGGACATCATATCATTTTATTGGGAAGAGTGTGCAGGACTTAGTGGCCAATCATATATATGAAGTGTTGGGGAGGAAAAATTTTATTCTTCCCTCAAGTTTCTTTTGGCTGGTTTAAGAATTTAATCGACATAAGACAGATGAACAGGGGAAAAAATCACATTTAATCGTGTATGTATGGGGACGCCATAAGAATAATTGAGACTTATGTGCCATCCAGAGGTAAGGAGACGGGGGTAGGGGTCTGGGACTTCAAAACGAAGGAAGGTAATTCACAGGAAGATGGAAAAAAGCAAATGTTTGTTGGGCCATTCATAAACAGTGGGACATAGAAATTGTAACAAACGCACTGTTAATTTCCTCCCTGCCTGCCACACCCAGCTCACGTTATACTCTAGTTTTCTACGGTGATGGCTCCCTTCCTGGAGCAGGTCATTTATCTAAATTCTATTAGGCAGCTAGGAGGAAAGTCAAAGATTCTTCCTGAACCTTCCGTTTCTTAAAAACAATCGGTCTAAAATAATCCACGTGCCACAGAGAGACATTCTGGGGTGGCCAATTTTGCTCGCCTACAGTGGAAAGGGAAAAATTAAGGTGGCTGTGGTTCTACTGATGAATGACAATAACTTGCTAGCATTTTCTTAGCACACACAGGGTGCCAGAGACTGTTCTTGGCGTGTTACATATTACCTTTGCTAGAGAAGGGTGAAGCCATGAATAAAAATGGGGTGCTGGGGAGGAGCCCAAGGTCTGACTCCCTTTCTCTGCAGCTGGGTTTCTGCACATCTGGGGCTAACATGATTTTTGAAAAGAAAAATTTTACAGGCCATGGCCCAATAATCCTTAGGGAGAGTCTCAGAAGTGGGGGTGGCAAGGGGGTGAGGGTCAGTGATGGCACACGTGTGCAATTTTAATGATTATCAGAGGGTATATGGGTTAGACTTTTGAATGCTTCTACAAGCCCCTCCTACCCTGATGCTTGATGCTTGCTTGGCCGGCTCCTGTCTGCCGCTTACCCTTTAGCCTTGGTGCCTTAGCCGGCTTCCCCCTGGGGGGTGGGGGTGGGGTGTAGCCCCGCAGTCCCATCTCAGATCTCCTTCACCTGGAGGAGGGCTCAAATTCTCGGCTCCAGATTCCCCCCAGTTGGCTGGGCTGAGCCTGACTCAGTCTTAAGAGCTGATATCTAGATGGAAACACTCAGGAGATATTTGGAAAGGGGAATAGGGTTCTATAGAGAAATTAGGCCTGAAAATGAAGATTTTGAGATAATAGATGTGAGATGTTGGAGGGATTTCCTGTGGAAGCCGCAGACTAAGCTCTGTGTAGTGTGGCCGCAAACAAGGGAATTCCTAGCGGGTCAGGAAAGATGTGGAGAGAGAAGCTTTTCTATTTGTCCTGTGGTGCTGGAACAAGCTCTTTCATTAAAGATGCAGAATTTTGTATGTTTTAATGCTATGAAAACCAATTTTTTTGAATTATAAATTTTTAATTGATATAAAAAGAAGTTTATATTTGTAAGGGTCTTTTCCAGCTCCAAAGTCCCTTATTTTTTTAAATTATTTTTATTTTTATTATTATTTTTTAATGTTTTTTTATTACATTATGTTAGTCACCATACAGTACATCCCTGGTTTCTGATGCAAGGTTCGATGATTCATTAGTTGCGTATAACACCCAGTGCACCATGCAATATGTGCCCTTCTTACTACCTATCACCAGCCTATCCCATTCCCCCACCCCCTCCCCTCTGAAGCCCTCAGTTTGTTTCTCAGAGTCCATAGTCCCTTAGACAGCAACAGAATCGACTTGCAATTTGAACACAAAATGATTGTATTTAAGATACCTAGAAGTATAATTTAATAACACGGTGACCGAAATGTTCAGAACAGAACCCCTGGTTGGCTCAGTTGATAGAGTGGTCGACTCTTGATCTCAGGGTTGTGAGTTCCAGCGCCACACTGGGGGTCAAGATTACTTTAAAAAATGTCCATATCACTTGAACATTATTTTAGGTTTTGCTTTTTTTTTTTTGTCATTACCAGCTCCTTAAAATCACATGAAACCTGAGAAAAGTTAGCAAAAAAAAAAAAGAGTTTTAATTTTTTTTTCCTTTTATATTCAGCAAAATGTCAAGTGACGCAGGAGAAAAAAATAAATTCAGGATCCAGGATGAGTAAAAGAGAAACAAACGACCCGACCCTTTCCAGCTGTCACCCTCCCAGTCAGGTCCTTCAATGAGCTGACACGGTCAGTGTTGCCACAGCTCCGGGGGCCTTTCTTGGTCATCCACGAAGGATTCTGCTGACTTCTGAAAACTATTTTTACAGGCTTCTCTACCCTCTATGTGGTATTTTATTTCTTGACAGCATCACGAGGATGTCCCAACAGAGACGAATTTTTTCACACGCTACAGAAAGTGGAGTGTGAGGAGTCATGAAGTCGACGCCGCACAAAGATCTGGCCTCTTTTGTGGAAGGAAGAGGCTCCTACGGCGTTAGGAGGGTGTGTTGGTGAGCTCAGGCCGCCCTGACAACGGGCCACAGGCCGGGAGGCTTACACGGTAGATGCTTCTTGTCTTAGGGTACTGGAGGCTTGAAGTCTGACATCAGGGTTGGTTGGTTCCTTCTATGGGCTCTCAGGGAGAGTCTGTTCCGGGCCTCCCGTCCCTTAGTATGTTAGCTAGGTTTCTCCAGAGAAGCAGGACCAACAGGGTGTGTGTGTGGAGAGAGAGAGATTTGTGCTAAGGAATTGACTCACAGAATGTGGAGGCTTGGAGGCCCAAATCGGAAGGAGTAGGCCAGCAGGGCGGAGACTCAGGGAAGAGTGTCAGATCACGGCCAACGGCAGTCTGCTCCCGTCTCTTTCATTCACTGAGCAGTTTTCATGGGAGTCTACCAGACTCTTATGGTAGGCACCTCTAGATAGTGTCCAATGGGCCCCTGCTCCTAGTATTTATTTCCTTCTATGATCCCCTCCCTTTGAGTGTGGGCTGAACTTACTGGATTGCTTTTAATGAATAGAATAGGGCCAAAGACGTGGATGTCACCACCCAGGGTGAGGTTTCCACCTCGGATGCTCTGGGACTCTCTCTCTCATATCCCAGCTGCCAGGTCATGAGGATATCCCGGCAGCCACTGCAGAGTTCCTCATGGCAAGGGGCTGGGATCTGCCTGCAAAAACAGGGGTAAGCTTGGATTTTCCTGAGATCTTCTGAAGTCTGCCAACAGTCACACGAGCGAGCTCTGAGATGATTACAGCCCTGGTTGACAACCTGATGGCAAATCTCAGGAGGGACCCTCAGCCAGAGACACCCAGCTAAGTTGTGCCCTAAATGGATGTTTGCTGTTTTTAGCTATCAAACAGTGGGGTAATTTGTTATGTAGCATTAGGTCATGAACACAAATTTGTACTAATAACTGGGAACAAAATAGTTAATAAGGCACATCTTGATTAATGAATAAGCATCCATACTTTCCTCCCAAGTATGAAATCTGATTCTTACTTTAAAAAAAATGAATGCCCCAGGGAGTCCCAACATCGGTGGTCCAGACTGACCCGGTATCTTTGGCGTCCGCTTTGGGATGTAGCCCACCATCCTTCCCTGTCTTCTCCTAGTGTGTTTTCCTTTACCTCCCTCATTGTCGACCCTGCATTAGTAGCAGCTAATCTCTAATTACTCCAGTTATGCTTTTTCCTTAAGTTTATTTATTATAATTAATTGAATTATATAAATATAACTTTATACAGTAGTATAGTACTGTAAACTTCTGGATGGCAGGGTGTGGAGGCCCCCAGTTGTGGCTCTAGCATAGACAGCTTTAGTGACTCCAAGTCTGCAGATCTCCTGGGGAATGCAGGGGGGCCCTCTCGAGATTATGCAGATGCAAATCGCTGTCATTTAGGCTGGGGCATCTTGACCCATGGTGATTCCAAAGACACCGTGCTTTTCTTTTTTGTGTGTCATGGAAAGTGGTTGGTGTGAGTTGCATCTTTAACACTTTAAGAAAAGGATTCTTTTATTTTATAAATAAGGAACAAGGAAAGATAAGAACCAGTAAAGGGTCATTCCTTAAAAGTGGTATCAAGCTAGAGTTTTTTTGTTTTGTTTTTAAAGATTTTATTTATTTATTTGAGAGAGAGAGAGAGAGCACATGCAAGAGAGTGGGGAGGGGCAAAGGGAGAGGGAGACGCAGACTCCCTGCTGAGCAAGGAGCCCGGTTTGGGGCTCGATCCTAGGACCCTGGGATCATGACTTGAGCCAAAGGCAGATGCTTAACTGACTGAGTTACCCAGGTGCCCCTATAATTTTTTGTAAAGATTTTATTTATTTGAGAAGGAGAGTGAGAGAGCACCAGTAGAGGGAGGGAGCGGAGAAGCAGACTTGCTGCTGAGCAGGGAGCCCGACATGGGCTCGATCCCAGGACCCTGGGATCATGACCTGAGCTGAAGGCAGGCGCTTAACCAACTGAGCCATCCCGGTGCCCCATATCCAGCTATAGTTTTAAATGAGCTTTGCCAGATTCACATCAATCACTATTCAGTGAGCGTTCGTGGAATTCCTTCTGTGTGTCTGGCTGGGGAATTAAAAAAAGGTGAATAACTTGGGACACCTGGGTCTCTTTTGTGGCTGGCTTCTTTATCTTAGCATGATGTTTTTGAAATTCGTTCATGTTAGCTGTCATTCTTTTTTATTGCCAAGTAGTATTCCATTACCCAGACGTGGTACTATTTATCTGTTCTCTAGTTGATAAATGTTTGGACTCTTTCCAGTTCGGGGCTCTAATGAGTAGTATTCTGATGGACATGACAGCCTAGTCTTTTTCCAGATATATGTTTTTATTTCTCTTGGATAGATACCTAAAAATGAAACCGAGTGATCCTATGATCAGTGTATTTTTTTAAAAAGATTTATTTATTTATTTTAGAGAGAAAGAGAGAGAGAGAGAGTGCACGAGTGTGGGGTGGGGCAGAGGGAGGAGAGAGAAACCCCAGCAGACTCTTCACTGAGCTCAGTGCCCAACATGGGGCTCATTCCCACAACCCCGAGATCATGACCCAAGCCCAAACCAAGAATCAGACACCCAACCCACTACACCACCCAGGGGCCCCTGATCGATGTATGCTTAACTTTATAAGAAACTGACATACCTTTCTCCAGAATGACTGTATCATTTTCCACTTCCAACACAGATGCATGAGACTTTCAGTCGCTCCACATCCTCACCAACACAATGCTGTCCGTCCTTTTGGTTTTCATCATTCTAGAGGGGATGTAGTTGTGTCTCATTATTCTAACTTGCACGTTCCTGATACCTAGTGATGTTGAGTAACCTGTAACTCTTCCATGTGAAGTGTCTGTTAAAATCTTTCGCCCATTTTAAAATTCGGTCATTTGTCTTATTATTTAGTGGCAAGATTCTTCATCTATTTTGGATACAAGTTCTTTAATCAGATAGATGTTTTGTAAATATTTTCTCCCAGTCTGTATCTTGCGTTTCCATACTTTTTTTACCTTTTCATTTTTTTAAAGATTTATTCATTATTTGAGAGAGAGAGAGAATATGCGTGTGAGTGGGGGAGGGGCAAAGGAAGAGAGAGAGAGAGAAAGCCTCAAGCAGACTCCCCGCTGAGCTCGGAGCCTGACGGAGGGCTAGATCCCAGGACCCTGAGATCATTACTTGAGCTGAAATCAAGAATTGGACACTTAACCAACTGAGCCACCCAGGTGCCCTTCATTTTCATTTTTAATGTTATTTTTCAGGGACCAAAACATTTTAGTTTCAAAGTCCAACTTATATTTTTCCTTTATAGTTTGCGTCCCATCTAAAAAATCTTCGCCTACCACAAGAGCACACAGATTCTCTCATTTGTTTTATGACTTTAGCTTTTGCCTGTAGATCCATGATCTGTTTTGAACTAACTTTTATGTAAGGTATGAGACATAGGTTGAGGTTCAAATTTCTTCTGTTGGGACAACCAGTGACTCAGACGCCATTGGCTGAAGGGGCTTTCTCTCTTCCAGGGAATCATCTTGGCAACTTTGTTGCAAAGTCAATTGACCAAAGAATTATGGGGCAATCCCTGGGCTGTCTATTCTGTGCTTTTGGTCTATCTGTCTAACCTGCCAATAGCACATTATCTTGTATATTGTCAGTGAATGTTAAGTTTTAAAATCAGGTAATGTAAGCCCTTTAACTTTCTTCTTTTTAAAAACTGTTTTGACTATTCAAAGTGCTTCACATTTTCAGATAAATTTGAGAATCATTTGTAGTTGGTTTCTATGAAAAACAAATTCTGGGAATGTGAATGTGATTGTTTAAATCCACGGACCAATCTAATAAGAGAGAATTGCCATCTCAACTTCAAATCTTCCAACACAAGAATGATTAACCTCTCCCTTTACTCAGGTTCTCTTTAATTTCTCCCGGAAGTGTTTTATAATGCTCAATGTTTAGGTTTAAGGCGTTGTCTTTTAAGTTCATTCCTAGGTTTTGTGATGCTATTGTGAATAAACATTTTAAATTTTATCTTTCAATTGTTCATTCATATAGAAATACAAATGATTTTTGTTGACTGGCTTTATATCTTACAACCTTGCTAAATTTACATATTAGTTCTAGAATGTTTTAACATTTTCTGTATTAGACAATGATATCCATGGAAAAAAAGGGCAGTTTTATTTATTCCTTTCTAATCTCTATGTCCTTTGTTTCTTGCTCTTACATTATCATACTGTGTAGACCCTTCGGAACAATGACTAGAAACGATGAGTGTAGTTATACATGCCTTGCTGACAATCCTAGATAGAAAACTTTCTTTTTTCACCACAATTATGATGTTAAGTTTTTCACAAATGCTCTTTATCATTGAGGAAGTTCCCTTCTATTTCTCATTTATTGAAAATTGATTTTTTAAATCATAAATAGGTACTGAATTATATCAACTGGCTTTTTTGTGTCGATTGATACGATCACATTTTTAGTTTTTCAGTCTGTTGATTTGGTGAATTACACTACTATTTACAATGTGAAACCAAACTTGTATTCCTGAAACGCAAGTGGGGATGAACCCCACTTCATTAGGAATATGCTATCCTTTTTAGACATTGCTGGATTCGATGTGATCACATTTTGTGAAGATTTCATTTTTACTTACGACTAGTATAGATCTTTCCTTGGAATGATGTTGACTGGTGTTAAGAGCAGGGTGGTGCTAACCTCAGAGGATGAGTTAGGAAGTGTTCTCTCCACCTTTACTTTCTTGAAGACTTTATGTAGGCCTGGTATTGTTTCTTCTTTAAAGTTTTGATAGAATTCATTGTAAAGTCAAAGACCTAAGCCTAGAATTTTCATTGTGGGAAAATTAAAAATTACAAATTCAATTTCTTTAGATGATACAGATTTATTTATATTTTCTTTCTTCCTTTAGTTAGTTTTGGCAATATGTGTCTTTAAAGGAATTTTTCCACTTCATCTAAACTGTCAAATTAACTAGCATAAATTGTTAATAATATTCCCATATTATCATTTTTAAAGACTTTTAAAAAATTATGTATTTATTTGAGAGAGAGAGAGAGAGAGAGAGCTCACGAGTGGGGGGAGGGGCACAGAGGGAGAATCTTCAAGCAGACTCCCGGCGGAGTGTGGAGCCGGACAGGGAACTCGATCCCATTACCTATGAGATCGTGGCCTGAGCCCAAACTAAGAGTCGGATGCTTTTTTTCTAATAATAATTTTTATTATGTTATGTTAGTTGGATGCTTAACCGACTGAGCCACCCAGATGCCCCTCCCCGATTATTATTTTAACGTCTGTAAAATCTTCAGTGACGTTCTGTTATTCATTCCAGTTGTTGTTAGCAGGTGTATTTCCTATTGTTGCCTGGGCCCTGGGTGCTGCTGGTCGCTGTGCAGGTCGGGAGCCGGACACTGGAGAGGCAGCAAGCCTGCCGGGACTCTGGTGCTGGTGCAGACAGCTGGGGAAGCCACGCACACTGCAAGCACACCAGAACCAGGAAGAACAACTCTGCCTTTCTGCAGTGTTTCCCAGGTGCTCATGAAGCTTAACATCAAGCCATCTGGCAAAGGACAAATAAGACTTAAATATGACTTAAATATGTGAAGGGCCCAGATCCATTTTCACAGCACTGGCAAAAAGTATGAATTTAGAGCCAAGAAGCCCTAAATCAATAACAGCACAGGGTGCTTTGCTACGCAGCAAAAGCTAACTGATGTATGTTAGACCTTCTTGGTTTATCTTCCAGGTGTCTTAACCCATTTTCCCTTTTTCCAAACCTTTCTCTGTGCTGTGGTCTGGGAAATTTCTTCAAGATACAAGACTTTTTTTTTTTTTTAAGATTTTATTTATTTATTTGAGAGAGAGAGAGAATGAGAGAGAGAGAGAAAGCATGCACGAGATGGGGGAGGGTCAGAGGGAGAAGCAGACTCCCAGCTGAGCAGGGAGACCAATGTGGGACTTAATCCTGGGACCCCAGGATCATGACCTGAGCTGAAGGGAGTCACTTAACCAACTGAGCCAGCCAAGCGCCTGATATAAGACTTTTTTTCCAGCTCTGTCTAACATCTGTTTTTAATCTACCCATTTCAAAAATGATTTTTTTTCATTTGTAAGGAGCTATTTGGATCTTGTCACACAGTACTATTTTTTTCATGATGATTTCTACATCTTTTTAAATATTTTAAGCGCCCTTATTTTACCCTGTCTCTCCAATTCCACTATCATCTCAGGTTCCTGCTAATCTGTTTGACGTGTCTCTGGTGAGTTTTCTCTTGTGGTTTATAATTTTTGTTTGTGAGCTTATTTCTTTAGGATTTTTTTTTCCCCTGAGAAAGTCACTTATATTTTCAACTAAGAAAATATCCCTGGAGAGTAGTTTATATTTTCTTCTTCTAGGCAACTAGAAGTTTCACCAGCCTGAGACTAATTTTCATGCCAAAAGTTTAGCTTGGAAATTCCCACATAATGACGGGAATGTAAATTTCAACTCCACACCCCTGCACGGTGCAGGTTTGGAACCTCAGTATTTCATAGGAAGTGTTTTTCCAGGACACGGGCAGAGCTCACTTTATTGTTGGTTTCTTGGGAAAGTAGGGAGGGTTTTTTAGCTCCTTTTTAATGAAAGGACAGCTTGTTCAGGGGTTCAGTTTGTTTAAGGATCTCGGTTCCAGCTCCTTGCTTCCTGTGGGCCCAAGAATACGTCTCCTGCCCTTGCTTGAGTGTGAAAATCCCATCCCTAGCCTTTGGGGCCCATATCCAGATCTAATTCCTGCCCTCACCCCACATCTGAGGCATCGAGTTGTAAGTTTACTACTCACTCTGACACCTGGAGCTTTTGAGCTCGTCTATGCATTCAAAATAATTTCTGCTATCTTTTATCTAATATTTCTCTGTGTGAAAATGTTATAAGGTTGGCAGTAAGTTTTGCATTAGTTCACTCTGCCATATTTCTAGAACCTGAGTTTTAGATCTTTCATCATTCTAGAATTTACAACCGAAGATTTTAAGCAAGAGAAGGACACGATCAAATTTGTTTTACAATGATCACTCTGGTAGATCTAAGAGTGAAATTTAGAAGAAAGTGATTCATGACTGGAGGCTCTGTTAGAACGCTGTTAAAACAGCCAAGATTTAAAGATGATGAGATAGTGAAGGGTCTCCCTTCCCCCACCTCACTCAAGGAGAGTCCCTTCTAAGAAGGGAAGACGGTGAACTTGCGTGGTCGAGGGAGGATTCAAGGAGGAGGTGACACCGGTCTTCATCTTTGAAAAAGGGAGAGGAATTATTTAGAGGGTGAGAAAAGTAAAGAGCCTTCTTTTAGGGTGGACAGGCCCAGGATGAGGCCAAGAAAGGACAGTGGTAGGAATGTACATGGCTTATAGTAAAGGACTGGGGAGTAGGACAGCATGACCAGAGTGGAGGGCCAAACAGAGGGGCCATGGAAGGTAGTTGGAATGGCCGCTGAAACCTGATTGGGAAGGCCGTTTAATTCCCCATAGATATTTCATTGTTGGTGATTACTAATATTTTTGGGAACACCAGCCTGGATTTTGCCAGTGCAGAAGCCACCAAGGGTATTTTGGTTAGACTGACATGTGAGGGAAGCTGGCTCCAAAAACGTGGCTGTCCCAATTTTCAGATCATTGACACGCGCTGTTGCCATGAGGATGGAAGTTTAAATTTCGGAAAGAAAATAAACGTTTGGCAATTGATGTAAATCATCCGCTTCCAACTATATCAAAACAAACAAAGTCTTGGTTTGGTTGCTACCCGCTGCCATTTTCCACTTGATTTTAGGATTATTTAGTAGAGAGCAGGACACAGATGGGTGTTTGACTTGCTTTATGTTTTTAAAAAATGAGCTGGGTGGGTGTTTTGAGAGAAACGTTAGGATGTTTTATTTTTCCCACTAAAAGTGGCATAGCCAAAATTATATGCGTGGAATAATGTCTCACAAATGTGCTTCTTTCCACGATTATCAAATATTTTGGAGAGTTTGAGTAACTGTTCCATCTGTTAAAGATAAGTCACTCAGTAACCTCTGGCATCTGCAGAAATCAGAATGGAAATAAGGAGACAGGAAAAAGCTTAGGTGATGGATTTACCATACTGAGCAGAAAAAGAAGCCAAGAGACGCTTTTTTTTTTTCTTTTTAAAATGATAAATAGTTACTGAGTGGCTCAATTCTAGGCTAGCATTGCTTTGGCCATTCATCTTTCTTAATAGACTGGTGAAAGAGATAAACATATTTTTATTAATTTTTTTGTGTATGGAGTTCCAATAAAATGTTCAAATAACAGTTTGGACTCGCAGACTACCAGCGGGATGGGTGCCTATTACTGCGGGAGGCACTTAATAATCTTACCCCGATACCAGGCCCGTGGCCAGGAAGAACTGATGTGTGCGCTAAACCGCGACAGACGGGCCTTCTCGGACACATCTGGGGGCATTCAGGGCCTGACACAGTGCCAGCCAGATGGTAAACGCTCAATGAAGCTTCGCTGAATGACTGAGTGTGTGTGTAAATGAACACATAAAAGGTGAAGACAGGGTTCCATAAATATGTATTTAGATAATAGGGAATATACAACAGGGGCTATACATTGAGCGAACATTTTATCCAGAAAGTGAATCTAAGCTTCATTTTATCTCCTCAGGTGGGAAAAGTAAATTTTTAAAAAATTTTGTACTTTCTGCCTTTTTATTGGCGTCAATGTGTTCCATTCTCATTTGTGGTGGGACACAACGCAGCTTAGCACCTCTGTCTATCTCAAAACATCAGAAAATTGTGTCAGGAGTCCCCTGTGTCTGGTGAATTGGGAAAGGTGCTGCCTGTCTCCACACTCTGGGGATGGGACCCACACCTGGGGATGGGACCCACACTCTGGGGATGGGACCCACACACTGGGAATGGGACCCACACCTGGGGATGGGACACACACACTTGGGATGAGACCCACACTCTGGGAATGGGACCCACACCTGGGGATGGGACCCCACTCTGGGGATGGGACCCACACCTGGGGATGGGACCCACACTCTGGGGATGGGACCCACACACTGGGAATGGGACCCACACCTGGGGATGGGACACACACACTTGGGATGAGACCCACACTCTGGGGATAAGACTCACACTCTGGGGATGGGACCCATACACTGGGAATGGGACCCACACCTGGGGATGGGACACACACACTTGGGATGAGACCCACTCTCTGGGGATGACACCCACAGGCAGACAGGCAAGGCTCAGAACAGCAGGGTGTTCATCGTTTTTAGAAGGTCAACTCTGAGGGCTTGTTGAGAACGGTTAGAGGTGGCAGACAAAGGAATATGGGAGGCAAGATCAACTGGGAGATTCAGGTTCTAGTCCAGGTAAGCCGTGATGAAAACCTGGGCCAGGCTGGTGGCCACAGGGACAGAGAGGAGGGATATTTGAGACAATAGGATTGGGGACTGATGGGATGTGGGCACTGAGGCAGAGGAAGGGTCGAAGCTGAAGCCCAGGTTTCTGGTGTGGGTGACACCCACCATCTGGCTCGTGATGCGGTTGCTCAACACAGAAGAGTCTGTGAGGGGAAATCATGGCAGGTGCAGGAGCTGCCGGGTTACAGGGTTTAGTCACAAAATTCTGCTAATGTGACTCATGATTCTCCGATCTCACTAAAAGCTTGCTGCTGAACCTGAAAGCCCTTAGTGAGGAGAAAAAGATTTTTGTTTATAACTGTGCCAAATGTTTGTCATTTTTGGAGCTGTGCAACACTTAGCTTCCCTTCCTCTGTCTGGGCACCCCCATTATGGAGGAGTGGTGAGGCACGGAGCCCCGCTTCTCACCGTAGGCGGGCTTCTCCCTCCCTCCACATTCTGGCTGGCAGGATTCCAGCAAGCTCCTGGGTTCTGCAACTGGTTGCTGTGATAGTTAATTGTCCGTTTCAACTCAGCTAGGGCCCAGTACCCAGATATTTGGTCGAAGGCTAGTCCAGATGTTGCTGTAAAGGTATTTTTAGATGAGATTAACATTGAAGTCAGCAGGCATTGAGTAAAGCAGATTACCCTCCACAGGGGCGCCTGGGTGGCTCAGTTGTTAAGCATCTGCCTTCGGCTCAGGTCATGATCCCAGGGTCCTGGTGTCAAGCTCCATATCAGGCTCCCTGCTCAGTGGGAAACCTGCTTCTTCCTCTCCCACTCCCCCTGCTTGTGTCCCCTCTCTTGCTGTGTCTCTCTCTGTCAAATGAATAAATAAGAAATCTTAAAAATATATATTACCCTCAACAATGTGTGTGGGCTCAATGTGGGGGGCCTCACCCAATCAGTTGAAGGCCTTAAGAGAAAAAGAGACTGATGTTCCCCTTGAAGCAGAGGGAATTCTGCAAGCTGCAGCATCAGTTCTTCCCTGAGCCTCTAGCCTGTCTGCTTGCCCTGCAGAGGGTAGATAGCCAGAGTCAGTTTCTGCTGCTTGCAACAATGAGCCTTGCTAATACAGTAATACATGCTCATTGTCGACAAACCACAAACACCAGAGAAGATGAAAACAAAACAACACTAAACTAAAACTAAAAAATTCACATATACCCTGATACAATGCATTTAAACATTTTCCCATTTTAATACCTATTTAATACCTCTACCAATTTAATAAGTTTCTGGGTGGAAGGCGGTTCCAAGGAGACACACATAGTGGTGTGTGAGAATTGCAAAAGTGGAGCGAGCAATTTTCCTACTGATCATCTTACTGATACTCTTG
>NW_024423675.1:60825957-60879696 GCF_017311325.1 Ursus maritimus | reverse complement strand
ACACTGGGAATGGGACCCACACCTGGGGATGGGACACACACACTTGGGATGAGACCCACTCTCTGGGGATGACACCCACAGGCAGACAGGCAAGGCTCAGAACAGCAGGGTGTTCATCGTTTTTAGAAGGTCAACTCTGAGGGCTTGTTGAGAACGGTTAGAGGTGGCAGACAAAGGAATATGGGAGGCAAGATCAACTGGGAGATTCAGGTTCTAGTCCAGGTAAGCCGTGATGAAAACCTGGGCCAGGCTGGTGGCCACAGGGACAGAGAGGAGGGATATTTGAGACAATAGGATTGGGGACTGATGGGATGTGGGCACTGAGGCAGAGGAAGGGTCGAAGCTGAAGCCCAGGTTTCTGGTGTGGGTGACACCCACCATCTGGCTCGTGATGCGGTTGCTCAACACAGAAGAGTCTGTGAGGGGAAATCATGGCAGGTGCAGGAGCTGCCGGGTTACAGGGTTTAGTCACAAAATTCTGCTAATGTGACTCATGATTCTCCGATCTCACTAAAAGCTTGCTGCTGAACCTGAAAGCCCTTAGTGAGGAGAAAAAGATTTTTGTTTATAACTGTGCCAAATGTTTGTCATTTTTGGAGCTGTGCAACACTTAGCTTCCCTTCCTCTGTCTGGGCACCCCCATTATGGAGGAGTGGTGAGGCACGGAGCCCCGCTTCTCACCGTAGGCGGGCTTCTCCCTCCCTCCACATTCTGGCTGGCAGGATTCCAGCAAGCTCCTGGGTTCTGCAACTGGTTGCTGTGATAGTTAATTGTCCGTTTCAACTCAGCTAGGGCCCAGTACCCAGATATTTGGTCGAAGGCTAGTCCAGATGTTGCTGTAAAGGTATTTTTAGATGAGATTAACATTGAAGTCAGCAGGCATTGAGTAAAGCAGATTACCCTCCACAGGGGCGCCTGGGTGGCTCAGTTGTTAAGCATCTGCCTTCGGCTCAGGTCATGATCCCAGGGTCCTGGTGTCAAGCTCCATATCAGGCTCCCTGCTCAGTGGGAAACCTGCTTCTTCCTCTCCCACTCCCCCTGCTTGTGTCCCCTCTCTTGCTGTGTCTCTCTCTGTCAAATGAATAAATAAGAAATCTTAAAAATATATATTACCCTCAACAATGTGTGTGGGCTCAATGTGGGGGGCCTCACCCAATCAGTTGAAGGCCTTAAGAGAAAAAGAGACTGATGTTCCCCTTGAAGCAGAGGGAATTCTGCAAGCTGCAGCATCAGTTCTTCCCTGAGCCTCTAGCCTGTCTGCTTGCCCTGCAGAGGGTAGATAGCCAGAGTCAGTTTCTGCTGCTTGCAACAATGAGCCTTGCTAATACAGTAATACATGCTCATTGTCGACAAACCACAAACACCAGAGAAGATGAAAACAAAACAACACTAAACTAAAACTAAAAAATTCACATATACCCTGATACAATGCATTTAAACATTTTCCCATTTTAATACCTATTTAATACCTCTACCAATTTAATAAGTTTCTGGGTGGAAGGCGGTTCCAAGGAGACACACATAGTGGTGTGTGAGAATTGCAAAAGTGGAGCGAGCAATTTTCCTACTGATCATCTTACTGATACTCTTGGTCCTATTTCAGTCTTCTTGATGTATGCTTTCTGTATGTTAGGCTGCCTTCTTAATTTCCTTGTCTGTTTCTTTGTTTTCTAGCCATCTGGGACCTATGCTGTATTTTATTTGCTTTTAGCTCCCAAAGTGATTTGGAAATAGACACCCCATTTAAGTCTGTTTGAGGTTACCTTTAAGTGTAAGAGCCATGTGGTTAAACTCAATTTCTCTGGTTACTAAAGTTGAGAACAGATGTGCAGATGTACAGACCTCCTTTCCCCGTACCCTCTCCCTGGTTTTCAAGTAATATCCTAACATATGTTAAGTATTTGCTCATATAAATATTTTCTTAGGAACCGTTTTTTGCTTCATTGATTTTGAAACCATATCCCAGAAATTATGCATATGTTCAATTGGTTTTAATACTTATTGCATGGCATCCTTTTCTTGGAGTTGGTGCTTTCTGGAAGATATTAGAATGGCGCATTTTTTTGAGCCCTTGTCTATTTGAGACCATCTTTGTTACTTTCACACATGAATGACAAGTTGGCTTGCTCAGAGAAGTGTTCTCAAGCTATTAATAGAAACTTTTAATGGAGGTGAGTCAGACCTCCTTACCGTCTTACCAGCCATCCATTCCTGTGCTGGCTTAGACGACAGGGAGATATGATTCAAAAGGGTAATTTTCAGTCCAACCTCATCCACTCCAAAGTCAGTGGAAATTCCTCCCCATTCTGGCCCGTGGCGCTCTCCCCTCTCTAATGGCCAGTGATCTCACAAGTTCCCATATTTCTGGGTACCTTCACAGGTATTCCAGCGGACGGTTCAGAGAAGGTCTACTGAGGAAGCCCTGGGATCTACCGTCACATTAGCTCCAAATGCCGGCCGGCGCCGTGTTCATCAGCTCGCCCTAAGTCCTTGGGGTCATCGGCAGTGGTTACTTAGATGTGGCCTCTTTCATCTGCATTAGTCAAGCTCCTGTGGTCGCAGGTTCACTGAACTAACCTGACTCAGTGTAAACAAAAAAGGAACTCTCTTAGAAGAATGCAGGAGAGCTTCATGGAACCCAGGGGCAAAAAAATGTAATTGGGTCTTCATAGGGAAGTAGAAAGTTCTTAGGACTCTCCACTTCTTATTTCTGTTTTTCTCTGCAGTTGACTGATAGAGGTAAACAGAGATCGCTAACACCACTGAGTACGTAGTCTTTGCCATGAGGACCCTTGGAGAAAGGTACGCGTCAGCATCGCCACTGTGCAGATGAGGAAGCCGAGACATAGACATGAAGTTGCCACCCCGTCGGGAGGTCACAAGCACAGACTTCGGATCTCCAGCGTTGACACCCCTAATCCGTGCCGTACGCAGGTGTAGTCACCCTACACACGTAACCCAAGCACCAATATAATGTTCTAATTACGAAATCAAGGAGGAATAAAGGAAAGTAATTTATGAGAAAATAATATGTAAATGCTGAGGCCGAGGTCCACTGGAAGACACAGGAAATGGTTATTTGCACCTGCTTATAATAAATGTCTGTGTTCACAAGAAGATAGATGCCTCTCTGTAGAAAAAGTGTAGAAAAAGAAAGACTGAAGTTATGAGTAAGCATTAACAGAAATAACAGGCCAAAATTATTTATCTATGGGGAAAGAAAGAGGGAAAAAAAAAACTTCTTTAAAGTCCTGATATATGTCAAAAGCAAATTAGAGACTTCTGAAAATGAGGAAGTATGATTTTCTCACAGGTGACCTATGAATTCACTTATAGGCGTACCGTCAAATAACTTCCTGCCTTTGGACATGGGACAGTGGGCTGCCGAAAGCGTATCTCCTATACCGTTTTCCTTAAATTCACTCTGCAGGCAGTGAAGCTTTGCAGGCCGTGGGCTTCCACCGGCCACGGGGCAGAGAGGGTGGAGTGAAAAGAGACACAGTGGAACAGGGGCGAAAGGCCCTGGGGCAGAGCCCTGGCCCAGTGTCAGAGAAAGACTAGAAAATACAAGGGGCACAAAAGAAGAATTCCAGTATGCTCTTTCATAATGCAGGTCTCATCCCTGTATCAATATACATATGATAACAATCATAGGAAGTATTTCAAAAGAATCCTTTTAGTGAAATTAAACTCGATTTTCATATTCATGTCTCTGCCAATTTAATAAGTTTCTGGGTGGAAGGCGGTTCCAAGGAGACTCACACATAGTGGTGTGTGAGAATTGCAAAAGTGGAGCGAGCAAGGTGTGTGTACCCGCCCCTCGGATACCACAGGCAGCAGCCCTGCTGGGGGGACCTCATTTTTCCCCAAGAGTGAGCAGCTTCTTGGCAGACTTGCAAACATGACACAGGAGTCTTCTCTCAACTTACATGGTAGTTGTATTCCCGGAAATTTCAGTGAATGTGAAAATAGTGAAAAGAGGTAGTTTGCATTTATAGATAGAAAGTAGCGGTCTAGGCGGAGATATGTGTAAAAAGCTTTTTTCACCCCACGGAGGGCTGGAGGGCAGTCCTTTATCTCCTGGTCTTGCCCACCCATTGCAGGCGGCCTGGCATCTCGGGCCCCACCCACTGGGCTCCAGCAGCGACCGCTCCCCCGTCACAGCCGCGACAGAAAAAGGTTCCACACCAGGTGCCCAGTAGCCCTCGGGGTGATGGTGCCTGGAAGACCCCTGTGTTAGAGAGGTCCATTTGATCCCCTTCTCCAGGACACAGGCAAGCATGGCGAGCACAGATCCTTCCACGCGCACACAGTTTTGGTTTCGAGGACACGCCAGTTCCAAATGTGTCTGCGAGACAACCATTTCCTTCTCTACTTTGTCTTTACCATCTTCCTAGTTTTCTAAAAAACTGTAAAAACACTTAAATTTACCATTTTTTTTAGGGACAGAGGGAGAGGGAGAGAGAATCTCAAGCAGACTCCCTGCTGAGCGCACTGCCCGACGTGGGGCTCGATCTCACGACCCTGAGATCATGACCTGAACCAAAACCAAGAGTCCCACGCTTAACCGACCGAGCCACCCAGGTGCCCCCATAACTTTACCATTTTTAAGCGTACAGGGCAGTGGGATTCAGTGCACTCACAGTGTCGTGCAACCGTCCCCACCATCATCCCTAGCTTTTGTATGTTCGACATTTATTTACATTTAGAGAAAGGTTGTAGAGATAATACAAAGAAATTTTTCTCACAAGCTAGTGAAAGAGGTTGCTGCCCTTATACTGTATCAATCCCGAATGCTTTAGCGTGAAATTCTAAGAGCAAGGACATTCTCTTAAATAACACCAACATAGCCATCAAAATCAGGAGATCCATATTGATAAAGTACCACTGTCTGGCCCTCAGACCCCATTTAAGGTTCACCAGTGTTCTCCACACTGTCCCTTCCAGAAAAGATCGAGGCTAGGATGAGGTGCCGTGTTTAGCTGCGGCTGGGGAAGGACAGGCCGGGCGGAGGGCCTCGCAGGCCAGGTTGGAAGCCTACGTTCCCATCTGTCTTTGGTCTTCAATCAGTTCCTCAGTTGGTCCTTGATTTTCACCCTCTCTGCACTTTCAAAGACTGCAAGCAGATTATTTTCTAAATGTCTCCCAGTTTGGATCTGCTGGGTGTTTCCTCCAATTATTTCAGGTTATGCTTTTCGGCAGTCGTGCGGGATTTTTCTCGGTGTACCTACTCAAGTGGTATGAGATTTCCATTTGGTTCGTTATAGGTGCTATTAACTTTGATCATTTGATTAGGGTTGTCTTCCGGGTGTCCCCACTGTCAGGTTGTTCTTTTTCTTCTGCGATCAATAAGCCTTCTGTGAGGAGAGACTCTGAGACCATGTAAATACTCCACTCCTTACCAAATTTCACCCAATTTCACCCGCTTGCTAGGTGTAGGACCTGTTAACGTTTGCAGGCTGTGCTAATAATGACTATGTTGTCATAGAGTGGTGTTCTAATTCCAGCCTTCCTCGTACACTTACGAGTTGGCATTTCACTGGAAGGAAAGCTTTCTTTTCTCCCCATCAGTTATTATGCCAGTTCACTGTGTCAGGATGGGCTCATAGATTCCTATTTTGTTCAGTGGGCTATCATCTCTTACTATAACTATTTGTTTTGATGCCACATTATTTATTTTGTCCTAAATTTGTCCACGGTGGGGCCCACTGAACTGGCTTCAGTGTCCTTTGAACGTGTCCCTATCATGCACCCAGATCTTCCCAACATTCTGGCACAAGATGTTCTAAGCCCATCCCAGGGTCCCCCATTCCTACAAGAATCCCTAATTATTTTTTTAGTAGAGAATATTTAGAAACCAAGATCGAGACTCTAGGAGTGCACATGGTTAATAGCATATCACTGATTTCAGGTAGAGTTAGGGTTCACTCTATCCATCCATCCATCCATCCATCCATCCATCCACCCATCTACTGATCTCTCTCTCCATATGCATCACACACATCGTGTATGGATCAGACATTTACATTTATTTCTTTATCTCTGTACACTACCAGCCATGAAGTCATACCAACATTCCAATTCCAAATCGAATACCACAAAGTTCATTCTAGTTTATTGTTGTCTATAGTTGTAACTTCCTTCTCTGACAGTGAGGAAACTGGCTCCCATTGTTCTCAATATGTTTCCTTCTTGCTTTGGTGTCCTCTGTAAGTAACCAGCCTGCTGCGCCCCTCTCCCAGACGCCTCCCGCACCCTGCCTGGGTTCTGACACCCTGTCCCAGGCTCCCAGACATGGACGGTGGCCTTGCTTGCTCCCTCACTTAGTGGCTTTCAGCCAAATCATTCAGGAAGGAAGGATGGCAGGTAGATAAGGAGGCAGAAACTTCCTAACCAGTTGGATTCCATTTTTGTGTTATTTTAAATTATTTGACTTTAGTTAGAAATCACGTGTTTCACACTACAGAGCACCTGCTGTGTCTGGATACTGTGTGCCCTTTACACGCATCATCGCATTTACTCCTTCGCTGAGGTCCATAATGTTATCCTCTTATTCAGCTTACAAAGGAAGCAGCTGAGCCTTAGGTCCCACGGTAAGTGACCGCTAAGAGAGGGACCCAATGTGTTTTTCTTCAAAGGTCATCCTTGATATTAATTTTTTAAAAATTTAAGTATTTCCGATATGGGACACCTTCTAGATCTATGTCCTCTATATATAAGCAAACACATTTTTATCTCTGTTCTTTGAGTTTATAGCTTACATTCTGGTGAGTAATAGGAAGGCAGAGCTCACTATCGTCTCAGGGTGACAGAGCTCCTCTAAGGAACGCAGCCGTTGAATTAAGTCTCTGCACATCATCACTGCCCAGCATAGTGCCTGCATAAAGTGGGTACTCAAGCAATCGTTTTCCACATGGATGAGGGAATGATCTGTACATCTGCCAAGCAAGTGCTGGTAATGAGTCACTCACCAAACAGTGACTTCTCCTTCACCGGAATATGGGAGGCCACACTTCTCTGCTCCCTTGCAGTTAGATGGGATTTCACGATCGGTTCTTGTCAAAGAAACGTAGAGCAGTGGTGACTGGCGAGAAGGCCCTGTGGTATGCCCTAGTCCCTCTTGTCACACAGAGGCAAGTCTCAGATGGCACAGCTACAAGGGGGAAGCCTCTGGCAGCCTGCTGCCCTGCGCAGTCTATCTCACCCTTCCCACCCACTGCCTCTCTGACCCACTGGAGATTTTTTTTGTGAGACATGAATCCTCAAAGCCACTGAGATTTTGAGGTTATCTTGTTTCTGCAGCATACCCTTGCCTATCCTGACTCCTATCCTTCTTCTCTAGTTTCAGAGAGATGATTTAAACAGAAAAAAGTTACATTGCCTATGGAAAGTCCAAACACAATTGAATCTTCCATGGGAGCAAATGTCGGCTGTGAGACTTATAATAGAAACAGCATTGTGAGGATATTCACGTAAAAAGGAAATGTTGAAGAGTGCAGGAACATTCATTTAAAAAAAGAAAAGAAAAGAAAAAAGAGCCCAAACTCCTGGAATGGAAGGAGTACCCACAGAGCTACCTGTCTTGTCATCTACAGAAATCATTCCTGAGAAGGACTTCCGGGTCTAACTTCCCAGATCCCTAGAATGCCGATTCTTTGTCACACTTTCTCTTTAAAGAAAATACTGATTTTGTTCATAGAGTTGTTGCTGTTTTTTTAAGATTCTGACACTTTTTCACTTATAGGAAGGTAAGAACCATAATTTCGTTCAGCGTATGGCTAGCTTAGTACTTCCTCATCAAAGATAATTCTACTGTCACACTTATACCAAAAGTCACTGTATGTACATATACCAAAAAACTATATTTCCTTCCCCCAACGTGCTTTTCAATGTTATTCCCGTGAGAACTTATTATAACAATTTTATGTATTAAGTAGGGAGAATAATATAATGAATTCTCATAAAAATGTCATTTCAGTTTCATAAATTAACATTTTGTCATACATATTTTATTTTTTTTCCTCGTTGCTGAGTGTTTTAAAGCTAGTCTCAGATCGAAAAACAAGGAAAACTTTTGTTCTCCCAACGTTTCACCCTTAAATACTTCACTGCACATACCCCCAAAATAAGAATATTTTCATACATAATCATAGTACCATCGTCACGCCTAACAGAATTAACAATATATTTCTCAGAACATCTGAAACCCAGTCCATATTTAAATGATCTCAAAGATGCAGTTTTATTTTTATACTTAGTTTGATTTGGGATCTAAACGAGGTCACATATTACATTTCATCGTTAGGTTTCTAGTCTCTGTTAATTTATTTTAAAATTCATCTTGACGTGTTTCCTTTTATTTTTCCTCCCCATTTAAAAAAATTCCTACTTTTCCAAATGTTATCTTTTCTTTCCTTTTTTGGTGGGGGGAGGTAGGTCTGAGCAAGACGCTTACCTTGTATATGGGGAAATATCCTAAATATAAAATATATAATAGTCAAGTGTTTTTTTAAAAGTAAGTCATTGAAAATATCTAGCTAGTAAGGTGCTGGAGAATAAGAGAAAAAATTCTTTGGATGATATGACTTAGGTTTTATGTTTTTTTGTGTTTGCAGTTTATCTGGGTCAGAAAAAGCTCTCTTTTGTTATAAATCTTTAAGTGTGATGGCCTTCTCTCAGAATTAAGACTTTTCTTACTCATTCCTTACATTTTCTAGTCAAAAAAAGGATAAAAACTGATGTTTCTTTGTTTTCAGCAGTCTTTAAAGAAAATATGATACAGTAGTAGAAAAAAAAATACTAGCTAGAGCTTTAGGGAGTTAGATAACTTGGTTTGGTTCTGCCTTTATGTTAAACTAATGATTTGAGTAAGGCCTGTACCTTGTTCAAGCCTTGGTTTTTTTCATGAGAAAGGTTGGTCCAATTGATAGACAAGATATACCTGGAACATTCTAAAATTTCATAATAATATGTGACTAATGAAATCCTTTTTGTCTCCCCAACAAAGACCACGGTCTTAGGCTTCCATATGAGGGTTGTTCTTCAAAGCAGGCCCCTTGGTGCTGGGAATTAATTTCCCTGTTGCTGCCACCCCTCAAATCATTTTAGTAAATACTTCCAGACTCAGTTTACAAGCCACACAAGAAAACAGGTACTAGTACTTGATGGCCGCATCTCCTGTTTGATTTAATAAGCGTTCATTGCAGGTTTGCTACTTAGACGAACTGTGCTAGGTGCTGGGGTGGCCAAGGCAGAGGTGGGCACAAGATGACTAGGAGTTCCTGCCTGCTGAAGAACTGGCCATCTGATGCGAGTAGGGAGATGGATCATGCAGGACACAACTAAAGGGAACGAATAAAACCTTTGAGGGACGGGGAATATCTTCCACATCGCGTTACTATCTCCAAAGCCAAGATCCTTATATAACTTTATATTTTGAGGCTGGTAAAGTGACTCCCATATGATATTTGTCAAAAGTGATTCTAGGGGCTCCTGGGTGGCTCAGTTGGTTAAGCGTCTGCCTTCAGCTTAGGTCATGATCCTGGGGTCCCGGGATCGAGCCCCGCTGAGCAGGGAGCCTGCTTCTCCCTCTCCCACTCCCCCTGCTTGTGCTCTTTCTCTCTCTGTCAAATAAGTAAAATCTTTTTAAAAAAGTGATTTTAGTGTAATCACTAGAATCAGTGACAAGGATGGAGACATGAACGATCGCTATCAGTTTTAAAGTTTAGAAGTTCAGAGCATCCTTTGGGCAAGGTTGAAGCCGAAACAAACACATTACACCCTCACTAATTTAAATAACCAATAAATGCTCTTTTAAGAAGTAAGAACATTGAAGTGTTTATAACACTGAGAGGGAATTTCACTATTTTTAACCCCAGTTAACCCCAGTTAAATATTTTAGGGAGCAGGTGTTTTCAATGGGATTTGATTTCTGCTGGATTATTTTCCCCCAACATAATTAAATGATTCCTTCACAATCACACCAATAAGTATCTCTTATGTTGACCTGAAATTTTAGTAGTTAGCCACTCGTTGCTGTTACTTGGTGCTGACTTCTCGCTACGAAACTGGTCAGAGAAAAGCCATGATTACCCCACACAACACAGGAGCTTGTCCCATTGGACGTACCAACTGTTTCTTGAAGTGGGCTGATCAGTGGCTGTCGTGGACTGACTTGTGCTTGTCACATGGCTGGTGTAACCCCCGCGGTTTGTGCCAAGAAGAAAGTATCACCTTGCCAAGCACCGAAGATGTGTTTGTTGAGGAAGAAGAGCGTGGCTTTTTCAAAAACGTCAATTAGTATAAAATCATGATTCTCATTTATTTATTCAAGAAATAGTTATTGAAAACCTACCAGGGACCAGGCCTGGGGGCTACGGTCTATGGTTACGTCAGGTGTTCTCACTCAATCCACACAGGAGACCGACTGCGTAGTCCCAGAGGAGACTGGGTGACATTCAAAAACAGACTAAATTCATTCTTGGCTTTGCTAGTAGGAAAGGTAATTTCCATTGTATGCATTAAGGCCACAAAAATCGCTTCCAAATGCAAAAGACAAGAGTAATAGAAGATTATCATCAGTAATTTAGACTCACGGAATGCATTTAACCTGTACCCGCAGTTTGGGAAGCCGAGGAATTATCCATGACGTCAAAGCGATTCAGCAGCATAAGCTAGAAATGCAGGAGTCTGATAGATACTCATTTAAGAATCCTCTTGACACAGTCTGTTAAGAATGAAACAGTAAAAACAATCTTACTAAAAAAACCCACAGCATTGACCTGAAATGCATGAAAGTGACTCAGAAAAAATTTGTTCTCATTCTATGGTTTCCCAAAATGATCCAGCCATGATTATCCAAAGGGTTAGGAGCTAGACCCAACAGGATTTTTTGGTTGTTGTTTAGAGAGAGAGTGTGTGTGCAAGAGAGAGAGAACGGTGGGGGGGGAGGGGCAAAGGCAGAGGGAGAGGGAGGATCTTAAACAGGCTGCACGCGCAGGGCAGAGCCAAGAAGGGACTCGATCTCAGGACCCTGAGATCATGACCTGAGTGGAAATCAAGAGCCAGAGGCTTAAGGCACTGAGCCACCCAGGCGCCCTGGAACCAGCAGGATTAAGGACTCCAGCTGCTCCGCACTTCGAAGCGCCTCCCTCTGCTGCTACCGGGGAGAGAAGAGAGGTCCAGAAAGGCAGCTTCCTCCCCATTCCCCGCCCCCACTTGCTGAGAACAGAGGAGGTGGAGGGCGAGGTTCTCTGGGGTAGAGGGCACAGTTGGCTGGAGGCGGGGTGTGGTTGCAGAGACAAGCCCCAGTGGCACAGTCTACACTGAGCTGAGAAGCAGAGCTAGGCCTGTCTCGCTCAGCTGGAGAGGGAGAACAGGAAGGGGGAACATGCCCATGTCTTGCAGTCCTTTTAAAGGGTGACAGAAAAGAAGGGCCATTGGGCATGATTCCTGAGCCCCAACCTTCCTTGTCAACCTCCCAAGCTGACCACAAATGAACAAAATCCAAGAAACTGCCTGAGTGGGCTCTCTCCCTCTTTTCCCTTCTTTGCGCTCTTCCTGTTTCAAATTCCCCTTCTCTATCAGCCAGTCTTCTTCCTACTTGCTGTCAGTAGACTTAGCTCCATTAACAGCTTTGATTTTCACATAGCATGTTCTGGAAAGCCGAGCTGTGTGAGACACTGCTGGTTGCCTCCCATACCTGTTTTTCCTCCTGAGTAACACAATTCCCAAGGGAAACCCAGAACAACGACTCTATTTCCCAGCCCTCCCTGCGGCGGGCTTGGGGCCCAGAAGTCCTGTACGTCGTCAAGGATGGTGAAGCCGCACGTCGTTGAGGTTCATGGGAGCCACAGGTCGTCGAGGTTGGTGAGGCAACGAGCTGAAAGGTGCCTGCGTGCGTTCCTGCCATTTGTGGAACTGCCCTAGTAACCGCCGTAACTGAGTGGAGGGCCAGATAAAGTCTCTTATTCAAGCCTTTGTTATCCTGACTTAATCTTTTTTTTATATAATTTTTATTTTGTTATATTAGTCACCATATAGTACATCCCCAGTTTTTGATGCAATGTTCCATGATTCATTATTTGCGTATAACACCCAGTGCACCATGCAATATGTGCCCTCCTTAATACCCATCACCGGCCTATCCCATTCCCCCACCGTCCTCTCCTCTAAAGCCCTCAGCCAGAGTCCACAGTCTCTCATGGTTCATTCCCCCTTCTGTTTACCCCCCCATTCTTCCCTTCCTTCTCCTACTGATCTTCCTACTTCTTATGTTCCATAAATGAGTGAAACCATATGATAATTATCTTTCTCTGCTTGACTTATTTCACTTAGCATAATCTCCTCCAGTCCCGTCCACGTTGCTGCAAATATTGGGTAATCGTTGTTTCTGATGGCTGAGTAATATTCCATTGTATATATGGACCACATCTTCTTTATCCAGTCATCTGTTGAAGGGCATCTCCACGCAGACTTAATCTTAACTGATGTAGGAACTGTAATCTGCTTTAAGCTGAAACAATACCATCTTTTGAGCACTTACTCTGTTCCAGGCAATATTTTAACAGTTTTAGGTTTATTAACTCGTCTACTACAACAACCCTATGAAAAAGTACTGTTATTATTCATCCTTATTTTACGGATGAGGGAGAAACAGTGGTGCTAAGGTATTTGCCCGAGGTCACACAAGTAAACGGCAGAGTAGAACTTGAACCCAGGCAGTGTGATTCCCAAACATGTGCAGTCTTATCTTCTGCAACAGAGGTTGGCAAACTAACTAGGGCTGCTGGGAAAATCCAGCCTGATGATCCTTCTTTTTGTCAATAAAGTTTTATTGGAACACAGCCACGCTCATTTGTTTATGGACTGTCTATGGCTGCTTTCCCCCTATAAGGGCAGAGTTGTGTAGTTTCAACAGAGACCAGTTGACGCCAAAGTCTAAAATATGTATACCTGCCCCTTTATAGAACAAGATTTCTGATCCCTGGTCTATGATATACCGCCTCTACACCTGATTTGGAAAAACATGAACTTGTATAAAAGATAAACGAAGGTTGATTTTCTACTTTAGAAAATAGTTGACAATAGAATTGCCTAAATGCTAAGGGAAACAACAATTTTGGTGACATCTTTTGTCATCAGGAACGGCATTAGGCCCTTTACAAAATGAGGGTTTTTTATTCTTTATAATTACCCCCAGAAGGTAGATGTTCTTATCCTCATTTTGAAGATGAGAAAACTGCGACCTAGAGAATTAAGTGACTTGCTCACAGTTTCACAACTATTAAGTCAAGCTAGTATTTGAGCCCAAGTTTTTAGTTTTAATCCTATAGTTTCCACTTACTATGTCATGCCATCTCACTTAAAGCATTTAAAATATAATTTAATCTACAGAAAAATGGGCTTTGAACCCACCTATAAAATTTGTTTAGCAAAATTTAATAAAGAATTATTTAATTCTTCATTATAGGGTGATGATTTCATATCGAACTAGTTTCTGGTGGTTTTGGTCTAATATATGCCAACCTAGAAACTCTGAGAGAATTGTTCATGGAATATCTTTCTAGAATTCTGATTTTCCTGGCTTGTATAAGGAATTAGCTATTTCTAGAACTGCACTTCAAGTAGAAGGCCTTTTGAATGAGAAAAACAAGACATGGCAATCTTTCCAGATAAGCCGGTCCAGACAAGACAAGCTACAGTTCACTGTCGATGCCTTAGCCAGGCAATGATTCATTGACTGCTAACCAGGAAGTGGCTTTTAATCTTCTAAGGATTATAAACCTCTAAGAGGACCTGTAGATGTTTTCCCTTGAAAAAATTAATACACATACTTAAACAGTTTTCCAAAACCTTCGGAATCTTATGGACAACATCCTAGAGTCCCTTGGCCTCCAAGTTAGGAGCTTCAGTGTTATCTCTAGTATCTTCTCTCTATTGTTATTAACAAGAGGACTTCGGACAAATTACTTAACCTCTGTAGGCAACAATTTTTTCATCTGTATAGTAGGAGTAACCCCAGTATTTACAAGATTACCGTGAAGACTGAGATAATCCACAGATTGCTGAGCATGTTCGATAAATATTAGCTGTGGTTATTAGGCTTGGTTTACCTGTTTTGTTTCCTAGCTTTATAATGTTATGAACAAGACTTGATTCCAATTGATGAGGACTCATTGGCCACTGCTTATGTCTAGCGCTGTGCTAGGATTTGAAGGTGATATCAAAAATCTCATAAAATCTCAATTATGCTATGGAATTTGTGACTTCTTAAGAATACATAAGGAATTAATTTATAAAAATGATAATTGACATTCTATTAATGAAATTGAACCTTTTAGAAATTAAATATAAAATATTTCCCTATTTTCAGGATTCCCGAAGATGATGTTAGTGACTAATGTGGTATACATTATATATATACTATAGTAATATAGTTTATATATTATATACTATACACTCTTGAACAGGAAGTGATGGCATAATTCCCTGAGCTGCTTCTGACCTTGGAGGGCAAGATAGGGGATATCTAATGATGTTTCATGGGAAGCATCAGGGTAGCCATGTGTTAATGGAAGGGGGAGTCATTTTTTTAGATTCAATCAAGTAGGGATTCTTTTAGCCTCTCTCTTTGTTACACAGCACAGAACTCAGGGTAGAAAGACAGGGGACTGCAGACTCAACAGCCACAGTTGCTGTAGTGGGTGTAATATACGCCTTTGCTTTATCACGGTCCACTTACGGGTAATACTGTCCTGCCTCACACAGCTCACCGGAACCTCAGAGCGCTGCAGCTCCGTATGCTGCGTGCGCATGCGCACACTTCGTGTTCTATGGACCTTCCATCTACCTCAAGCCAGTAAGGCTGATGTTTTCTGCCTATAAGGAGTGTGGGGATTCAGGAAGTTTCCTCAAGGAAAAGAAAAAGAAGCTGCAAACTTCCAAATATCACCAGTGCAGTTTCCCTCTTTCAAGGGTAAACTCCACTCCAGTTGCGGCCTTTTACTCACTTGCCACTGCTTTCAAATATGAAAAAAAAAATTCCCTTATTATCTCTAGGGCTTATTTTACCACTACTTGGTCATTACCAGACCTATTCTCCACAGCCGATCTTTTTCAGAGAATTCTGTAGGAAATTAAAGCTCTCCATTGAAATCAACTAGCAAGCACTCACTGTTGTGGGAGGATGTGCGAGTTTAGGCTAAGACTTGGCCTTCAGGGCTTTAATACCATAAGCATATACCCTAATGGTGACAGACCACGTGGTCACACAGAAGTGAGTCTGAGTCAGGTTACGGAGGAGTCCCTGGCACCTCACGGCAGAGCCCGCTCTAGATCCTTCATGGCTTCTTGAATGGTGGCCTAGGTGTCGAACCATGTGAAACGGCCCCTGTTGACTGGTTTTTGACTTTAAACCACGAATGTTGTAAATTCAACCAAATGGGCTCTTATAGAATGTGGGTTTCAATCCTTCCTGAACATTTTCTCATCTTTACAAAGTCCTAGAGCTAAAGAAACCCTCTCTACAGTGTTTTATATACAGAGAGACAGGAGGAACACCACCTATGAGAGTCCCAAGTCTAGGAGGCAAAGCTAGGCGAGCAGCCCCATGTAAAGCTTTCTGCCTTTGTCACCTGTTGAGGGGGCGAGTGCCACCTGTTGAGGGGGCGAGCTGCCACGTCAGGCTCAACAGGAACAGCAATTACACGTAGCTTGCTTTCTGGAAGTCAGGAGTTGATCTTTGTGATGTCTGAATATCATCATCCTGAGACGGTCTTGATAAAACGACGTGGATCTCGCGTTGCCAGATTTAGCAAAAACAAAAAACCAAACAAATACAAGCAGGATGCCCAGTTAAGTTAGAATTTCAGATAAACAACAAAAACTTTTTAGTGTATGTTTTGCTTCGTTTACAATTATTGCATGAAACATAGTTACACTAAAAATTATTTGCCATTGACCTGAAATGCAAATTTATCTGGCAACTCCATGGTCTCCATTCGGTGCTGCCAAAGAGGACAGAGTTCTGGCCTGGAAGTCTACGCTATTAGGGAAATGGGCCTCTAGTTGGGATGTTCATGATCCCATCTCTGGGAGAAAGCAGACATACCCGGCTGGATGGCCAAGTTCACAAGGCACCTGGAGAGGGGATGCTCGTAAAGAAAATCTTCCTTTTGAGAGCGCCTATAAAAATAATAATTAGCTTTATCAGCAGCTTTACGTGAGTATGCTCTGTAATTATTCGTTTGTTAATTGCGACAACATCCTGTTGATGTTGGTAAATATTTCTACTATCCTCATTTTGCAATGAAGTAAACAGGGACAGAGGAGGAGGCTGACTCACAGGGCAGCCCAGCAGGCCAGGAGAGGACAGGCAGGAGAGCCCAGGTGCTACTGGTCTACAGGCCAGCTTGCCCTAGGGCCAGTCCTAGCAACATAAAAGCCCAAATAAAACTCTGATCAGAGGAATAAAGAAAATGCTCTGAACTGCCCGAAAACTTCACATTCTGAACAGCTCCATCGTTGATAAATGAAACAGCTTCAGAACAAAAATAAGGAAACTACTGAAAACAGATGATTTCCCCCAAAGGAGGGAATAGCTTTCCCCCCCTTTGTTTCTCTCCAAGCAAAGGTGAATTTTCTTGTCAGTGCCTGGAAAAGGAAGACAGAGAAGCAAAATCATTCCACCTGTAATAACAGCAGTCGACACTGAGTGACTATCTCTTGTATCAAGGAGTTTACATATAGGATAAATTTAATCTCCACAACCAGCCCACATGCTCCGACTCCCCCCAGTTTGCCGACGGGCAAGCATAACTCAGAGAGTAAGAGAGACTTCTGGGACACCCACTCCTGTGAAGAGAGGAGGAGAGCTTCCAAGCCGGGCCTGGCCTGACTCAAATGCATGTCCCATCTTCTGCGTAAACTCTTCCACCCACACCCAGAAAGCATCCAGCACACCCAAAGCCAACTAAATTGTCTTTTCGAATACCATTTAAATTAGCTTTTGTGTCTATTTTGTCTCTTCCATGAATTCCAATGCGATGTCAGGGCAAGGGCCATGCATACCCACAAGAAGGTCTTGCCAAGGCTCCTAGCTTTGTCATAATACTTATGCCCCAGCACGTATCCTGGCAGGTCTGCCCATAACACTTGGAGGATCGACTGGGTATCCTCATCTTTCTTTCAGTTACAGGAAACTGATTTGTGCAGGATTTGCTTAAGGTCACACAGGGCCAGAGATGGGACCAGAACACATCTCTTGCCTCCACTGTCCTTGTTGAAAGATGGAGGAAATTGTCCCCGTTGTTAAAAATTGTCTCCAATCTGCAACTTGAATAATACATGTCTTTTCTTCACCAAGATTTTTCCATCCACTGTCCCATGGGGAGCAGTTGTAAGACCTCTTGATAATCACCTTCAAGGGCTCCCTTGCTCTGGAAGCTTCTGGCCTGAAGCCCTCAACCAGCTGGCTCTGACCCACCTGGCCAGGCTCATCCCCCACCCTCCCAGCAGGAAGCTGTGGTTCAGGCCAGACAGGTGAAGCCCATCCTCTATGACATCCCCGCAGCACACACTTCCAGACCTCCAACTTCCTGCTTTCTTCTTCGCAACCCCACGGTGCTCTGGACCGGCTTTGAAGCCAGATTCCTTTTGCATCAGTGTGGCCTGGGTGCCAATTTTCTCTTTACTGCTGCCCCGCTGTGCAACTTTGGGAAAAACACTACATGGGGAGAATTTTCTAATCGATGACAGATAATGGGGGAGTAGCGATCACGTATTGAAAGCATCCAAGAGAGTGCCTAGGGCAGAGCCGGCCACCAGGAAGTGGTCTTTGTTACTGTGACATCGCCTTCTCCTATTTAATTCCTAGCTGTTCTTCATGACTCCCTACTCCCTCAACCAGCGCAAGGCAATTTCTCCCTTCTCGGGATTTAGAATGAGTTTTACTCCTATGGTGCCCAGTTCTTGGGCTCTTGTACCCTTTTCATAAATACAAGAAGTATTCACTAGGGAATGCTGAGTTGAATTGTGTCCCCCCGAAAGATGTGCTCGTGTTTAGCCTCTCATACCTGTAAGTGTGAACTTATTTGGAGACGGAGTCATTGTGGGTGTAATCAACTTAAGGTGAGGTCATACGGATTAGGACGGGCCCTAACGCAACGACTGGTGTCCTTATAAGGAGACAGAAGTGTGGGTGCCAGCACACGGATACACAGGGAAGAAGGCTTTGGTGGTACTGGTTTCCTGGGGCCGCCATTGCAAAGTATCATGAACTGGGTGGCTTGAAAACAACAGAAATTTATTTTCACACATTCCTAGAGACCAGAGGTCCAAAATCAAGGTGTCATCAGGGCCGTGCTCTCCCAGAAGGCTCTAGGGAAGGATCTTTCCTTGCCTCATCCCAGCTTCTGGCAACTGCTGGTAATCCTTGGTGCTCCTTGGCTTGAAGACGAAACCCCCTCCCTCTGCTTCCAGGGTCAAACGGCTTTGTCCCCACGTGTCTACGTGTTCGTGTCTAAACTTCCCTTTTCACACAAGGACACCAGGCATTGGACCCACTTAGGATCTACTCAAGTATAACCTCATCTTAACTCGATTGTGTCTACAAGGACCCTATTTCCAAATAAGGTCACAGGTCCTGGGGGTTAGCATTTGAGGGTATCTTTTTGGGGGACACAGTTCTACCCACTTGAGTCCCACTATCTTCTTGTCTCTTCCTTTCCCTCTCCTTCACTTTGCATTTCTTAAACATCTCTCATTTTGTCCTTCTCCTCCATCCCATTGTCCTGATTCTGGCCCTACCCCAGCTGGATGACCCCAGTGGCCCCCCCTTCTTCCTCTTTGTCCTGTCGGTTCCTCTTTCCTTCAGCCAGCTGCCTCGGCGAGCCTGGTGCAATGGGAATTCTGTCATGGCATCTGCTGCCTAGAATCCCAATTGGCTCCCACAACCTTTGGGATTAAATCGGGAGCCTGATCTCCTCTTCGGACTAACCTCCGGGCCTGTCTTCATTTGCAGTAAACTGTAGTCTCAGGAGCACCAGGGTGCCCCCCAAACCCCCCACACCTTCAGGTTCCTACGCTTCACAAGCATGGTTCCCTCTGCCGACAAGCCCCCTGCCTCTGTTCTGCTTGCTCATTCGCCCCGTGGATGCTTCCCTTACCCTCCCGCCCCTGGGCTGAGTTAGTTGACTTTCATTTGTGCCGCTAGAGACCCCAATTCTAGTAGACGGAATTTGCCACAGGAAGTGAGGCCCCAGGCAATGAGGTCGGGAAGGTGGGCACCGGCTAGGTGTGGCTGGGGCCGGCCGGCTCCCAAACAGCCTTGCAAGGTGTAGTTAACTCAGGGCAGAGTTAACGGTGGGGACAGACAGAGCGAGAGCATCGTTCAGGGACAGACGTACTAACCAGGCTCATGCACTGACCATTTGCAGCCAGAAAGCTGCTTTATCCCTATAAGGAGGAGCTGTAGTGTTCAATACCAGGGTTCCCCCCCTCCCCCACTCTCCCTGTCCTGCCACCTGGAAAGGTAAGCTGTCAGAAGATCCCGCGAGCCTGGAGCCAGACAAGGAGAATCTGTTTCACGATTTCCACGTTGAACTGTACGAGGCTGGGCAGCTCTGGGTGTCCTTCGGCATTCTGCAGGTGTACCTGCCGCGCGGCCCAGACAGGGGAGTTTTGGGCAGGATTGGTCCTGACGGGAGGTGCCTGAATGGGCCCTGCACCTTGGATCGGGTCAGAGCCTGTGTGGCTATATGACGTGAGTGTTTAGTATACACTTTATCAGAGATGAAGGAGAGGTGGAAGTGGGATAGAGGCGTGTTTATACCAGAGCTTTCCAAAGTGGTGTGCCTCAAATGGGTTACAAATGTGATGTCCCTTGGGGACAGCAGAGTCCCCTGGCTGGTCACCTCTAGCTGCCCCGTGTCTATGCCAGTGGTGGGCTGAATCATATCCCCTATAAAGACAAGTTTAAGTCCTAACCCCGTACCTGTGACTCTGACCTTATTTGGAAATATGATCTTTACAGATGTAATTATTTAAGATGAGGTCATATTGGTGTAGAATGGACTGATGTCCTTAAGTCCCACGTGCCCCTCCGGTGACACCAGCTCACCCGCCTCTCCCTCATCCTCCCCGCTTTCTTCCCTTTCCTTCTGTCTTCTCTGAGGGTAGAACACCAATTCCTTCACCTTCTTATCATCTGCAGGGCTGTGCAGGCCAGCATCGACCGGGCCCTGCTCTCAGAGCCACTTTAGCAACTTACCAAGGACTGGAGGCTCGTTTTTAAGGAAATTGATGAAGATTCACACAGATAACTGTGCACTTAATTGTCCTTTAGCAGTTATTCAAAAAGTACAGCTTGAAAAAAGATACAAATTATTGAATAATTACAACATGCAGATTGCAAACATAAAGTAGGGATCACCTCCATGCATATGGGGAAACTGAGGGTTGGCCTGTTAAGCCCCTTGCCCAACATGGATCCAGGCTTTGAACCTGAAAAGATCTGACTTCAAAGCCTTTCCTTTAAACTGTATTCCTAAATCGACTTCAAAAGAGGTAGCCTTGTAAATATTTGGAAGGGCTTGCCAGATTTTCCCTATTTTTCCTATAATTTTAGTATTTTATAGACATTTGCTGCTTAAGTGGTTATAAGACACCTAAAGAAATTCAGGATGTGATCTATATCTCAGTTACTCTTGACAGTTCATTTTCTCACTTAGTAGTAAAAGTAATAATTATTATTTGGTCTGGAGCCTACAAGCCTGCATAGCAATTCTAGTAAATTTGTAGAGTTCTTGGAATAGTCAGTGTATTGTGTTATAGCTTGAGGTTTGGTAAAGGACTGTCTCTTTTTTCTTCCCTGAAGTTCAAGCATAGAAATATTCATATGCTTTCTCTTAAACCTTTGCAATAATAATTTTCTTTCAATGCAAATGTGGCGTTGCATGAGCTCCAGGCATCCTATGAAATTCTTAGCCAAATAAAATAATAAATCATTCATTTTGTCGAAGTCTCTTCTGCCAAACAGAATATCCAGTTAGCTTCGGCTTGAACGAATGAAGTTTTCCAGCTTTAATTACTAAACTAAATGAAACTGGGGTGAGGGAAAATCCCTCTTTTACTCAAGCAGCAAACTTGAAGCTCGTGTTATTAAAATGCCCTTGGTCTTCTGTGTCCAAAGCCAGTAAACAGTCTTCTGTCTTCTTGTTCTCGGGAACTTTAATCATAGGCCATCCTTGATACGCTCACAGACACACACTGCATGGAACCGGGTCCAGTGAGCCCGCTTTACACACGTGTCCTGGCTGACGGAATAAATCAGCAGTCTCAAGGCCTTGGATGGAGTCCATGGAGTCCAAACGCCATCAGCAGAGCGAAGATTCTGCACTGACATGCAGAAGGCAGTTAGCTCTGGGCAGGACCAGCTATGGAATTTGCAGGCCTATTACAAAATAAATGCGCAGTGCCCCTTGTTCAAAAACGGTGGTGTTTCAGCGACAGCAGAGCCCTAGCCGACGACTGGGCCCTCGGAGCACGGGCTTGGGCGACTGCACAAGCCACACGCCCCTGGGGGGCTGTCCTGCCAGCTTTCAGAACTCTCCTTCTGCCATCTGCCATCCGGACCCTCCCTCCTACTCCAGTAATTCCTCAATCACTGAGGCTGATTCTGACCCCTGGGTACCTTGCAAACATGCCCCTTTCCCCTCTCCCTCTCCAGATGCCTTCTACCTCCAGTCGCTCTCCGCCACACGCACTCTGCTCTCTGCAGCCCGGCTTGCTCGCCGTAGAGGTCCTGTCCTGCCCCTGTGGATGAGCCTGGGGAGGCTTCCCATTGCTCTTGTGGAAGGCCGAAAACAAGCACATAGACCTCTGTATCTTACCCTGTCCATCCTGCTTCCTCTAGCATCCTCGGCTCATGCCAGTGTCTTAGTCACCCTGGCCTTCTCCCATGTAGCCTCCCCAACGGGACACTCCTCCGGCCTCCTTGCCTTCTCCAGGGCTGCCCCCCATGGCCTTTCTCTCTGTCTTCACCTGGCCCCTCCTAGTCAGCTGGCAGGCCTTGGTTTGAGTGTAATGTCCTCGGGAAGCTTTCCCTGCCTTCCAGACAAGGACAGATCCCCTGGCTGCCCGCCGCCTGGTAACCTTGCTGCTCACTGATACAACCGAATATACTTGCCCAGTGCGTCTCCTATCCACGGAAGTGGGGTCCCAGGGTGCCTGCTCCCTCATAGAAACTGCAGGGATTTGTGGGTGGATGGGTTGGGGTTCAAGGCTCTGGCACAAATTCAGCATCCTGGAGAAAAAGAACGGTGGTCACTTAGTAACAAGGGGGCCGTTTTTGCTCTCGCGGCTCCTCCGTAAAAGCTGTGGAACACAGACGTTCTGAGCAGCTAGCAGCCCTGGCGGGTGACGGCGTGACCAGTGGAATGAGTACTGTTCACTGAAGACGTCCACTGCTTGTGCTGCTACTCAGTATGTTTGAAAAGGTACCATTCTGGGATTATGGGTGATTTTTAAGGTGCCTTCTGTATTCTTCTAGTTTGTGACAATATGCAGATATTACTTTGATAACTGTGATGAACCACCCCTCCCCGGCCAATTTGCTTTAAAAAAAGTACCAGGCAAGAGGAATTTCCTACAGGGGTTCATTTTCTTTGCAAATGTGTTTCTTCTGGCTGGAAAGCGGAAACGTCTTTCCTCCCCTGCTCCACACACCGCAGAACAAGGGGCATGAAGAGGAAGTTAAGTACGGTGTCAATGGCCCCAATTAATATTCTTATAAAAAGTTATATAAGAGAACAAACGTAGCCATAAGGCTAAGCCATGTGTGCAGCTGATCCCCAGGGTGGTGCTCACTGCTCTTGATGTCCTGAGCTTTGAGAAAAGAGGACATTTGCCCTCTACTCCAAGACCATGGCTGTACAAGCAGTGGTTTCCAGACTGCTGGCAACACTTTTTTCCTTCCGTTATATTTGTCTTCTGCTAGTTAGTCAAGAAAGGAAAAGAAACAAAATTTAATACAAGTTTATGGGATAGACTAGGTGGGGATCAGAAAGTGTAGCAAGGCTAAGGGGTTATAAGAACATGAAGCAGTTTATACCCACCCGATGGGGTGACTCACTGTCCCTGTTTGCCTGGACCCCAGACTTAAAACTGAGATGATCCTGGACGAACCAAGGCGAGCTGATGACTTGTGAGAAAGCATACCGGGCTCCAGGCTGTGCCTCCCCGCCCCTATGGCCCCGCCCCCTGTGGGCCCCGCCTCTTCTGGGCCCCTCCCCCGTGTCTTGCCACTTGACTCAGCCTCTGGCCCCCAGCACTACCCCTGGAGAGCTCATAATATCAATATCACCATTTTCCAGGGCAATTTGGAGAATCGACTCTGGCCTGAACTTGGGAACCCAGACCATAATTTTATCTTTAGCGTGTCACTCAGTTTTTCATTTTCTAGAATGAAACCCCTTTAACTTCAGTTTTAAAATGATTGTGACTAAAGAGAAAACCGGATCCTGGTATGAACTCAAATTTTGATACATTTGAACTGTCAAAATTGTTCCCTTTAAGTTGCACTCAATGCAAATTTCAGTTCCTAAAAAACCCAAATAAGGTAATAAATGTTAAGGGAAGGAGGTTTGATTTATCTCTTCCTAAACTGATGACCTCGTAGGAAAATTGCTGATTGAGGAAAAACACGTTGGGGTTAATGCTAACATAGGGACACACTCATAGCTGTCAGAGTGACTATTCTATTTCCGCTGCAGGGGGTGAAGACAGGAAAGTTAGGGCCGGTTCTAGGGAGGGCTGTCATTAAGATACTCAGTGTGGAACTCCATTTCATCTACACCACCTCCAAGGTGTCCAGTGTCCCATGAAGTAGATGACATCAGCACCCCGCTTTACAGAGAGACTCACAGAGGGTAAGTGGCCTGAGGACAGGCCTCCAGGTCTGGTTGTCTTCCACCCCTACCCTCATCTCCTTTTCTTCAGGGAGTGGGGAAGTCTATTTCCTCCGTGTCTTACAGCCCTCATGGTAGGTCAACCAACCAGAGCTGAGACGTCGTTGACAGAAAACCAACTGTCTCCCGCTGAGTAACAGAGATGAGACAGAAGCTGCTTTTGCTGCTTAAAGAAAGCATCTCCATACCCTTTATTAGGGAATTGTTCTTTATAGATGAGGAAGAACTTTCACATTCACTGGGAAGACAAGGAAAGAGCAGTAGTGATAATGACAGCAATGGTAAAAATAAATGTGCCCATACTGCAGGACTCGTCACATGCCAGTGAGGACACTGAGGCTCTGGGAGGTGACTGAGCTGGCATTTTGTCCTCAGGCTAACCCCAATGTTCAAGCTTTTTATGCTTTATCACATGATCAATTTTTAGTTTATTTATCTCATTTTACAGCTGAGGAAACAGAGACGCTTGGAGGCTAAAGGACTTGCGAAGTTCTCGTGCTTAGAACGCACCGAGCTGGAGCTCACCCCAATGGCCAGTAGCCTCTGCACAGAGAACACCGAGCCAGTGCCCGTGAGCCACTGCAGGGCTTTCGATGTTCAGTCAGCCTGGAGCCCAAAGCCCCAGGGAATGACGTGCCTCTGAGGTAAAAATTTGTACCAGACATGATCTCTTGGTTTCATGGGGCAGAAATTGCCAGAGTTAAACAAATAAGGAAAATGTAAGTTTTTCAAAAAATGTCAAATACAACCTGGAATGAGCTTGCCGCTGGGCCTTGGGGAGGTACCAGCCTCAAGCCTGGGAAGAAATCAGGGCTTTCTCTCTGGTTTCTGTAGACCAGCTTCCCCTGCTCCCCAGTGTGAGGGGTGGACCCTGGCCACGGGCCACACTCCCGTTTACACACTAAGTCCAGCTATTGGGAAAGTTTTCTTTGCTCCATTTCATTCTCCGGGAGAAGGGACAGTGAGTGGCCAAGTCTGGGTCGAGTGTGTGCCTCTGGTCCCCACTGCCAGAGGGGGGATGCAGGTGACAGCACAAACAAGGCCAGCCCAGCCCCTTAGAACTGGGGACCAAGGGTCACTAGAGAACTGGGAATCACATAGTAAGCTGGACATGTGACCCAGCGTATGTCCAGGTGTCAGAACTCAAAATAAGTCAGAACAAAGCATTAGAATACCATCCAGACAAAAGCCATGGCCCAGTGAAACAGTGCTTACGTTAGTGAATACATATTTAGCCAGCGATTTATTTCATTAAAATCTTCCAGAAAACATGTATGTACTATAAATATTGTCTTTGTGATCAACTGTTTTAATAGTTTTTTTTTAATTTTTAATTTTGTGTATTGTTGACTCAGTGGGGGGGGATGGGCTAATATAACTCCCATCCAATCATGTACATGGGCCCAAGACTTTTTACAAGTTTTCTGGAACAAAGGAATCTGCTGTGATAGATTTTCCCGGCTAACATCCCCCTTGTTCTGAAGGTCCCTTGTGAATAAATATCACAGTCTTTTTGCAAGAGATTCAAGATGGGAAATGAGCAGATGTGAAATTTTTGGCTCTTGATGATGGAAGCTGCCCAATCCAGCCCAAGTCCTTTCTCTCCAGAAAGTGATGAACTATGTTCAAATGGTCAAACAAAACAAAACAAAAACCACAAGGCCTCCAAGCCCCGTGGTTGTAGCTGTGTACCTCCATTCATTTCTGAAATGCGGTGGGACTGGCTATCAACACATCCACGTTGGCCCCTAAGGATTTCAGATCTAATTCTTCGTGGAGGAGAGTGGGGTCCGAGTTGGAGGGACAGCTGTCTCTAAGGGTGGCAGTTATCGTTGAGCAGGGGCGATCTCCTTCTGCTCCTAAAAGACTGATTAAAGCTTGGCCTTCCTCCTGATCTCTTTTCAGAGAATCTCTCCACAGGTTCACACTCAGCCTTTGTTACTATTTTAAGTTGGTTTGGATGATTTCTACGCCAACTCTCAAAGCATCGGGATCTGTAATTATATTTTGCAAGAGGTATTAGGTGCTGCCAACACATTTTACAGTTTAGTGTTGCAAGGCAGGCGCTGTAACTTTTTGCCACATGGTTATTTAATTCCATACAGTAGAGAGAGACTTAATCACATTCATGGCCTCCGCGAGGAAGGGCCAGCGCCCTCGGGCTCCAGCAACATTCCTGCTTGGTGTGGCTTCCCTCCACGAGGTAGGCTTCACGGCCGCCACGTGACGGCCCCACGGCTGTCAACAGGTGATTCATTGTCAGCTCCCAGGGAAAAACAGACTGTGTAGGAAGGTGCTCTACGATGATACATTTGGGGGTTTTTCTGCCGTCTACTGGGTAACCCGGACCTTATTGTCATGCATTCGAGGTGGAAGTGTGACGCAATTAAACTGATTTACAAAAGCCACAAACAGAAACTAGTGTCATTTTTTTTAGCCTCGGTGTGGTTAAGGTTTACTTCCTCTGCATATTTATAGTGGAGACTTTGGGGCATGGCTGGGGGAGAGCCAGCTTCGAGAGAAGGTCTGTTTGCTGGTTACTGCTTCTGTAATTTATGCTTTCCCCTTCGTTTATAAGGAAAAGACCATCCCGGCCTCCATTAGATGTGAAGGTTGTGTTTCTCCGCAGCCCTTGGCCGTTCCAACGAGGAGGCCCACGAGCGCGAGCTGGGTGAGGAGCTGGGAAGAGACCCAGAGAGGGCACAGGGATGGGAAACACTGAAGCCGGTCATTCGAGCTCCAGAATATCAGAGTTTAAATTCTCGATTCAGTGTAGCAACTGGCTCAAAAATAGACCTGCAAATGCATATACAAAGCAAGAATAATTTTCTATCACAGGCACGTGGCGTTTAAAAGGCAGCCTGGACCTCTCAGCGAGTCCGTTTTTAGAAAGGGCAGAAGGTGAGGTTAATGAACCTCGACACCTGCTTTGTTTTCCTCCTCTGCTCTAAAAATCCCCCCCCAATGAAGCTCGGGGGCACTTCATAGATGTTACATTGAAAGAACAGGAAAAAGCATGGCTGGGCGGTTTGTGAAATGTGCTAGAAACGTAATGAGGCCGATTCCAGGTTCACCAGTAATTAATTGGGAGCCCCTGGCCATGTTTCTTAACCCGCAAAGTTTTCCAGGATACAATTCCTGCTGCTTCACCTTGGTGTTCGGAGGAGTTGCCGATGAGGCAGATTGTTGAGGCTGTGGGAGGTGTAAACTGCTCATTAGATGGTGGGTTAGGCCGCTGGAATGAGGCAGGTGCACAGGGAGGGGGTGACTCATGGAAAAGGTAGGGTTCCACCTGGAAAGGAAGCTCACTTGGTGTGTCTCCAGGTTGGAAGAACAAGCCCCTGGATTCATGGCTCCCTACCTGACCTGCTCCCAGGGCAACATCTGACTCCCAGGACCATCTCAAGGGCTTGTTTCTTCAAATCTGATCTGTCCTGTTCTTCTCAGCCTTACACTGTTTATTAAGCGCTAGTTAGCAGGGGGAGCAGACGCTTTTCTGCAGTGACCTGTCTCTGCCTTTAGTTATGTAAATTCCATGGAGAAGCCTGCAGAACTGTGTGGAAATGCCCTTTTTTTTAAAAATTTTTTTTATTACATTATGTTAGTCACCATACAGTACATCCCTGGTTTCTGATGCAAGCTCCTTTTATTCCTCCTAGAAGCACAGAGCACTTCCCCAGCCCTCCTCCCTACCCGGCCATGGCAGAGAAGCCCCAGCCCCCACTCAGCTTCAAAGAAAGCAGGTGGACCAGGCCTGGGAGGGCTGACAGCCTATCATCCATCGTCATGATGCCATCATCAGTAACCTCTGGAAACAACTTCCCATCCATTTCCAGGTGGTAAAGAAAAAGCTCATGGCTTATGTGTAATCTCCGTAAAGGGAGTCAGAAAGAAGCAAAAGGACATCTTTGTTTTATTTTCCATTTGATTTGGGAGATTTGGAGGGGGTTATAGGGTTTCCAGCACACTCCTTAACAGAAGACTCATCCACTCTCCAAAAATGCAGTAAAGCCAATGGAAAGAGAAGAGGCTTCTGGTTACAGACCGAATCTGCCAGTTGGCACATGGTGTTGGAGATGTTGCTCCAAGAGCTTCTTCTGGACCTGACTTTTCCTTCCCAACCAGACACAGCCACCCTGTACTTGTGAGGCATGCAGTCTCGGCCATGGCATCACTGTTCTCTGGAGTCTTCTTTTTCACTTGGCTTCCTGGAGCGAGCCCCACACTGGGAGAGGCCTGGCGCAGCTCCTTTTCCCACTGAGCTGTTTACCCGGTGTCCAAATTTCACATGTGCACTTTGATGTCCTCAAGCTTTGCTCAACACACTGTATCTGCAGCGGAAAAGAGAGTTCCAGGTCTAGAGTTACATTTAACCTCCGCAGATACACTTGCTCTGGGCTCCACGTCTCCCCTTCTCGAACCCTGGGAAGCACCGTGCTTTATAACGTACATCGCCCCTTCCTCTACCTGGTTTCACTGGACCTCTAGAAATGAGCTGGGAAGTAGCTGGTCAGGTGTTCTTAGCCCCATTCTACAAATGGAGAAACCGAGGCTCGGAGCAGGTGAGGAGGATACTTCCGGGGTCCTACAGTTGCTACGCCCCAGAACTTGCTTCTAGGTCAACGTGTCCGCATCTGCACACTCTTCTCTTTGTAAAGAGCCCTTTCTCATGCTTCACACCTCTTTCTGCTCTGCAGGGTTCAAGGCTAGAATAAGAGGAAAGTGGTGACTCATAGCCAATGTCTGACTTCTTTTGTTATGGGCACAAATAAGGCTGTCGACCAATTTTTCCCAAAGAACACATTACGTCTCTCACAGCGCTCTTAATCTCCAGCCAGCTGACGGCCAGCACCCCACGGACCCTTGATGCATGTCGTCGTCCGAATGGAAAAACAAGACATGCCTCCAACACTCTAAAAATAAGGGGTTCTATGAAACTAACGCCACAAAAAGGAACAAAAGAACATGTCGGCTGTTCTAACACAATCAGCTGATGGCCTAGAACCCCGTCGAAGGTGCCCATCTGTGCGGAGGGTAGCCGCGGCGGTGGCCTGCCCTGAAGGAGTATTTTATCACCACCGTCGCTCAGAATTGCCACGTGTGGCAATAATACAAAGCAGCCCAACTAGTTGGTTTTCTTATGTTTTAATTCTCTACAGACCATATGCCTCGCTTCCTCCTCTCTCTTTAGGACACCAGTATAACCAGTGATTCACGTCACCCATCAGATGAGAGTTCTTCAAAATTATTTTATTTTATTTTATTTTTTTAAATTTTAAGAAGATTTTATTCATTTATTCACGAGAGACAGAGCGAGAAAGAGGCAGAGGGAGAAGCAGGCTCCCCGCAACGCAAGGAGCCCGATGTGGGACTCGATCCCAGGACCCCGGGATCATGACCTGAGCAGAAGGCAGACCCTCAACCGACTGAGCCACCCGGAGCCCGATTTTATTTTATTTTTAATAAATACATTTCACTGCCCTCTGCTTGGTTGCCAGATCCTGGCTCCCCTCAGCTGCCTGCAGGCTCTCGTCAGCCAGAATGAACCTTCTCTTGAGGCTGCCCAAGCCGCTCCCACACATCACTGCCCGGTGTGACCCCCGGGCCCCGTCCTCCCACAGCTGCAGCTCAGCTCACCCCGCCAGCAGGAGCTCAGCATTCCTGCCAGCCAGGGCCCCGGGGCTTCTGTTCTCCGGGCTGCCAAGTTCAATGCATAAATTCCAGTCCGCATTCTACGGGGCCTCCAGTGGCCTGTGACAGGCCCTCCTTCCTGGAACTGCACACCCCCATTCTTTCTTGCCTTACGTGTATCTCTTTCCAAGGGCCCTTGTTCTTCTGCGGACACTGTCCATGTTTCCCAGGGTCTGACCATGACTTCTTTTCTCTGCCATTCTCCTTACGCCGAATGTGAATGTGGATGCTTCCCTGGTTCAGACCTTTGGCCCAGATCTCTCTTTTGAACCCCAGTGTCACCTGTACAAGCCCCAGCACATCTTCCTCTGACCGGATCACGAGCATCTCACACTCAACAAGTACCATCAGCCAGACCCCACCCTCCCATTGTTTTTTATTACTATTCCACACTCAGGCATTCGTGCCCTCATTCATTCCGTGAGTATTTATTGAGTACATACTGTGTGCTTGTCACTGCGCTTGTGCTGATAATGCAGCCCTGAATAAGCCACCGTCCCAGGCCTCACCAAAAGGAAATGGCGTCACCATCCACATGGTGACCTAAGCCAGAATCCTGGAGTCATCTTCCCATATTGCATATTTACAATCATTTGGTCAGTAAGTTTGATCTCTTCTTCTATTTCTTAAATAAGTCTGGAATCCTTCCTCCTCTTCCTCCCACTGTGACCATCTTTTCTCGGGTCCTTGTACTTTCTTTTCTGGATGCTGCAGGAAGCCCCTCACTGGCCTTCTCATCCAGGGACTGCTGCATCCCAAACCATCCTGTGTAATGCTGGCATCATGAGACTTCTGAAACCACATTTATGACATCGCCATTTCCCTGTATAACATTTTCCCAAACACCCTCCTAACCTTTAGAACAAAATCTATGCCCCTTGGCGTGATATAAAGGGTTTTCCTTGTTAACCTGGCTCCTGTCTACCTCTTGGTCTTCTCATCCCCATTCTTTTTGGGACCTATGCTCCGGTCACAGAGACCTTTCTCAGGCCATTCCGTTTGCCTAGAATGCCCCCCCACCCCACACACACCCCATTCCCCTCTTTGACTACCAGCTCCCCTATTTATCCTGCAAAACTTGTTCGGACGCAAGTCTACCAGACAGTGGTGCAGTGAGCCTTGCAGAACAGGGAGGGGCACCATGCACACCTGTAGCTGTAGATTATTGGGACTGTTTTCAGACATGCGGTAGTCCAGTGTATATGGTAGTGTCGAGTGCCGCCGGGGCCATCCACAGGGCTGCTCCTGGAAGGGTCTCCTGGCCCTCCCAGTGTGCGTTTGGCGACTCTTCTCTGTCATGGCCAAGTCACACCATCCTGTAATCATCTGTTTATTAGTCCCGGAGCTTCTTTGGAAAACGAGCTCTTAAAGGAGGGGATGGGGTCTTTTATCCCTGTATCCCTGACAGCAAGGAGCATGCAGGGCCCCTAGTAAATGCTCTGTAAACGTTTGTTGAGTGAAGGAATGTAATACAGTGGTAGCCAAGGGCACGGACCCCCGAGCGAATCCCAGAGCTGCTTCTCTGTCGTGCAGCTGGGGCTCCTCGCTATGCAGAGCAGTCACTTCTTGTGATGATGTGAGGCCTCAGGGAGGAAAGTGGCTGTCCAGCTCCCGGCCCGTAGGGAACAACTGGTGACTCTCATAATGATGGAGTATTTGCAGGTGTCCAAGTTCCTTCTCTGCTGTGCTTTACAGTTCATGTGTCTGGACGCCCTCCATCAGTTTATTATTATTTCAACCTTCCTGATTTTTACTACAGAATCGGGATAATCCTCATGTTACAGATATTTTTAACTGCCAGCTCCTGGGTCGGAGTGGGTGGGGTGGGATGGGGGGCTGGGTGCGAGAGATGAATTGTGGCTCCAAGATCTCGGGTGTGGCCGTGTGTGAGCTACGGTAAAACCCAACGGAAGGGCTGTCAGAACCCTCTGGATTATCTGGCTCTTCCCAACTGCCTCGGGGCTTGGGGGCTGGCCTCATTTGCATATTGGCCCCCCTGTCCTCCGGGTGGGAGGCTCCACTTCCTGCCGCCCACAGCGGGCTGGAGTCGGACCTCCCCTATGTGTTTGACGATGTTGCCCCCTAGGGATCAGGCCCAATTTTCAATGACTATTGACTTGCTCTCTGAAGCCTCGCCTACCCGTGTGCAGTGTTAGCAACTACAGGGGTGCAGAAGTGTCCCCCACCCTCAAGGTAGGATGTCCCCATTCAAGGACCTGGACGCCTTGATAATCCTGGAGAAGCGTCGGCCAGGACTGGAAAGCTGAAGAACTCTGCGTACAACAATAGAGGAATTACTGTGCCCTGACGAGGACTGCAGTGAACCGGGGCGAGCAATCGTATTTACAGAGAACTTTGCCGTTCACAGCGACCTGCGACGTGCATTTTCTTGTTTGACCCTTTCAACCAGGCCAGTGAGGATGGTGTGAATGAAACAAACATTTTGTTGGGAGACCCACAGTTAATATCATCACATTGGCCGCAACTGCCTTGACAGTCACCGGATGTCATGTCTCATCGCAAAGGTCACGCTTGAAACAAAGTGTCATTTCAGAGGGGAAAAAAAAGTCCCCATGAGTATGACTCACCAGCAGTACTTTTCTGTCGTACCTGAGCTTTCTCCTCCAGCGTCTCCAGTAGCATCTGGAAAGATCAAAGCATGAGGTAGACAGACGTGATGACTGGAGAGGCCTTTCGAGGATAATTTTCAATTTCTGCCTTGCAACCGTGATCCTAGAAATTATGAAAAGGCACTTTTAGGGGCGCCTGGGTGGCTAAGTCATTAAGCATCTGCCTTCGGCTGAGAGCGTGATCCCAGGGTCCTGGGATCAAGCCCCCACATCAGGCTCCCTGCTCTGCTGGGAGCCTGCTTCTTCCTCTCCCACTCCCTCTGCTTGTGTTCCCTCTCTTGCAGGCTGTCTCTCTCTGTCAAATAAATAAATAAAATCTTTAAAAAGAAAAGAATAAAGAAAAGGCACTTTTAGGATCAAAAGCATTTATTTAAAAAAAAAAGATTATTTATTTGAGAGACAGAGAGAGCGTGAGCAGGAGGAGGGGCAGAGGGAGAGAATCTTCAAGCAGACTCCCCACTGAGCCCGGAGCCCGGATCTCATGACCCATGAGATCATGACCCATGAGATCATGACCTGAGCCGAAACCAAGAGTCGGATGTTTAACTGACTGAGCCACCCAGGAACCCCCTATTAAAAGCATTTAGCTTCATTTCTTCATACGAATGGAAAATCAAAATCATTCTGAGGTCGTGGGTTGTTTTTCTTTTAAAGATGCAAAACAACTCTCAGACAATTGCTATTAAATCCCTCACATTTAAGCTTAAATCACAGTGACATTGTCACATCATATCTATTTGAGGAAGGTTAACCCAAATATTGGCAAAGGGTCCTTTTCTTCCTTTAATCTTTGAGGGGAAAAAAGAGGAGCTCCAAAATTATTCCAAACAGTCTATCAGTAGTCCCTATTGCTCCAAACATTCAGAGTAATGTCCACATGCGCGGAGCTGGTGTTTTTCTATCCCAGATGTATTCTTTTCCCCTCCAAGAAGTGAGGAGTGACTAACAGTCAGGATTATGGTGCCAAGAGCAGCCACTAGGAGAGAGAGACAACTCAGAGAGAGAATTTCTCCCTAGAGATTGTGAAATACTCTTTTTCAGGAGACGAAGCATGTTTCCCAGCTTCCCCTCACATCTCTGTAGCCGGAGCTGGGTCACATGGCGATTGCATCTCCCACTGGCCAGGGAGTTTGTTTGGACATTTTTTAGGGGGGTAGAATGGATTTCGGGATGTTAATCACCACTTTGGATACTGTTTCTGGAAACGTTGATAGCCAGACCAGCTGTTCTTTGGTTTAAGGCAGATCAGAGTCCTGACTGCTTCCTTTTGAGGGTCTTTAGTGATTAAATGAAAACAAAAACAAAAACAAAAACAAAAACAAAAACAAAAAAGAGAGAGAGAGAGAGATGTAATTATGTTTGTACTCAAAATTTGGAGAGCAGGGCATACCTGTTTTGTACATGCAGACAATTTACATTCTCATGGAAAAATTCTTCAATTCCAGGGGCCATCCCATCGACAAGGAGGGGAGGGGATGTTTGTTGGGTCTGTCTCCATGATTTGAGTCTCTCCACGACTCTCCAGGACAGCGGAGAGATCCTCTCAGGGCATCTGGGCAGCCCCTGGAATCATGATGAAATCGCTTGCATAACCTCCACCCCCAGGAAAATACATTTAGTCAAAATTAAAGTCTTCTGATTTGCAATCAGAAGAACATTATAAGTCAAATGAATCTTCTGACCTTATTTTCAGAGGGGCAGCCTCTGAAAGCAGGACAATTAAAGTTTGTTTTCTCCAGGATCTGTCAGCGCTGTGAGACCAGCGGGGTCCCCAAGGTTCAGAAACAGCAGGTACAGGGCAGAGTTTCCTTTCCCTAAGATTGTTGCTCTTTCCAGAAATAACTTAGCGTCCTGAAATAGTTCCTGGAAGTTGTAACTGGAGAACAGTCAGACCAGGGGAGATGCTTAACGTTGGGGCAAAAGTGAGGCTTGTGCGGAGTCCAGCTGGGAGAGAGGCAAGAGATCTCCTCAGTTATGTCCTTGGGTCTTTTTAGTTCTGGGGGTCTTGGGTTCCAATCTGTCAAGATGAGCCTTTAACACGTGTCTCTAGTAGTATATCTACCTTTCTAGATGGCCGCATGTCCCCTTTTCTCCCTGCGCTCTTATCTGACTACAGCACTGGATGCTTTGAAGTTCTGCAAACTGCATAGTTACGAGAGAGAGGGCTTATTCAGAAAATCTGCTGGGAAACCCAAGAACATAGGACAGAGTTATGATGTGTTAATGTCCACTTCTACGATGTACATGCATGCCCATTTCACACGATGTTATGTGTGTGTAGACCCGGTTTCAAGAAAGCATGTTTATGTCTCAAATCACAGGAGCATCTGCTAAGTGCAAACACTGTTGGCTGTCTACCCAACAGGCACTCTGACGTCTTCCTTGCTAACAGAACCCGGATCTTGTTCAGGTGTCTGTCCTCTCTGGGTTTCTCATTTCCAGCCCTAGAAGCAGAATCTTGATGACTCTGGGACTGGTAGTCCCAGTGGCTGGTTTAGAATGAAGATATGACTAGTTCTGGCCAACGAGACCTGGCCAGGGGTGGGGGCAGAATCTGAGGCTTCTGGGAAACGTCTCTTTGTTTCTTAAAAAATAAAGAAAGAACAGCCCCTCGTCATCCTCTGGACTTTGTTACAGCTGTTTGTGATCTTGGGATGTGGCAGCCATCTTGTGAAGACGTGGAGAACCAACCTAAGGGCAAAATGGACTTAGTATGGTGGACTGAAGAAATGTAAACTTGCTTGGATCCTTGCAGACTTCAGAGTTGCTGAATTAATCAACCCCGAAGCAGCTCTACCCTTGAATTTCTTGTCATCAGATTAAATGCCCTTGTTTAGAACATGTTGAGTTTAATCTGAAAGCATCCTAAACAATAATCCATAGCCAGCTGTTGTCCCTATTCACAGGGTGCTGGATCCTCCCCCCCCCCCCAGCAGCTCTTTTACCTTCCCTCTGAGCAGGAGTCCTTCTAAGATTTGGGGACGCTCTCCATCCTGAAGCTCACTTTGAGGAACAGAAACACTCGGCAGCACAATTACCACTGCTGATGGTAACTGCCCGCACCCCTTCGGTATCCACTCTGTGAGGCCGGCGCCTCACAGTCTTAGTCTCTGCCAACACGGTCTTATTTAATTGTGAAAATGCCTCCATGAGGTGGGGACTCGTATTATTCCCATTTGATAGGTGAGAAAGCCAAGGCCCACAGAAGCTAAGTAGTTTTCCCAAGGTCTCAAAGCTAGCAAGGGATGAAACTAAGGGTCAAAACAGACTCTGGCCACAGCCTCACCCACGCCCTGACCTTTCAACTCTACCATCAAGGGAATAGCGCACACACGGGGCAGAGAGCTTGCTGCCTGACGGTTTCTCAGAATCAGTATGTGAGTTCTCTGGGAGAGGTGAAATCTAATTAGATTCTGAAGGTAATGGATATATAAACTTCACTGCTTGACATGAATTCTCTTGTGAATTTTACTTAACGTCTCTGTACTTTAGATTCTCTATTTGTGAGGTCATGACAAAGAGACTTTCCACGACCTACTTCCTCAGGCTGTGAGAAGATACACACAATAACGTATCTAAAAGCATCCTGCAATATCGAGAGGAAAAATACACAGAAAGCCAGGCCATTGTTAATGTGATTTTAATAACTCCTCCCAACTCTTTGGATGTTGATAGTGCAATGGAACATGATAATTTGTTGAAAAATTTCCATGCTGCTCCTTAAAATCGGAGGAGAAAGGGCTCTGTGGAAATATAAACGAGAAATCAGATGAATTGGCAGCTACCCATCAAATATGTTTTAATGTTCAAGATTTTACATTGGACAGAAGGCAAGTTTGTGGTAAGTGAGGGGACATTTTCCCTATTTTACGTTGGTGTTTATAAAACATATGGAAGGAATGGACCCTTTCTTTTCAAGGAAAAGCTTCTTACAGATATCTGATGTCAACCTAAATTATATTTTATATTATTTAAATGTGACCAAACTAAAACTAGGTACAGCTTACAAGCTAAAATTAATATGATCTACCAGTGCTTATAGATCAAATACAATTATAGAACTAAGATAAATTTACAAATAAGATTAAAACAAAATGACAAAACTAAAAAAATTCAGACTAGTAACATTAATTTAATAAGATGGGTGATATTGTTTTGTTGAAATAAAGGAAGTTGGGTTTAACAATATATAGAGCAAAACTCTTGTTTGGTCCTTTACTTATAGGTTCTAGTTCAAGACTCAGGCTGTCTGGATTAAAATCCCACCTCTGCCTCTTACTGGCTATGTGACTGTGGGCAAGTTAGTTGACCTCTCTGAGCCTCAGTTTCCTAATAGGAAAATGGAGATAATAACAGCACTCATCTCAAGAGTTCTAGAGGAGTTTTAGGAAGATGATAATATCTGTCAATAAATCAGTTGGCACAGTGCCAAGGACATAATAGGGGCTTTTGGCTGTTACAACTAATATTACTTGGTGTTTTTTTTAAAGATGTATTTTATTTATTTGAGAGAGCGAGTGAGAGAGGATGAGCCGGGGGGGCAGAGGGCGAGGGAGAGTGAATCTCAAGCAGACGGCGCATTGAGCATGGAGCCCAAGGTGGGGCTTGATCTCAGAACCCTGAGACCATGTCCCGCGCTGAAACCAAGAGTCAGACACCCAACCAACTGAGGCACTCAGGCACCCCAAATCTTGCTCTCTATTTAGCACTCTATTTTCCTTATTACAGACACTCTTGTTTTCCTTGAAGTTGCAAAGAAAGACAATCCAGATGGAGCCAAGAAAGTGCCATTGCAGCCCCATCGGGACCCTAGTGAGGTGCTCGGATGGACAGTCTTCCAGGTCCTTCTTGGTCCCAAGTGGTGAGAAGATGCCATGAATCTTCTGTGGCATGGGGAGACTGAATAAGGCTGTCAGCACTGCTCCCATGGGGTAGTTGATCGCATTTGAGAGAATCCTGGAAGCCAGAGAAATAAATTTTCTGCTAATTGTTACCTCCATCAATCTGTAAATGATCAGTGGAGTTACATTTTCTTCCACATTTGCTTACAGACGTCCTAATTATATGAAAGATGATACCTGGAGACTGGTGCAATAACAGAGGGGCTACCAGAGCCTCTTAAACACATAGATGATTTGTGGGGAGGATGGGGAGGTGGGGTGGGCAAAGGCCCTGGCCTCGGGGTCAGAAGATGGGTGGTCTAGTCTCTGTTCTGCCTCTCAACTACTCGGGACCAGCCAGGAGTAATCATGATAATATAAAAAGAATAGCTTCTGTTCTCAGTACGGAGCATTTACCATATTGCAGGGGTTAGATTAGTTGTTTTATATACAATCCGTCATTTAATTAGCACGACCCCTCCTCCAACTCACTCTTAAAAGAAAGAGATTTACTTATGATTAAAACAGGTCATTTCAGGCAGGGTAAAGACCTCTGAAAATCCAGTCTCCAGTAAAAGCAATAAGACCACTGTCAAAAATGGTCAAAATCAACTCTTTCATGGCTCTGAAAACTAACCGAAGGCTTGCAACAATACCAGAGACTTTCATTCAAGATAAATAGCTGGGATCTGGTAAGAACAGTGATCTTCGTGAAGTGTCAGCTGGCCCGATTCCAGCCCCTTCTCCCCCCAGCTCCTCAGTAGCCTTGATGGTCCATAGACTTGCGACTACCCACATGGCGCCATATTACTGAGCCGTAACCTGGACCGGAACACTGACACGTGCGACAATGGGGATGAACCTTGAAAACAGTATGCCAAGTGACAGAAGCCAGACACAGATGACCATACCTTGTGTGATTCCACTCACGTGAAATGTTCAGAAGAGGCAACTCCATAGAGACAGAAGGCAGGTGACTGGTCGGCAGGGGCTGAGGGTGAGGAGTAACGGGAGCGGCTGCCACTGGGTATCGGGTTACTTCTTGGGATGTTGGAAATGTTCTGAAATCAGGCAGTGGTGATGGTTGCAGACCCCGTGAATATACTAAAGACACTGAATTATATACATTTTTTAAAGATTTTATTTATTTATTTGAGAGAGCGGGAGCACGAGTGGAAGGATGAGCAGAGGCAGAGGGAGAGAGAGAATCTCAAGTGGACTCCACGCTGAGCGCAGAACCCAGTGCGGGGCTCAGTCCCACAACCCCGAGATCACCACCTGAGCCGAAATCGAGAGTCAGCCGCCCAACCAACTGAGCCACTCAGGTGCCTCTGAATTATATACATTTTTAAAGGGTGTACTTTATGGTATGTAAATTGTATCTTAATAAAGCTGCTATCAAATAAAATGAATGAAATAAAAGAAAACAGGTAATTCATGTCCATGGTAGAAAAGAAACCAAACAGCCCCAAAGCATTTAGAATAAAAGGCAAGTCTGTTTTCATTCCTGTCTCCCTGCTTCTAAGTGTCTTTGTCTTGTGTTATTGTGAGGTCTTCAAGAGATTTTTTTTTTTTAAGAGAGAGTGAAAAAGAGCACGCGTGTGCACATGCGGGGGGGGGGGAGGGAGAGAGAGAATCCCAAGCAGGCTCCATACCCAGCGCAGAGCCCAATGAGGGGCTCCGTCTCATGACCCTGAGATCATGACCCCAGCTGAAATCAAGAATCAGATGCTTCACTGACTGAGCCACCCAGGCGCCCCCCCTTTCAGAGACTTTTTAATGCATTCCCAAGTACATAAGTCCATGTATATGCACATTTGTGTATAAATGGTAGCATACTATACGTTCTCCTCAGGTCCTTGCTTTTTCATTTAAATGTCAACATTTGGCAACCATTCCACATTAGGACATACAAATATACTTCATTTAAAAAAATTGCTACAAAGTCTGTTTTTGTATGGATGTGCCATAATTTGTTTATCTGGTCCCCTAATGATGCATACAGGTACGTTGTTCCCAATCTCATATTATTAAACATACACAGAATCAATGGATTTATGTATTTTCGATTTTGATAGATATTGCATTTGCAATGCCATTTGCGATGATCGCTTCTTTCCCATTGGCCAGAAGTCACAAAGCAAACGTAAACCACAAAGCAGCATTTAGCTGCAGTAGAAGCTTGGAAATGCATTCTTTATTCTGGGTGGCAATGTGCCTTGTTAAAAATTTAATTGCAGTGGAAGAAAGATACAGAGGGTAAGAAAGAGATCTTCTTTGAAACTTTGACTTTAAAAACACTCTCTGTGTCCTCTTCCTATTGTCTGAGCCATTGTCTGAGTCTCCCATGAGGAGGCATCCCCTGCTACCCTCCCCTTGCTGCAGTGCTGGTGTTCCCAGGGTTGGACCTTGGCTTCTCAGTGTGCCTACTCTCCTCGGGCAACCTGTGCGTCCCACCGACTTCGCTGCCATCCCTATGCTGACTCCCTCACCATACCTCCGCCCTGTGTCCGGACAGGGCTGCCATGGTTCTCAACTGCCTGGTATCTGCCTACCCAGGAGCAGAACCATCCCAGGCCTACCATTTTTCAGTCTCCTCCTAAAATCAAGGTTTTGTTAGAAGTCCAAGCTGGGACGCACAGGATTTAGGTGAAATTCTCGAACCGCAAATCTCAGGTGCTCCTGGATCCCTCTCAAGACTTTCAAAGGTTCATGGGATGGTGCTTAGCAGGGTCCCTGAAGGAGGGGACTTCTAAGGCAACACCTTCAAACTGGTGATGAAATTCTCAGATGTAGGTTTGGCAGATGAGGCCCCCTTTACTTACTTACTACGGGTTACTTGGGGTGATGGTGGGGGCTTGCTGAATCTGGAGAGAATCATGAAGGTGTTGCAAAAAAGGGGAAGCTTACCACGTGTCACCCTTAGATGTCTCTGTGGACCTCAGCCTGGGACTTTACCTCTCATACACCCATGATGCTGACAGATGCCAGGTGTAAATAAATGCGAAGAGGACAAGCTGGATTGCTCTGTTTCCTCTGCGACACAGGAGCACGTGGAATCTATGACCCTGGAGGGAAGACCCCAGCACCAATAACCTACCAACTACTAGACATCTCTGTCTCTTGGGATCCGGGTAAGTCTCTTATCAGAACTCATGCTGCCCCCTGCCTGGCTGCCTGAGGACCCACTCTCAGTCATGAAGGCTGAGCTCCAGTGTGGTCTGAAGCCTCTCCTGACTTTTCAAGGAGAATTTGGCCAGCTCCTCCTTGAAGCTCTCACACTGTTCCCTTCCATACTCCTACCACCCGCATCCCATCCCCATCCAAGGAAGGCATAATGTAGCTCCCATGTTGTGTTTCCTTCTTCCTTGTTTCGTATTTTGCTTTATTTAGTTTTGGTGTCTTGGTTGGATAGCAACTTTTCCATTTCTAACAAACTTTGAATGTGCATACCTTTGGTTGTGGATCCTGTGAGATCAATTCCTACTGAGAACAGTGTACGATGTGCTTTGGCTGAAACCATCCAATCAGTGAGCTCTGAGTTCACCTGCTACTCTTTTTAGTGAATCTTAGACTTCTCTCCAGTTTCAAGCCTGCCTTTTGCCCAGGCCCTAAGCCTCTGACACCAACTCCCATGAATCCTATATGAAGTAGGAAGTGGTAGTTGTCTAAGGAGAAGAGTGTGCTCAGAGCCATCTAGTACATTCTCTGTTGCCAGTGGAAGGAGTATGGCACTGGGAATTGGAAGACTCAATGTTTTGTCCTGGTGGTGTCTCTTCATTGTGTGTGGAGAAATCACTTACGTGGCTGGTGGTTTATTTCACCTGTAAAGTAATATTATCTCACAGACCTTTTGTTGGCATGGTGTTTGGTCTGTGAGACATTACCGGTACAGTGCTTAGGGCTTCTAGGAAGCCTCAAAGTCAAAATTAATAAGAACTTAAATGCTTGAAATTCCTTTAGTTAAATTCGGTGTTTGTGAAACTTCCATTACATTAGAAAATGATCTGTGGATTACATTTTTTTTTTACTTTGTAAAAATTCCTGAATGTCTAAATGATCTCCAAGAAATGATTGCTGACCCTAAATTAGTTATTGAGCAAAACAAAAAATTTCAAAGTAATATGGTAATAAAGTGAGATGTGGGCACATTTCAGTGTGTTTGCTGTGAGTTGGGGGCCACAAAAGTCTGAGTCCTAGAACTCAGGGAGATCTTAAAATGGCCCTGGCTGTGAGGATTAAGGGCCTTATACAGGTAACTAGTGAATTACAGAAAAATGCATTCACTACTATGAAAAATCTCTAGAACAAATGCCATTGTCCCAAGATGCCACCAGCCAGGCATGTCTGGTTAACCAGTGGTTCTGAGGTCTACTGGATCATTCAAAGTGCTGGGGAAGAAGGTCAGGGTGGTGCCTGAGAATGGGTCTTCTAACCAGTGCTCCCAGTGAGTCTGGCAACTGGGCAGATTTGGGAACCACTGGACTGTAATCCCATCTCCTCTCATTTCGTTTTGCCCTTGGTTTGCCCTTTTGGAAAAGAACAGCTGATCACCCTCCTCTCCACCACATTTCTTCATGAACTTGACTGCGGCCAAGTCTTTCTTAGCCAGGCAGGATACGCCCAAGGCCGTTCATAACACAATCAAACATGGCTCCATCTTCAGCCCTTTCCTTCTCAAACCTCTCCCGGTCCATAAGAACTCACGTCCCAGCCCCCCCCTCCCTCCCCCCTCCCAAACCTCATCCTTCGCACTGTCCTTGAATTTCCTTCTCAACTCTCGGATGCTGGCTGGAACATCTTTTGTCTTTCCTGCTCTCTTGCTCCAAGTCTCAGCTTCTGCAAAATGTTTCCTATTCTCGAGTGTTGCAACAATGGACAGTGGCAGGGATTTCCGGGTGAGAGTGCTGTAAGTGCTGCAGGCCGAGAGACCGGAAATAGGAAACAAACAGTGTTAGATCCTCCAGAGACCAGCCAGCGGGACCAAAGTGTTTGGGGGAGGGAGGAGGGGAAGAGGGAGGTTCACCTTTGGTCTTCTGGGCGTATTACCTTTCCTGGGGCAGGAAGTCAGTTGACCAGACAGAGCTTTAGAGCCAGGTGGGGCCTGACTCGTCACTAATCCAGGCTGGAGGTTGGAAGGATGCTGTCTGCTGGAAACGTGACACTTGGTCATTTTAGTAAGAGTCTTATTTTGGCTGCAAAGGTAGAGGGGGGCGCCTTCCTTCCCTGGGGGAGGCCTTCCCGCCTTGAGGTTGGTGTGTTTGGCTCCTGTGTGTGAAGAGAATGCCACCAGAATTATTCAGCATTTATCGACAGGCCCGCAGTATGCCACAAAAACTGCAGATGTAAGTATTTTTAATGGAATGCAGGTAATTATAGGTAGATAATTAAAATAAAGGTGAATTTCCCTGTTGTGTGAAGTATTTGCTGTCCTTCTACTTCGCCTATTAACAGCACAGCAGTAACACCCCACCAGCCGCGTCATGCAGGGTTTCTCCACGTGCGGCCCGTCGGGGGAGGGGCTGTTGAGAATGCCGATGACTGGGCTCAGATGCAGGCAATCGGAGTGTCTGGGGCCAAGGGCCTGGGAATCTGCATGCTTAGCTCCGACTCTCCAGTGTTTCTTAAGAATTCCGAAGTTGAAGCGTCATCGATCAGTCAAGACTCACTACGTGCTCGGGACTCTGTCTGATGAGAAAAAAGTCCTCACGATCTTATGAAGTAGATACTGTCATCTGCGCTTTTACACCAAAGCTTAGAGAAGCTGATAGCATTTCTAAGGTCACACAGACGGGAAATGGCGAACTCAGGTCCATCTAACACTAAAGCCTGAGCCCTTTCCAAGCTGCCCTGTCTTCCCGCGGAGGCCCCATGGTACTTGTGAACTTTCTTCTCCCAACAACTGCTGGATTTATTCTCCTTTTGATTGTGGGGTGCTCACAGCTCCTAGGAGTCCCTGCGCCCCACGGTACCGGGTGCTTTGGCTGCCCCTGGACACTCGTCTTTTTGGAAACTCTGATGATTAGCAGCAAGGTGTGGCAGATGCCGTTGGGAACCCATCCAACACCCATTTGCTCCCCTCCCAGTATCAGGTGACTATGCGTCAGGAGGGACTGGGCCTGGCTATTGTCCCTGGCATGTGGTCCTTAATTAGCCAAATTAGATGGGAATTCACTCTGCCCGCCCAGGCTTCAGCGATGGGCATCTGACCCAATTCAATGAAGATTCGAGAGAAAGTCTGCTGGGAGGTTTCTGAGAGGGACTCCTTCTTTATCAAGAGCCGTCCAGGCTGTTCCAGAGGAAGAGGCCAGGCCAACACGCAGGACAGTCCGGGGGCTGCTGTCCTGCTGGAATCTCCGAGGACACAGCCCCCCAGGGCCGCACAGGGCTCTTGCTCACACAGAAAGCAGGCCAAGGGACCCCCTGCAGTTGCTCCCAGGGCCGTGCATGGGCAGGACTCCACCTCCACCCACTGAAACCCGAGCCACCCGCTGTTTCCAATCCCAAATGTACACGTTCACAGCAACTGAGTAAAGATTTTAAACCACACAACTGTCTAGGCGCAGGAGGCCTGCTGGTGAGAGCGGGTGGCTCCCTGTCGAACCAAAGCCAAATTCTAGTGTCTCCGGAAGTCAGTTTATGCCAAAGCTCTTACGAGAGGATGAACCTTCTCCGTTTGGAATCTTCGGGAGGATCAGGCGAGATCTTGGCTGCCCAGGACTCGTGTCATCTTTGGCAGATTTGACGGAGCCGTTCCGGGCCATGGAGGGCCTGAGGGAGCGGCCAGGCCCTGGCTGACCCGGCCTCCAGCTGGCAAAGCCCCCGCTGTTGGCTTTCTTGCTCTCCCCCCAGCCTCGAACTGTCCACCTCCTCAGGACGTCCCTCGTGAAGCGCCAGCGTCCTTGTCAGGCACCGTCCGCCAGCGCGCCAGGACCGAGGACTCAGATCCCCTGTCCCTCCTGGCTCCGAATCCAGAAGCTTCCCCGACCCGGCTGACCCCCAGCTTCCTGGCAGGCCTCAGCCCGACCTCTGGAGTCTGTGAGCCTCAGTCCGGGTTTCCACATTATACAATACAGCGGCAAACAATTTTAAATGGTTTCTAAAAATACAAGTTTCTTCCTCCTTAATTAGTGCAATTACGCAGGCGCAGGGCAGAGAATGAAGAAATCGTCCCAGAGCCCACATGCAAAAAATAACTCCCAAACCAAAGGAATCCTGACACCCGCGGAGAGCTACCGCTGGGTCTTTATTTTCCACCTCCTCCTCGCGGTTTAATATTATTCCCGGCCGGACACTGGTATTACTTGTGTCATAATGAGGATCGCTGCTGTTGTTACACCCACCACTGCTCTTACGATGATCACTCTTACCGTGGGTCGTTGAGGAGTGCGTTGTGGTGCAACACTGAATAGAGTTTCTCTGTTCACACACGGGGTCTGATTTAACAAAGATGATTCGGAGACCTCCCCTAAAGACACAAGTACATAGCACCCAGCCCTGGCTGTCTCTGTGACCGTCACGTGCCTCTGAAAGTTGAGGCTTCTGAAATATTCCAGGCCCCTCCAGAGGCAGGGACCACCACAGGCTTGCAGAAGACACTGGGGGAGGGTGTCTGTACTTTCCTGAGCCTATGGAAACATCTGGAAGCTTCCCTCTACATCCTACCGACCACACTTGCAGGCCTGCAAGCGACAGCCAGGCCTCCCAGGACAGACCTGTCCCACACAGTTTTTAAGTCAACTCGGGGCCTGGAAACCGTTCCTGCAAGCCTGGAGGGGACGTGAATGGTGTCCTTGGCCCTCCTGAGACTCTGTATTTTTTCTAAATAAGCTTGAAGCAGAGGGACTGCTCCTTTCTACCTAGAATGCCAGAGAGTGGTTTTAACCCCCACCAGAGCCTCCAGATATTTTTCTAAGTCAGTTTAGGAGTTTGGGAGCAGCCATTGCCCACAGACATGCGCACAGAGGGCCTCCACGGACTGTCTGTCTTGGGAGATTTTCTTTTTTTTTTTTTTTTTTAAAGATTTTATTTATTTATTCTACAGAGACAGAGACAGCCAGCGAGAGAGGGAACACAAGCAGGGGGAGTGGGAGAGGAAGAAGCAGGCTCATAGCGGAGGAGCCTGATGTGGGGCTCGATCCCACAATGCCGGGATCACGCCCTGAGCCGAAGGCAGATGCTCAACCGCTGTGCCACCCAGGCGCCCCTTGGGAGATTTTCTAAGTCCCCTCAGGGGGCCACAGGGGGCTGGAACTATACTGCAAGGCACAGAGAGGGCCAGTGCCCACTTGACCAACCCCAGAGTTTTCTAAGTTCTCCAAGGAAACCCTGGAATGGCTGCTAGCTGGGGGACACCGAGGGTAACACCCTCCGACAGCTCTGGTTGGAGATATGGGAACCAAGACATCCCCACCTTGAGAGGCCCATGAAGACCAGATGGCAATAAGATTTTATTTTTTTTATTTTATTTTTTAAAAAAGGTTTTATTTATTTATTAGGGAAAGAGAGAGAGTGAGTATGAGTGGGGAGGGGCAGAAGGGGAAAGAATTTGAAGCAGACTCCGCACTGGAGCCTCATGTAGGGCTCAATCCCATGACCTCAAGATCGTGACCCGAACTGAAACCAAGAGTCGGACACTTAACTGACTGAGCGACCCGGGTTCCCCAAGATTTCATTTTTAAAAAGGTTTGTTTTAGAAGAGAGTAGCAGTTTCTTATGTCCTCCGTAGTGAATACTTTTTTTTTTTTTTATTAACCAGCAAAGATTGCCCACTTTTTGGAAACAGCACCCAGAGTTCCTATCGGGCAATATTGAGGCCCTGACCCACTCTCAGAACTAAGAGCCTAAATAGGGCTTTACCCAAGCTGCCGGGGTCGAGCAGGCAATCCAGGCCTCAGCCAATAAGGGTAAATGCAGTGGGGCAGAGAATGTCGGAAGGCGCTGAGTGCTATGAGAACACTTGGCAAAGTCCTATATTCCTGGGGAGAGGAGCCGACAACTTTCAGCTGTTGAATATGTGGTGTTTTCCTGGCAATTTGCAATCTTTTTTTTTTTTTTAAAGATTTTATTTATTTATTTGACAGAGAGAGAGACAGCAAGTGAGAGAGGGAACACAAGCAGGGGGAGTGGGAGAGGAAGAAGCAGGCTTATAGCGGACGAGCCTGACATGGGACTCGATCCCAGAACGCCAGGATCACGCCCTGAGCCAAAGGCAGACGCTTAACGACTGAACCACCCAGGCGCCCCTGCAATCTGATCTCAATGCTGAAACCCCTAACTGGTCTCCCTTCTTCCCTGCCTCCAGGGTCACCCCATGCCAGTCCTTTTCTCTACCCAGTAGTCCAGGTGGTCTTTTCAAATATAAACAAGTCTTTTTGGCATGTTCCCCTTAGCACTTGTGATGTTTGGTGATAGGGTTCCTGCTTCCCTAACCTGCCCTGTGCTGCGTTTTCATGTCTTGCCCATCACATGGAGAGCTCCTTGAGGGCAGGGATCATATATGACTAGAGTGCCATCCATAGGACTGCGATTTCCATTATGAAACCCAATTGCGATACCAGTTGAAAGTAAATACAGTTAGACACAAGACGCGGGAAGAACATCTCTGCAAGCAGAGAATGACATTCTCTCTGGATTCTAACAAAAGATCTAACAGAAGCTTACATTTAGAAGAGAGATTAAGTACAATCCAAGGGATTTGGACCGAACAAGGAATCATTTCAAAGTTTCACCACTTGATCTCAGCAGGTGCGCTCCAGGAGGTCTCACTCTTCCCACAAGTAGTAACTCATTCTGACAAACATCTTCTTAAAACATACTATCCATTTAATACAGAAACCAATCTAGCATCATGTAATAACCATGCTCTTTACATGATCGAAGAGACATGGTTTTCACTATAATAAGCAAGTAATCATCAGAGCCATGAGCAGACTCAGATCACAATTTCCACCTCTTGCTTCTTAGGAGAAGAACCTTCCTTCCTTTCTAAAGTAACACCCCTTCATTGGAGAAAAATTTTGAAGATACTGATAAGTAGAAGGAAAATGAAAATCATCCATTAGCCTCTACCCAGAGGTAACCACTATTGATAATTTGGCTTATATCTCTCCATTTTTAAAAAAAGGATTCTTGGGATATAATTCACGTGAAGGTGACTCATTCAAGATGTACAGTTCACGTGTTTTTAGTATTTTCTCGAAGTGCTGTATCCATCACCATAATCAACTTTAGAATATTTTTATTACTCCAAAAACAAATCCTGTACCCCTTAGCTTTCACCTCTCCAATTTCCACCTCCACCCCAGTCCTAGGCAACCATGAATCTACCTTCTGTCTCTGTAGACTTGCCTATTCTGAACGTTTCCTATAAGTGGCATCATACATCCGGTGTTCCTTTGTGACCGTCTTCTCGCGCTTAGCTTCATGTGCCTGGGGTTTCTCCACGCTGCAGCGTGGGGCAGGGGTAGACAGGCTATGCTGTGAGAGACCTTCCTCATTGTCTAGTAAAAGAATCAATTACATTTTCTTCTAATCCTTTTATGGTATATTTTTTAATGTTTAAAGCTTTGCTTTGGATTTTATTTTGATATAAGTAAGAAGCGACTTGGGAATGTGACTTTGAATTTCCCTACTCTTATAATTCTCCACTGATGGGAATTCTATCTTTATCACGTTCTAAATTCCAGTATACATATCGGCCCTCTAGGCCACCTCATTGAGAGAGTCTCCGGTTTAAAATTAGAAAGGCAAAGCAGGGAAGGATTTTGCAGAGTGACCTGAAAGCTGGGGCTTGAACCTACAGGTCTTACTTCAGCCTGATCTCTCTGGGAGGGACAGCTGCCTGGACTTTGAATATAGATTGCTCAAGGCTCAGTGAACATGGGAGTAACTGAAAATTGTAACCTCTATCAGGTTTCTAGCAGAGAATTTTAAATAAATCACCTTTGGAGGAGGTGTGAAGCGGCAGGCAAGAAGAAATAGCATCAACACCTTCATCTTTTTCACCAGGAAAAACAACTGAGGACAAAGTTGAACATCTGTTTCTAGGATTCCTGGTTAAGAAGGAGGAAGGTCTTTAAAACCTGCTTGATGCCCAGTCTCAGCTGTGCCTACATTAGAACATTAAGTGGGGGCACCTGGGTGGCACAGCAGTTAAACGTCTGCCTTCGGCTCAGGGCGTGGTCCCGGCGTTATGGGATCGAGCCCCACATCAGGCTCCTCGGCTATGAGCCTGCTTCTTCCTCTCCCACTCCCCCTGCTTGTGTTCCCTCTCTCGCTGGCTGTCTCTATCTCTGTCGAATAAATAAATAAAATCTTTTAAAAAAAACCTTGGAAATTAAAAAAAAAAAGAACATTAAGTGGCCCTGGGGAGACAATGGGGGTCCCTTTCAGAAGACACTGTTCTACTTGCTGTAAATAGCAATACAGCATTCTAACCGAATCTCAGGGAATCCATGCCTCTGGGACTAGAGCAAGGAATCATTGGTACAATCTAACCTTGGCGGGAAAAAGTAATATTGCTTCTGGACTACGCCATGATGTCGTATTTCCTGTGGAGAACAGATAATATCACGAATTTACTATATCCTGCAAATGCCAAAAAACAACTTTTGCGAAGGCAAAGGTGGAACTTTGTTTCAGATACAGGTTAAAGGAGCTAAAACATGTCATACTGACAGACTCTTGCCTCTGAACTCTTACTGCTCGTTCTTGATGCCACCCATTTAAGAATCAATTATGTTTAACCTCATGTCAATTGGAGGTGACCCTGTAAAGTTTTGAGCGAAACAGACTTGTACTCCCATCCCATGTATACTTGCAGACCTAGTATTCCTTTCAGGCTCTGGGAAATTTGCAGGGTGAGGGCTGTATGTGTTCTATTTCCTCCTGGTTACCTCCAGCTTTGAAATCCTGATTCCACAAAATCAATTCAGTTCATGAAACATCTCTTCATCCCAACCTGTGCTTCACTGCCCTAACTGGCCATGACCTTGATAACTTCATTTTCCAAGATGCCAGCATCCAAGGCTGTGTATGCAGCTGACTTACTGACACTTTGAGGCCATGGAGAGGTTTATATCTGTAACATCTGACTCTAAATCCAAAGTTAAGCTTGAATTAAATCTAAAACCAATGATCAGATCCTTGGTTTGGTATTTTGTCCTATTTCATCAAGGGTTTCTGTCTCACTGCCCATATTTCTGCCCACTTCTGTGCTATCTTGTCTCTTCTCTCCCCTCCCTGACCTTCTCCCCTTGCTTACTTTCTCCTAACCTCTTATGCAGAGCACTTTGGCTCCTTTTTCCCCCCCACTATCTTCTTCCAGACAAAATAATGCAGACTGACCTCCCAACTAGACTGACCTATTAAGGTATTTTTGAAAACAAAGGCAGTTCTTTTCATGAGTGGAACTCTAGGGTTAGCTGGTAAATAACATTTTATTGGATAATTGGACAATTCCTGGTGAAAGCAACCTTATGATAGCTCTGAATTTTACTTAACCCTGGTGTTTAAAAAAAATATTTTAGTTAAATAGTGAGGTAGGGCCAGGGATAGCTCCTGTTCTGTAAGCTGTATTAGAAAAACTCATGATTCACTGGGCATTGGGTAGAGTACTCCCCAGGGTCTTGCCTCAATAGTGAGGAACAATGAGCCCTAGATTAAACATGACTGTAGTCCACTTAATAAATTTTAAAGGCAAGACAGAAAGAATCAAACTATTCCCAAGTAACTTACCTTATCAAGAACAAATTCAAGAATATCTACAGGAATACAGAAATATCCAGTATTTGACAAGGTAAAATTCACAATGCCTGGCATCCAATCAAAAATTGCCAGATATACAAAGAAGTATAAATATACTATTCACTATTACTCACTACATATACTATTGAAAATCACATAGTAATACTTCTGATGTACTCTATCGGTTGAAATAGTCAGAAGCCTACTCAGATTCAAGGGATATAGACTCCACTTCTAATGGGAAGAGTGCAAAGAATTTCGAGGCCATATTCCAACACTACCACACAACCCAAAACCCAGTGTCTTAAAGCAACACCATTTGTTTAAATCATGATTCTGTTTGTGTGGCAGTTTGTGTGGTCTGAGCTAGGCTTGGCTGATCCTGGTGGGACTCTCTTACACCTCTATGCTCAGCTGGCAGGCTGACTGGGAGTTGGCTGGTTTATGATGGGCTTGGTGGAATAGCTAGGATGTCTGGGGCTTCTCTCCATATGGTTTCTGATCCTCTAGCAGACTGTCCTGGGTTTTTTACATAATGGCCTCAGTGTTCCAAGGCAGTAAGACACCAAGCCCCACTGGGAGACCGTTTTTCAAGTCTCTCTTTCTTTGTGTTACTATTACCCTATCGGCCAAAGTAGGGCAATAGCCAAGCCCAGAGTTGGTGTTGGAGGGTACTGCCAGCAAGTAGGTACAGGGAGAAGAATCCATGACCATTTTTCCAACCTACCACAAGTACTATGATTATCCTCATCTTACAGATAAGGGAACAGTAACAGCTAGGTTAAATAACTTGCCCAAGATTACACAGCTAGTAGGTGATGGAGAGAAGATTAACCCAGGCGATCTGGTTCCCGCATCTGTGGTTAGAGTGATTGCGTTGAAGTTTGGGGAGTGTCAACTCAGGCCACCTACAAGGGGAGATGTGGGCTGACCTGGAATCCTGAATATTGGGGAAATGTATCCAAGATGCTGACCTCTTACCGAGTCAGTGTGTGCGTGTGCACTTGGGTCAACGACTGTAGAGAGTCAACCTGTATTCAGCATCAGGAAATCTACCAACAGCGATACCATTTGTGGAGATGAAAGTGGAACAAGAAAAATACAAACTAAAAATTTGATTTTACTGTGGAAAAGCAATGCCAGCTCTAGGAATAGATGAGAACTGATGATTATTTCTGCTCGTTACCACGATCACTTTTCTAGCAAACACGTACTGAGCTTCCACGGTTCGCAGGTGCCACGTGTGTTGCTGTGGCTGAAGAAAAGATGAGTCTAGTCTTCAGGAAGCCGACAGCCCAGTAGGACCAGAGGCACAGTAATGATTACACATCACAGTACCGTGTCATTAATTTCAAGTTTTGATTATAACAAGCTCTGACTGTGTTCTGTTTGCTTTTGCCCCTGTAGCATGATTATTCTAATCACTGCTTAAAGAATTCAAGGCAATACTGCCGAGAATTGATGGGACATAATGAATATGGCATCTCTGACCTGCTAGAGATGGTTCAGCGCCATGGGAGCCTCACCCAGGGGTCCCCGGCAGAAGACTAGAGGCCTGTCCCCTGTCCCCAAGCACAGATGTCAAACAGACACTTGTCCCTGATGTGGTCTGAACCTCCCCAGGCCTACAGATATCCTTGTTCTCGGGTTGTACGAGGAACGGAGGCTCCTTTCTCCACTCTGGGTCCTTGGCTCAGTTTTTGGAGGATATTCAGAGGTTTTGTAGAAAATATTCATTCAAACCCAAACAGGAAAAGCCTGCCAGGCTCTCGGCAGCCTCTGGGAAGCTGGTTTTCTTGGTGCCTGGAGGAAACCTCCCAGGGCTGAGGCTGAATGATAGATCTGGCACAGGAGGCCCACATCCAGAGTGTGAGGAAATACATGACAGGAAACGGACTTTGCAGCATAACAGACCTGAAGTTATTCGTTCTCTGTGAGAATTGAGCTCCCTTGGGGATTATTTTTTTTTAATGTGATTCTGAACTACTCTTTTAAGCGAATGTGGTTTTCTAAGATTAAAGAAACTTTTAATATAAGGGAAAATAATTTTTATCATTTACGCTCTGTCAACTTTAAAAAGAGTTTTGAGGTAGCTTAAAATATGAAAGCGTGTACTAAGTAGGGCAGGGAAAGTAGAGATAAGAGGCGCTCAGAAGCCAGGGGCAAAGGGTGAGGTGGATAAATTTAGTGCTCATTCTGGAAGTTACTAATTCAGGACATAAAGGTGGTGTGACAGATTGTTTAGTTCATGTTGCCTGATTAGAGAAACCCTTCTAGACAGATGGATATTTTCCAGGAACCGAATTTTATAAGAGATTTCTTGGGTGACTCTTCATACGAGGGGCATTAGCTAGTACTTTGAACGCTGTCTTTGCAACAATGTTCTAAACGATAGAAAAACTTTAAAAGCAGAAAATATGAGCAAGCATCAGTGTTCCCTTGCAGGATGACCAGTCTTGTACCTTCTCTGAGCTTCTGTTCACTCGCTCCCTGCCAACCTCACAAGGCAATGAAAGGGGAAGAAAAACACTTTGCTCACTTTGCTGTAGGGGAGAGAGGAAAGGGCTGCAGGAGTTGCTGGCAGTAATGGTGGGAGTTGAGAACAAAGAGAGAAAAGTGAATTTGCAACACAAGTAACCACGGAGAGTGTGATGAGTTTACTACCAGAATACAGATTTAAGATGGTGTGTGGTCTAGCCCTAGGCAAGACCTAAAAGGATCTTCTTCTCCTCTTCTGTCCAGAGTGTGCATATCCGCTATCCCGAAGCATTGTGGTCAGGGAGCTCATTTTCAGGCTGAAATAATAGACGCATGATTTTTACCTTCACTTGTGTCCGCCAAAAAAGGGAGGTCATTATTGGAGAAACAGATTTGACATTTAGATACTGAAAGTTAGGGCGCCTGGGTGCCTCAGTTGTTAAGCGCCTGCCTTTGGCTCAGGTCATGATCCTGAGGTCGCTGGATCGAGTCCCACATCAGAATCTCTGCGGAGCAGGGAGCCTGCTTCTCACTCTGACCCTGCCTGCTCTCATGTTCTCTCTCTCTCAATCAAACAAATAAATAAATATAATCTTTTTTTTTTTTTTAAAGTAGGTACTGAAAGTTAAGAAAAAATTACCCCTTTGCAGCTTAGGGTTTAGGAAGAAAACATCACAGCACCTTACCTCTTGAGCCTGGAGCTCGGGCTGCATCAGATTCGATGGTTATAAAGGATCGCTTTCTGCCAGCGCCCTGTTCCTCTCGCAGGAAAGGCCTGGAAACCATGTGCTCCAAGACGCTGGCTCCACGGGAGAGGCCGCAAGCCTCAGCGCCCGGAGTCAGAGGATCATCAGGGAGAGCTGGTCTGTCCTCTCTGGCAGCCTGGAGAGGCTCCTCCGAACAGCACAGGGACCACTTGGAACTCTGAAGCCAGGATTCCTCTGTGCCTTAATCTTTGCCTTCCTAGGACTCGTTCATTCAATCAACACGTGTGTTTTGAGGGTCTCTGCGCGGCCAGGCATTGTGCATGGGACTCACGCCACAGAGAACCAGAGAAGGTACGTCCCTGTTCTCCTGTCCCCACACTGAAGAGCCGAGAAGCACTAGGAAAGGCGAGAACAGGGTTGACAGAGACCCCGGGGCAGGGTAGAGACTGGGTGGGGGGCGGTGCTGGGCAGACTTTCCCAGGGGTGAGGCTCTGGAGCAGGTGGGTAAGTGAAAGGGAAGGGTGCTCCTTGCAGAGCGCATGCCAAGCCCCTGGGAGGCTGGAAGGGAGAAAGGCCCCACGAAGGCCCTTGGGCTTCATCCCAAGAGAAGCGGAAGCCCTTGCAGTGTGGTAGGCATGCG
>NW_024423675.1:60783202-60825944 GCF_017311325.1 Ursus maritimus | reverse complement strand
CGATCAGATCTGCATTTTGAAAAGATCATTTTGGCTGCAGTTTGGAGAAGAAATTAGAGCTAGGCCCGAGTCAGGTTGCTTTATTCCTTTAAATAACGTGGATTTTACTTTGTCTTCAAGCTTAGGTGATTAATTCGGATAATGTTAAGGTTTCTGTCAGTTACGATTAGAGTGACCCCACTTTCCGATTTGCTGAAACAGTCCCAGTTCACATCTGTGGTCCTGGTGGGATTATTAATAGTACCCCCTTTCACTCTCAAAAGTGGCTGGGTTAGGCAATGAATTCTATGATCAGGCTTGTTAGGATATTTTTAAAATGCTGTTACAGAGCACGAAACCGCCTGGCTTGCCAGGAAGGGGATGTCCGGTTCTCCTTCTTGGAGAGGCCAGAGATAGGGCAGCTTCGGGCCTGGTGGGTTACCTGGCCCCATAGTGTCTTCATGATTCTGGTTCTCCTTGTGCCTCTACTCTGCCCCACAAGGGTCAGCATTGTCTTCAGCCTGGTGTCTGTCTTGAGACAACACGGTCTCAGCTGCCCCAGAGCTTGCGTCTACACAATACACCGTCCAGAGGGAGAGACGGTCTCTTCCAGCAAATCTCTGCTTGTGTCTCCTTAGCCCACCCTGGGTCCAATGCTGTGACTGTCTGAATGTCATTTTCTGGGTCTGCCCCCGACACTGTGAGGCACGAGATAGAGTTACCCCATTCTCTGTCTAGACTAATCGGGGCCCTCCTGATTCGGGGGTCGACCTCTCCCTCAGCCTGCAAGAGTTGACTTGAATGAAAATCTGAATTCCCTTAAGAGTGCAATAAAGGAGGAGAGATTCCAGACGCAGCCAGCAAAGGCATACGACATAGGCCATGAGGGACCTTCTGTGGGTGAGGAATCTGGGGGGCTTGTTTGGAGGTTCTAGCATATGCCGTGGACAGAAGAATGGTCCTCCTCTTTCAGGGAAGGTTGTCCTCTTCAACAGAGCGCTCAGCTGCAGAGGCACCCGCATGCAACAGTGAGGGAGGGATGCCTGCCTACCCAGCCAGACTGACCGAATCAGCCCTGGCGATCGAGGACAGACAGAGCCAGACCACCCTCACGTGTGGTAGCGATTTGGAAGGGGAGAGCTCTCTCTTTAAAGGAGAACAAAATCGTTATGACTTATATCTCATCAGCTAATCTTTGTGACCAGACTTACTCAAGAACATTCAAGAACATCCAAGCATCAGGAGACTTAAGTATTGACTCTTTCAGATTCATTTTGGAAGCTCAAATTCACCTCTTTGTTTTTCTTTCTATGGTTTTGGCAGCACTGAGCCTCTGGTAGGGTGTTCTGTTTTTTCCCTAATAGTGACTCTGCTCTCACATTATCTTCACTGAGTTCTCTTCTAAGCCGAGTTACCTTTGCTCAGGCCCAGGAGATACTGAGGCTGAGTCGGGAAAAGACACACCTGTGTCAAGTTTGTCTCAGCGTCTGAGTGTGTTTGCCTTTGCCTTTGACTCCTTGGCTTCATTCCAAAATAAAGCATGAGCGCTTTAGGATTGACCATCATTTTGTCTGTGCTGACTTTTGGCTCTCCTCCATTAGCATAATAGCTAAGCTCCTAATGGTATGAAAGAATTAGACATTTTTACCCTGAGCTTGCAAAGGAGTGGGGGCAATGTTTTTCTGATTCTGGAGCCACTCTGGAGAATCTTGTTATATTATCATTTCAGCTGTAGCTACATGAAATGAATGGCCAGAGGAGAGGCCGGTGGTATAGTCACTGGTCTCTCGCCAAGAGGTGAGTCTGGTGGGTTAAGGACACCGGGGAGGCAGGCATCCTTGAGCCCTTTGCCATTGCCCCAGAAGCAGGAGGCTGTGAGATGTACACTGGGAGCTGGGCTTGGGAGTGGGGCCGACCAGGCCAAGCCAGGGGAGCTGTGGATGAGGAGGCTACAGGACCTCGCAGAGAAAGTACCTGTCAGTCAGCAGCACCAACAGCCAAGGGAGAACCAGGATGACGCCGGTAGGGCAAAGATTTTGGACCTCCCCTTCCTCCTCCTCCTCTGCACAGCACAGGGGAAGAAGGATCGAGGTGGAGAGGGTGGGGAGAGCCAACACCGCCCCTCCTCATGCCAAATTTCTGAAATGAGGACCTCATCACTGCTGGGAGCAGGTGAGGATATGAAACAGAAGTGGATTAACATGGACTGGACAAGACTGGCATTTTTTAAATAACCTTGAGTCATGAAAGAAATAAGGACTCAGAATAGGATCGCGAAAGGACTGGAAAGGTATGAACAAATAAAGCCATTTCATATTTGTTTAGCATTCAATACTAAGTTTGTTCAACAGAGCAGTTAGCTACACACGTCTAGGATGAGTTATGCTCAACCGATCTAGCTTTTATTTCTTAATTCAGGTCTTCTAAACTCATGGATGTAGTTTCTTTATTTTGGCAACATCTTTTGTATCTTTCATGCCATCTCTTTCTAGAATGCACAGAGAACCTAGGATTGCCGTTCAAAGACGCCCGCGACAAACTCCCCAGAGGCATCTCCGTAGCTACGGCATCGGGCTCCATCCTTCGACAGACCCGCGCAGCCTCAGCTACTCAGCTGTGGACTGTTGTTTCAACTCAACGTGTGTGGAGCACCTGCCGTGGGCAGGGCCTCGTGCCGGGGGCTGGAGACACATAGTTGTTCATTACAAACCTGAGGCCTTCTGGATACTCCCCATCTAGGGAGCGCTGGGCAATGACTAGAAGGACAATGCAAAGATGGAGCGACCGCAGAGAACTGGCCGGGGGTAGGGGAGGTATGGAGGAGGAGGGAAGAGCAGGATCAAGTCACCCTAGCTAACCCCTCATCAATCCCCACCGCTCTCCTCTCGTTGATGCCAGAAAGCGTGTGTTGGAGGTTGGCCCCCCTAGAGCCCCCTGGGTGACCGACCGTGCACCAGAGGCCGCAGCGACACAGCTGTTACTCTTCAGTCCATAAAATGTGGAGATGCAGGAATGATGAAGATACTGGACATTGAATTTGCTTTGTGTTGATATTATTTCCTCCTTCCAAAAAGAGGCAACAATGGGAGCGTGGCATAAATCACTTACTGGCAAAAGGAGACAAATTTCTAAAATGGGCTGCAGCATGCAATCAATTTCACATTGAAAGCTGCTCCTTCTCAATGCTGAAAAGCTGTAAATCAACAAGCCTAATGGATTTTGTCCTGTCTATTCAATATCTTCTAGGGCATTGAATTTAGAATGTAATGCATCCAGGCGAAAAAACCCTCCAGCAAATACATGAGCTTGAACATTTTCGAAGGAAGATCCTCCCAGCTAAAAGCTTTCCTTCTTCCTCGTTATGAAGCCTTGACCACTTGTCTGCTTGCTGACCGTCACGGATTCGGAGCGCACCTCTGTGTGCAGAGGAGAGCGCCTGGCTGCCTTGCCATGACCCTGGCTCTGCCCCTCCAGTTGTGGGACCTCGGAAAAACAACAGGAGCCTTTACAGGCTTCTCAGTCAGCCAATGACTCTTGCGATTATAATGGAATATGTTCAAGGCGGCTCTTGCCTTAAAGTGGTGGCATGAAAAATGGCGGCCATCATGAGGTTGTTTTTACATGTAGCTGATCCCCTGCTCCCTCGCCCACTGCTTCCTCACGGAGAGGACAGAGGCAGCCATCGCTGCTGTATCCTTCTCTTCCTTTCCTTCCTTTCTATCCATCAGCGGGACAGAAACCATGAAAAGAATGTCCCTGCTGCACTAAATAGCCAAACACACAATTCTAGGCGATATTTCAGGTGGGGCCCACCCAGCTCTGGTTTCAGTAAAGCTTCTGATGCCGGGCAGGGGTTGCCAGCATCCCAGTCTCTTCCTTCAGGAATGGCTGGGTGGGGTGGGGCTGTTTTCCAGACTGAAATTACAGAGGCCCGCCCTTGCCGCTCAGACCCCAGGATTCTCCTTGCAGGGCTTGGACCGACCGGGCTAGCCAGGACTCCAGGGCTTGCCAGTTTGGTCATGAGAGTTGTTCTAACTCACTGTTCTGGGGAACTGGGGCCTGGAAAACAAAGCTGTGTTGCAACAATTCTTCATTCCTTGGTCACACAACATCAAGTTACTCATAAATTTAATGTAATTTGAGTTTTTCTCATGGATGAGTCACATGGCAAGAATACAAAAGAGTTGACCAAATTGAGCCAGGACTCCTATTTTCTACACTTCAACTTTTCTTTCTCCTCTTTTTATAGATCATTAACCCATAATCTTTATAAACTGAGAATAATAGAAACAGATAGTCCCAGTAGTCCCCTAGGGCTTAGAAAAAGGCTTAACTTAATTAAAAAAAACAAACCTTTGGGCTGCCTGGGTGTCTCAGTCTGTTAAGCATCTGCCTTCAGCTCAGGTCAGGGTCCCAGGGTCCTGGGATCAAGCCCTGTGTTGGGCTCCCTGCTCAGCAGCAAGTCTGCTTCTCCCTCTGCTCCTACCCCCACTCACTTCTTTAGCCTGGGCACAGGTTTGTTTCTCTGGAAGCCTCCATCCAGCTGGTGTATGAGCACATATTTCCTTCATCTTGGAATATACAGTGGAGGCCCCTTGAAGCATGGCAGGTTAGATCAGACATGTCAAATTCACGGTATCGCCACCATTCCTGTGCTTTGCTCATGGCAGCCATTGTGAATGGCATACAGTAACGGCAGCCATTGTGAACAGCATACAGTACTCTTTCTGGTGCAGCCTGAGCCCTTCTCAACCCAGTACTCTGGATGGTCACCAACAACCCATCAGTGTAGACAGAAGGGATGAATTTCAGTCACCATTCTGAAGATCAGACTATCATGTGAGCCTGGATATATGAGATGTTGTCTTGTTCTCTCCTAAAATGACCTGTTCTCTCCTAAAATGTAAACTACCAGCTGCTTCTCACATAGCGGTCGACCCAGAAAATTGTGTTCGAGGAGTTAGCAAAATTGTTTTCTGAAGTTGTACATTCCCAATGAGTTAGACCACTGTAACTCCAAAAATAATACAGGTCAATGAGGTATTACATTTCTGCACAAAGCAAAGCTCGTTCAGGCAGGAAGCAGACATCTGTTGTCATCTGGGATGATGATTGTTTAGGGTCCCCTCGAGGGGACACTTTTGTCCTCTGGCACCTTTTCCAGATTGAGGATGATCTGATGGAGCCTCTGGCAGGCAGAATTTCTCTTCCAAGGCTGTGCTTTCATAAGGGAGCAGAGGTGAGGGTAAGGGTGAATGGGTGGACCAGAGAATGAGAGCCAGGGAAGGGTGGGCGGGTCCAGGGCATGGACCTTTCCCTGCCCCTCCCAGTACAGCAGGTGCTCTGTGCACCACAGCAGCTGTGGGTGATGGTAATGGGCTTGGTCCCAAGAGTGTACCAGACCACTCCCCAACCCTGACATTGCGTTCCCCTCTGTAGGTGCAAGTTACCTGGACCTGGACTTCTCGCAGGTACAGACATCCCTGTACAAAGGGTCTCTTCTGGCTACTACAGGCTCCTGTTCAGTACAAGGTGGTTCTCTCCAGCATTCAGGTGGTGTCCATGATTGGGTAGCAGACACTGTCAGTCACCTGCCCAAAAGCCACACATGCTCCCTTCCTGCTTCCTAATAGAATCCAAGTGTCAGAGAAGGATTCCAATGAGCCCAACCAATCATGGCAACCGCATGCTGCTTGTCGGTGATTGGTCCGTCAATCCAGGCTAAGCCACACAGGGTACACTGTCTAGTGGGGCCATGTTCCGAGGCCATTTTTGAGTAAACTTTTTCCACGACGCCTCGTACTTGCTTTGTTTTTCTTTCCCTCTCCATCCATGAGCAAGAAAGGGCCACCAGACAACCTGTTTCTGATTGCCATAGTATGGTCAGCCCGTGTAGCAGCTGATAACATAGTCTCAGGGTTTTGAAGGTTTGTTGAGAGTCTTTAAAATCTGTAGGAGCTCAGGAAACATGGAACCCAGTAGAGGTCAGGAAGAAAGGTCTAAGAGAAACACTCTTTTCTACACTTCTTCCTCCCCTAGTTACCTCGTGCATAACTGCTTGCTCTCCAGTGGAGGAACAAGCAAAGGGAGATTAGGATGCTGAAAAGTTCCATCTTACTGAAGGAAACACACTAACTGCAAAGGGAAAAGTTTGCCCAACCCATATGTTTGCCTTGCTGGCCTGTTCTGTGTCCACAACCAGGCATTTCAGGAAGGGACCCTTTGTTGGAGAGGACCCCATTCTCATGTGCTAGGAGATGCCAGTTCAGAGAAGCCCAGGCTCGTGAGTGCTCAGCCCTTGTCCTTCTGTCCAGCCTGAAATCTTAGAGCATCCCCAGGGACTGGGCTTCAGTTCTCTTCCCGTCTGACAGCCCATCTCCCTAAGAACTGTAAAATCACAACGGTGAGATGGTAATAGCTACCACTTATTAAGAGCTATAATTTAGTTATGTGTTCGCATGGACCATCTCTGGTCCATGATACTGCAGAGGACATGCAGTGGTGCCCATTTTACAGACTGAGGCCTGTAGACACAGAGTAGTTCACCCTAGGAGCACACATTTAGCAAGAGGTAGAGCTCAGAGTCCATCAGCGGCTGGTTGGTCTATAAGTAGCACCCTCTTTCACTGGGCAGCACCACGTCCCACAGTGCCAGAGCACACCCGTGCCTGCCAACCCATCTCCCTTCTGCTCTTCACTGGAGTCTGACTAGGGACGTGGGAAAGTGGAGAAGCTAGACTCGGTCAGTCAGCCAGCTCCCCAGTTCTCAGACCCAGGAAGTGGGGTACAGTGTTTTGAGCCACACGCATACCCCATAGCTGTGGGAACCAAGGGCTCCAGCACCATTTCATAGCTGAGGAAGCAGAATCCTAGAGATGGAAAAGGCCATTTGTAAATCACTCAGGACAATGACCAGACAAGTTACTCAGCTCAGATGTTCTGCTCCTGCCCTGGTGACAGTGCAGTCTCTCGGACATGACTGGCCAGATCAGGACCCAAGTTTAGACCAGCTCCCTGGAGATGCTGTCTCTACCCAACACATGACGGTCCACTCTAATTTAATTGCATGGGGACAACCAAAGGCTCACAAAATGGGCAGCTATTGCATTTATAGCAATGCCTTCGTGACTCTCAGGAGAGGGACCCAGACATGCTGCTAGCGTGTATTGAAGCACACAGCCAAGGGTGAGAAGGCGTCCTTCCTGACCCTCACATCAGGGGCCAGTAGTGCAACTGACAAGCTAGCATCTGGCTGATATTTTCTAAGTTTTTATGATGGGTTGGGTGCATGATACAAGCTGGCTCATCTACACTCCATCACAACAACCCTGTGAGGGCTGGTAGGGGCTGGCGGTGACATTCTGAAGATGGAAAATTTGATGCTTGGAAAGACTGAGTGACTGACTTGAGGTCACCCAGCTTATAGGCGCCTGAACCTGTGCTTAAATTCAGAGCTGCCAGAATCCAACAACCATATTCTTTATGTTTGTTCAGCCTCCTCGGTGCAGAAGTCTTTTCTGCTTGCAAACTCATGTTTTTTCTGGAAGCCAGAAAAATCTGAATTATGATGAGAAAATCACCTCTCCATCTTGATAAGCCTGGACACCAGGTGCCCAGACCCCTCAGGTGAGCCTGATTCCACATGGAGGGGATGCGCAGAGTCTGGGTACCCCAGGTGGTGACTCTTGAGTGAATCCACAAAAAGTGCAGAGATTTTTGCTGTGGACTTAATTGTGTTCCCCTACTTCATATGTTGAAGCCCTAGCCCCAGTAGGAGTCTATTTGGAGTAAGGCCTTTAGAGAAATAATTAAGGCTAAATGAGGTCATAAAGGTAGGGAGGGCCCTAAGAAATACCTGGGAACTCTTTCTCTCTCTCTCTCTCTGTTTCGGTCTCTCTCTCCCACGATCTTTTTTTTTTTTTTAAAGATTTTATTTATTTATTCGACAGAGATAGAGACAGCCAGCGAGAGAGGGAACACAAGCGGGGGGAGTGGGAGAGGAAGAAGCAGGCTCATAGCGGAGGAGCCTGATGTGGGGCTCAATCCCACAATGCCGGGATCACGCCCTTAGCCGAAGGCAGACGCTTAACCGCTGTGCCACCCAGGCGCCCCATGATCTTTCTCTTTTAATCTCTCTGTCCTCACACTCCCAGAGAAGAGGCCATGTAAAGACACAGCAAGAAGGTGGCCGTCTACAAGCCAGGAAGAGAGGACTCACCCGAAACCAGTGCCAATGGCATCTTGATCTTAGACTTCCAGCGTCTAGAACTGTGAGAAAAGAAGCGTCTGTTCAGGCTGACCCAGCCTGTGGTGTTTTGTCATGGCAGCCCAGGCAGACTAATAGCGTTTCCTTCAGAGATCCTCAAAGCCCACATTCCATCATAATGCAGAGGTTAGCGCACAGCCTCAGAAGTTGGGGGGGGGGTCCCACATTCACCCAGGGACCTTGGGTTTTACTGTACGTCCATGAACCTGTTTCGTAAGACTGATAGGATGATTCACTGAAGCAATGCCTAGGAGTATCATGGTAGGTGGAACATATACAGGTATTATTATTGTCCTTGTGAGGTTAGCCTTACTCTGAAGGAGCTGGCAGATGGTATTTTTTATCAGTCAGGGATACATGGGGTCAGTAGCTCTGGGTCTTTCCAGCTGTGGTCCAGTGGTTCTTGAACACATACTTCCTGACTCTAGGGCATCTTTAAGTCCACGGGAGCTCATGGCTTATTTTCAGTATATCACGAAGTGTGTGAGATGTCACCTGCTTGCTCACAATGATGCCACACGGGCTAACCAACACATCATGTTCCTTTGCTTTTGGCTAGAATTAAACAAACTCACCATGGAGACACTGCTTGTCTCTAGACGACCAGAAGCTGAGATCCATAGATAATGCACGTGGTTGGTTTATAAAAAAATGGGAGCATAAAATAATTATTATCTTACCATGGACTCCACAGGATCTGTGACGAGAAAATAAAAGGCATCCCAGTGGATGAAAAGGTGAGGAGCCCTGGCTGAAACTGTTGCACAGGTGTTGCCTATTCCCCCCCCCCAAATTTTACAGAAATATTATACTTTTATATTGAGAGCCAGCTTGCTCTTTAATGATTACATATGGCTTAAATATATAATATTCTTTTGCTACACTGCTCTGAGTCACCTAAACTCAAGGCATGTGAAGAGCTTGTGGAAGCCTTGAACACACTCCTCGCACCTGCCATTGTGCATTCGCACGTGGACTCAGCACCTGGGGGGTGACAGGACCTCATGCCTTCGACGATGCGCTCCTGCACCGCCATTTCTGTGGAGGCAAGATGGAGCCCTCCAGTGGCGCATCTTGATTGACCTGATTTGGCACATTTAATGGCCTCAGGAAAGGCTCTGTCCTGGGTGTTTGCATCACTTCATATCATAGATACTAAAGTAGCAGCTTCTGATGCAAACACAGCCCGGAAAGAACAGACAGAGGACTCTGGCCAGCAAGGTCACGGAACACAGGAAGTATGCAGCCCTGCATTAATCAGGCTGCCCCAGGCTTTGACTTCGGATTCTTGTTGACCCTGAGGGATTGCCCCTCCCAGGGCTAGTCTACTCCTGGAGATAGCAAACGATTTGCCCAGAATGTGCTTTTCATATGCAAACTAACCAATCCAGAGCCCAAGCCCCAACCCTGTCCTCTATCTGGCTCTCGCGCTCTGGGCACTATGACCTGCCCTAATTCCAAGGGCCAGACTTAGACCCAGGTGCCAGTCACTAGGAAGAGCCCTTACTCCCCAGAACCCACTGAAATCATTTAAACTTGCCAATGCCAAGTCTGCCTACCCTGCCTTATCCATTCCTTCCCTCAGAAACCACAGTGAAGGGTATTGCCTGCAAGATCCCTTAGCAGAGACCCTGGTTGACTTTGGCAGTGGTGGGGGGCATGGAGAAGGGAGGATGCGTAGCTATTATATTTGAGGTTGAAAGAACTCAGTGGCTGACCAGACGTGAGGGTGACGGAGGCACGCAGGGCGATGGACAGCTCCAGGTTTGGGCTTGGCACCTGCTCCGTGGGCTCCCGTTCCTTGTTTTGGCCACAGACTTGGTGTCTGCTAGCCCTTGTGAGGCTGGCCGAGCCGTGGTGTTCCCGACCTTTTCGACATACTGGTATCACCCAGCGGCGGCTTATGCAGGAGAAAGTCGGGGGACGGTCACTGTTTTGTCCGCCCCTCAGCCAGCCCACCCTGATGTCCATGTGGTGAGCTACCCCTCTCTATTCTCAGTCCCTGTCACTTGAAGGGGGCCCGCCTCTTGGCCCATGGCAGGGGTGGGCACCTAGGTCCAGCACAGTGGACCACCGGAGTCCTCCCGCTCCTGGGATTGGTTCAGGACTGAGCACAACCCATGTAGGCCTCGTGAGGTTGTGTCCCAGGACTTGGGAGATGTGGAGGAGGGAGCCCTCCCACTCTCCTTCATTGGGGTTGCTGACCTGGGGGGACATAAGTCGGAGGACATCAGTGACTGTTTTGTCACTCCGAGGGCTGATTCTATCTGAGTGTGCAGGCAACGCGGTGGGGGGGAAAGCAGAGCTGAGAGATGGAGAGAGGGAGAGAGGTTGAGAGATCGCGCCCTTATGATATAAACCCAGCCCTTGGATCAAGCCAGTCTGATGCTGGGTTATCTCCATTATGCAATAAATCCTCTTGTTTTACTCTGACTTGGGGTCTGCCAGTGTCCCCCCGCTGGCTAACTGTGCGATGAGCCAGACAGAGAAATTGTGAATTCCAGGGAAGGTGGGGCTCAGTATCACTCCTTTGGTTCCTTTTCCACCCCGGGAGTTGTCTCCTGCAAAGCCAAAGGGGGGGGGGCTGTTTAACCAGAGAAACTTGCTAAAACCATGGTTCACCTTTGGAAGGGCTAGTTTCTCCATGACAATTTTCCTGCTACTCCGCACGGCCACGTTATCTTCTTCTAAAGCTACCGACACCGAGTTGGAAATGGAGGCGGCCACAATGAATGTCCTTAATGCTTGCTGGGGGGTGGTGAGTGCAGGGCCCGAACCCCCGGACCTGGCTACTCTGGGTGGTCTTTTCACTCTGCAGCAGCCTCTGAGGGAGGGGTCTTCCGTGGGGACGTGGCCGCAGAAAGCACGGCACCCTGCCAAGGCTTACACTCCCTAGGGGAACGGGACGTCCAGTCCTTTGTGGAAAGGAATATACTGGGGTAACTATAAGTGCCCTCCCCAAACTGTTCTCAGTGGGCACACGTTGCCAAGGGGGCAGGAAGGCTCTTACTCCCTCAAGTCTTCGGAAGCAAGCACACACAACGGGGGAGAAGCCTCGGGCCCTCGTTACTTCTGTCTGCAGCAGTAAAATGTTATTTTTTTCAAACACATTTCCTTTTAAGATCCCTTGAAGTCCTTCTAAATCAGGCAGCTGGACGTGTACAAGCCTAAAATAAGCTCTTGTTCTGCAAAGGAAACCAACTACTGATAGTAAGCCCAAAGTAGACCCAACCCAGGAAATGCTGAGCCGATTTTCCTGACTGCGAGCTTACACTGCAACATTCCCAGCTCCCCAGAAGTGTGGATGGGCCGAAGCAGTGTATCCCAACATCCCCGTCTTCAGGCAGGAACTGGGCACTATTCAGGGGGCGCCTGATCCAGGGGAAAGAGAGCCTGCTGGGGCTGCCTAGGGTCAGACCGAGGCCCGAGGCTGTGTGATTTCATGATTCACCCCCGTGTGTGTGTGTGTGTGTGTGTGTGTGATTTCATGATTCACCCCCTCACCCCCGTGTGTGTGTGTGTGTGTGTGATTTCATGATTCACCCCCGTGTGTGTGTGTGTGTGTGTGTGTGTGTGTTTTCTTGTTTTTTTACTTTTTTTAGGTTGTGGTTTTGGTTTTTTGGGTTTTTTGTTGTTGTTGTTGTTTTCCTATTCTGTTAACCAGCCTTAACTCTGGCTCATTGAGAAGTCTTTGGAAAGACACAGATGTCTTTCTCCCCTTCATCACACAGTCCACAGAGTTACAGCTTTACGTGGGGGTTAAGTTCAAATGTCAGCATACAAGGCGAAATTACCCTTGAGAAGCCTGCAAATCGGCCATAAAATGGAGCCGTTTACATGGTTTTGTGTGTTCAACCCCGAGGGGACAGCAGATTCCCATTTCCCTTCTCATGTTCATTGAATGGGATGGTAGACGGAATCATTTACACTTTTTAAAGTATTTCTTTATCTCTTTGGCCGTGCCCGTGTGTGTGTGTGTGTGATTTCATGATTCACCCCCGTGTGTGTGTGTGTGTGTGTGTGTGTGTGATTTCATGATTCACCCCCGTGTGTGTGTGTGCATTTGCTTTGATCATTATTATCATGTCATTACTTTTTTTAGGTTGTGGCCAGTGTATTTTTTTTTAATTAAGATTTTACTTTTTAGAGCAGTTTTGGTTCATAGCAAAATTGAGCAGAGTGCAGAGAGTTCCAACATCCCCCCAGCTCCTGTGCCCACAGCCTCCCCCACCATCAACGTCCCTCGCCAGCTGGTACATTGGTTACAATGGATGGACCTACAAAGTCCGGAGTTTCCATTAGGAGAGTTCAGTCTTGGTGGTGTACCTTCTATGGGTTTGGACAAATGTACAGTGACGTCCCTCCATCATTATACTGTCATACTGAGTAGTTTCGCTGCCCTCAAAATCCTCTGTGCTCCGCTCATTCATCCCTCCTCCCTTAAGCCCCCCAGGGCTTAACCGTGTGCACGGTTGTCACAGTTGTGCCTTTTCAGGATGTCGTATAGGTGGAGTCATACAGGAGGCAGCCTTTTCAGATGGGCTTCTGTTACTTAGTAATATGCAATTAAGATTCCTCCATCTCTTTTTATGGCTTCATAGCTCGTTTCCTTTTAGCGCTAAATAGTATTCCGATGACTGGATGCATCCCAGTTTAGGTCCAGCCATCTACGCGGGGACACTGTGGTTGCTTCCATGTTTTGGCAGTTAGGAATAAAGCGGTTATACACATCCATGTGCAGGTTTTTGTGTGGACATTAGTTTTCAATTTATTTTGGGTGAATACCAAGAAGCATGATTGCGGGATCTTATGCTAAGAGTATGTTCAGATCTTTTTTGTTTTTTTTTCGGTTTCTTGTTTTTAGAGGCAGGGGAGGGGCAGAGGGAGAAGGAGAATCTCAAGCAGGCTGAATGCCCAGCACGGAGCCTGACGTAGGGCTCGATCTCACGACCCCGAGATCATGATCTGAGCTGGAATCGAGAGTCAGATGCTTAACCGACTGAGCCACCCAGGTGCCCCAAGAGTACGTTCAGTTTCATAAGAAACCACCAGACTGTCCTCCTGGGTCACTGCACCGTTTTGCCTTCCCACCAGCGAGGAGTGAGAGCTCCTGTCGCTCCACGCCCTCACCAGCTTCTGCTGTTGGCACTGTTTGGATCTGGGCCATTCTAACAGGTATGTGGTGGCCAGCGCTGCTTCGTAATGACATTTTGGGCAGTATTTCAAGTTCTGACTTTGGATTCTGTGGTTCAACATCTTGAATAGAAGGAAAGCATAAGAGAACCAAGTCATACATTTATCATTCATTCACTAGTCAAATATTTTTTTGAAAGCAACAATGGGCCAGACACTGGGGATTCTTAGACGAAGCCTTGCCCTTGAGGATCTCACAGTGGAGTGGGAGAGAATGGCCGGATTGGAGGGATGATGAGCACACAGGGGAACGTAGCAGTGCTCCTGTGGAAGGAAGCCTCAAAGGGCTCTAAGTCAGAGAGAAGGGGAGGCAGACAGTGTGGGCCTGGAGCGGAGATGGCCCGTGGGCATCTGATAGGAGCTTAGAGGTTACTATTTTAGGGCCACTGGAGTTTGGGGTTTGAGGATGAAGAAGAAGGGATTCAAACAGGATAGGGACATGACTGGGTTTGCTTCTGGGGAGGACCACTAGATCATGTCTCCACAGGGGGACCACAAACAGGAGGGAGTGACAAGGAGGGAGGGGACCGTGGGGTGTAAAGGGTGTAGTCTTCAGGTCCCCAGAGCCAGCCTTTTCTTATCCATCCTCTGTTCTAGCGGTGGATTACCCAAAATCTAGCTTTAGGGACAAATTTGACCTCTTCTCTTTAATCCTCAGAGCTGGAACCACTTCTGCTGACGAAGGAATTCTAGAAGGCTGGTTTCAGGTTATTGATTCTTCTCTCCTTTCCTCTTCCTTCAGTGGAGGCTCAACGAGTCATGAAATGGCCATGAAAGGAGGGGCAGAAGTCAGGAGGGGCAGGGGAGGGGCCGGCGGGGACCACCTTTGAGGCCCTGACAGGTGGCCACGAAATTAACAGCTCCCCCCCTCTCCCCCACAACTGCTCAGCATCCCTGTGAGAGTCCGTGCAAAGTTCATTTGTTGGCAGGCGATGCTGCTGAAGGAGCTTCCTCCTGCTTTAGAAAATGGGAGGCAACCATTTCTTTTTACTCCCTCACTGCCTTCTGATTTTTTCTTTTTTTAAAATTTATTTTTGAAGGGACTCAAGCCAGCAGCACTTGCACACCATTAAGCCCGGGCAATTATGATGACTGTACTAAAAATCCATAAACGAGAAAAACAGATCTTTCCCACAGACACAGGATACTGGTATTTCTCAAACTCTCCTGAAGTCAGTAGGGAAATGATACACTGAGGGGCCTTCCAAAGCTGGAGCCATGGTCAGCGGGACAGCAGGGCCAGCGCGGCTTCGGAAGGACAGGGGCTGGGGAGTGGGCAGCTGCTTGCGCGATGCCAAGTCTCCTCCAAATTAAGGTCTTTCATCCATTCGAAAACCACTGAACACCTACCATGTGCCAGGCATGGTTCCAGGCACTGGGACTACAGTAGTGAGCAAGACAGGGTCCCTGTTTATTGCGGGATTTATGTTGTATTTGGGGAAACAATATAAACAACTTCAATATTGTGTATAATGTTGAGAAGCAAAAACTGCAATGAAGAATTTTAAAAGCAAGGGAAGGGGCTGGAGATGGATGGGGGGAATGGGTATTTTAGAGACAGCGATTTGAGCTGAGTCACGTGGTGCCCAAAGGACGTTCCCAGGCAGCTAGCTGGGGGGCCTGTTTGTGCGTGAGGACAAATCTCTGCAAGTGTGTGTGCAGGGGGAGAGGCCCATGTGGGCCTGAGGAGGAGAGGCTGGTATCTGACTGAGGAGGAGAGGCCTCTCTCTGTGGAAGAGAGGCCACAGTAGCTAGAATGAGGCCAGAAGGTGGAGAAAGTCAGGGACTGATGTCATCCCTGCGTTGGCCCTTCACACCACTAAGGTAGGAACTCCACCTGGCCGGGGACCAAACACCTCTTTGTGATGGGTACAAATGGCATAGTCACAAACTGGGTTACCAATAAGCCGAATTTTGAGAACTACTTAATTTCCAACTCTGAGCCTCCACAGCTAAAACAACAAACAAACAAACAAACAAACAAACGTAGTCTAGGTAAACTCAGTTGAAGCCAGGCATTTCCTTGGTCGGGTCAGCATTCCCTCTTGCCCTGGACCGCAGGCCTCCTCAGAACCTGGGTGGGGTTTATCGCCGCGTCCCTCGGAACAAGCCTCTGGTTCTCGATCACCATCTCTGCCCAGCGGCCTCTGCGGAGCTGGGACTCCTCTCAGGGCGTCTTCGGCATCTGCAGCAACTGCAGAGAGGCCAGGACTCCTGGTGTCTGGCTGTATCTGCTCGTGGCAACCCCATCTGACCACAGGCAGGGTCCCTGCCACCCTAGGGTGCTGCTCATAATGTAAACACTATAGGTCTGTGTGTCTGCCCGGAGAATTTTGTGGTATATGGCAGTAAACTGCTGTCTTCCTATAAAAACCAGTCTATTAGGAATTTCCCCAATGGATGGAAAAAATGGGTCTTGAGGACCCTTTGCCTAATTTGTGCATAGGTGTTCCACGTGACTCCGGGGCATAGGACAGATCCAGCTGCTCCTGCTGGCCCAGCTGGGGCCTTGGAGTGAGGGAGATGGGCTGTCTCTGTCTCTCTGCTTTTACTGACGTGCTAGGATTTCCACTAGCCACTCTTATGCTGGCTTGCAGACTGCCTGTCTCCTTAGACTTGACCCAAGAAGCAAGGCCCTAGTCCCTTCTGCTCTCAGGTTCCCCCAAAAGCCATGGAGGGCAGCAGGCTTCCTTCACTAAGACCCCATGACATGGGGGACTGGGGGAGCTCTCCACTGCTCCAAAGTCTTCCCTCAGTCTAGATAGAATTCTCAACTCTTCTCTCCGTGGTGGAAAAAAAAAAGGCCAGTGATATCCTTCCAAATCTTTGTTTAAACCCAACTCAGCTGGTCTTTTCTCTTCAAGTCATTGTCTCTGGACTGGCCTTATAAAAGTCTATGTAGACACTCCAGGATAAGAACTGACTTCTTTCTTCTGGGCTGTGCCAGGACCCCTTGGACGGGACACGGGACCCCTTGGACTCAATGAGTGGAGGATGGTGACACCACAAAGAACTGAAAGGAAAACCCCTTGTTTCCATCCTGTAGATCATCTTTTATCTTGTTGTAAGTTCTAAGAATGAATGGGACACAAATACCTGATTTCTAAGTATAAGTTCTGCTCACCCAGAACTTGAGGTTGGGTTGATTCATGATTAGACAACTCAGCAAAGCAACGGATGCCTTGATGGAAGTTAGAAAGAAAGAAAGAAAGAAAGAAAGAAAGAAAGAAAGAAAGAAAGAAAGAAAGAGAGAGATAGAGAGAGAAAGAAAATATGCTCCCTTTTTAGAAAAAGCACTATTCTCCTCTGTAGCTCTGTGGCTCAGCCTCCCTCCTGGCAGGTGAAGGATGCTGAGGAAAGAGTTAAGGAATTCTTGTTAGGACAGATTCCACCTGATGATGAACTGATAAGGAGGTGTTTGGCAGAAACGAATGCCAGCCCCTCCTTCTGATAATACAGAATTTAAAAGTAGATCAGCCGTAGCAGCTGGAAGTTCAAACATGAATTCCTGAAAATATCGAGAAGTCCACTGGTCCCAAGGAAGTGCCAAGTCACGTCCAGAGGTGACCGGGTTTGTATGACCAGGTCCCTGGCTTGTATCCTGTATAAGACAGGAGCAGAAGTGAAGGGGTGTCTTTGTGAAGAGGAGGGGGCACGTGGAGAGCTCCAAACCAGTGTAAAAGGAGAATCCGAGGTGGTAATGAACTTCCTGAAAGGGTCCTCAGATTCACATTTTCAAGTGACTCTCCAACATGTTCTTGGGTTAGATTTTATTGCAGAACATTAATTTTTATCCAATCTTGGGAAGATGCCTATGGAAGGCAAGGCACCCTAAGATTTCAGTAAGCTAACAGAGCGTCAGTTCATAGGGCCCTCCTAGGACCTCAACACAGCTGGTCTGAAGCTATTACTTAGGAACACGGAGAGCCCTGTGTGGTATTTCCATGAGAACAACGGGTCTGGAATAATCCTTGATGGCTTCCGAAACCATCTGTTCTCATTATCCCAAGAAATTGTGTTTTCTGGTGCAGCTTCCAGACTGACCTAACTAATTAAATTTCAATACTCAGGCTAGTTTTCAATCAGAAAACACAGGTGCCACCAACAGATGTTTGCTGACCAGATTTCTCAAAAAAAGGACATTAAGAAGAACCCTTGCATAGCGTCATCTCTTTTGTTCCTTTCCAGAGTGTTGACTAGGTTTCAAGGAAATCTTTTTAAAAGCCTTTACAAAATAATCAATATTTTTTTCACCACAATGTTCAATGTCAGCTAGATATGCCTCAAAACAAAGTCTGTGTTTCGATTTAGGGTATTAACAATAACAAAAAATAAATTCTCAATCCCCAATGAGTTGTACATGTTTGGTCAAGTTGGATTCAGCTGTGGAACAAACTAGAATTTCTGCCAGAAAATCATCTCAGCTGAAATTCCTGAAGCCTCTAAAGATAAAGGGAAAGGTTGTTTTTAAGAGGTACCTTAAATACATTACAAAGGAGGATTTCACTATTTCGAATTTCTGGAAATAGAAAATGTAAGGATTTCTTTCCGTTGCTTTATTTGCTCCTGGTACAGATTTTAAAGAAATCTGAGGTCCATGTATTTCTTAAGATGGATTTACTGTTTGGTAGTGGGGTAGAAATGACAGCAAGGTGTGGTCCACTCTTGACGGGACCCAGGGCTCCAAAGGTCAGAGCGCCAGGCTCAGGACTCAGAACTTAGAGAGGTTTGGGGAGTTTAGAGCCCAGGTCTGTCGCTAGTATTACTTCAGGTCAGTTATGGGTTATTTTGTGACTGACCTAGGTTCTAAATACCATTTAAGATATTCGCTTCCATGAGAAAATACATTCCAAATTCCACGCCAATTTCTGGAATATAATCTGTTAGTAGAAAGTATACAAAATATATTTCTATATAAAAAGTAGTATGTATGGACATGTAAGCGTCTGTAACATATTTGAGTGTATGGTATATGCTTTCATATGTGAGTATATGCCATCTACTCATTTCTTTCTGTTCTTCATTACAGTCAGCCTTGTTTGTGACATGAAGGGAGCTACTGTCCCTTTATCAGTCATCTGGCATCTCATCAAACCTGGTAGCTCTGCTGATGCTTGGCGGGAGCCCAGGCACGGACATTAGCATCAGCGCTGTGATGTGCATGGCACCGTGCTTGCTGCTGTTTCAAAGCAGAAATGGGATTTTAGCGAAGTGGCATATAAATGTTTATTTTGTCTTATTTCAAGGTCTCTTTTATTAAAGATCTGTGATCCAGAAATAAAGAATTATAATGTATGAGTATACAGTGTATGCATTCTATGATATAGAAAGTGACACACATTTTTCAGTGACTACCCCTGTGTCATGTGGCCAACAATGTTTGTTAATGGAGCTGGTTAATAGATTTTTATTAAATGGAATTTTTTTAAAGCATGCAGTCCCCCAAATAATCTATCTTACTATTGATCACAAATTATAAATTAATAAAATTAAATTAAAAAAAATATTTTATTTATTTATTTGAAAGAGAGAGAGAGCAGAGAGAGACAGCACATGAGAGGGGAAAAGGCAGAGTGAGAGGGAGAAACAGGCTCCCTGCTGGGCAGAGAGCCCAATGTGGGGCTCCATCCCAGGACCCTGAGATCATGACCTGAGCCAAAGGCAGACGCTTAACCGACTGAGCCACCCAGGTCCCCACAAAGTTAACTTTTTTCTATTGGAATTATATGAGATGACTGACTTATGACCCCAATTTCATTCCAAAGTAGAATATATGCCATAAGGAATGGAGGGGAAGCCTCAGGTGGGCTAGTGGAGGGAGCCCAGACGTTCTGGATCTGGGGAGCAGAGCAGGACTCACCCCAGCTCGGGTTCCCTCCACACAGGGCCTTGCATCTCAACAACCACATTTTCTTACAATGGACACAAAAACGGGTAAAAGGGAAGGTGGCTTGGCGTTGTGCTGAGGCTGTGAGGCCTCAGGATGGGATCCCCTTAGGGAGTCTGGGTCTTTGTTTCTTGAACTGTTGTGACTGTATCCTCCTTACCTGAACCCCCGCCTACCTGAGCATTTGAGGGTCCCATGCCTGAGTGAATCGTCCTGCCTGGCAGGCCCCCATGTTTTCTGGGGAGAGAGGACATTCATGTGAGAATGTGAATAACGGGTACTCTAGGAAGAGTATCAAACGTGGCAGAAATGTTATGGATGTGGTGGTGATGGCGTAATCTTGCGAATATACTAAAAAACCACTGAGTCGTACATTTTAAAAGGGTGAATTTATGGTATGTGAATTATACCTCAATTTAAGAAAATACCTGATAGACCAATTTAAGAATTCAGAGGAAAGGAGTCCCTTGGTCTGTCAGAGATCTCATTGACATGTTGGTCCTTGAGCAAGGCCTTGAAAGCAAGGAAGGACAATGGGGAGAGTTGGGAAGAGCAGAGGGAAGATGGGGAGGGTGGGAAGAGCATAGCTCCTACCAGAAGATGAGGAGGCCAGATGGTCAGAGAAGGAAGTGCAGGAAGAAAGGGACAGAAGAGCGGAAATACAAGTTGGGGCCAGAGTATAGAGGTTTTGATGTTGGTCCAAGCAGCATATGGGCAAGAAAAAGCCTTTGACAGTTTCCTGCTTGGGATTTGACATGCGCCTAGCATGGTTGGGGAAGATCAATTTGCCTGGGTCACATGGGATGAACAGGCTTTGGGAGGAGACCTCTCGGCAGCCATCATAACACTCTGGGGAAGATAGTGAAGATAGCAATCCAGTAGAAAACAAGGACAGATTTGATGGCTACTATAAAGCAAGAGTAGACAGGACTGGACACCTGACTGGATATGGAGAGTAATAAAGAGTCAAAGACCATTCCAGAATTTTCAGCCTAGGACCCTACTAGGGAAGCAGCAACTAAAATACGAATTGGTTTGGGGGAAAAGATGTGGAATTCAATTTTAGGCATTCTGAGTTTGGGTGATGATGGAACATCTAAGTGGACGCTGAGCCAACAGTAGTCTCGCACATCAGAAGCCCCGCACGTACAGGTAAGGAAACTAGGCACAGAGGCTCTACCTACTGCCCACGGGTTAGAGAGCTAGTTTTAGGCAAGCCAGAGCCAGAATCCTATCTGAAAACTCTTTCTCCTCCCTGGCAACTGGTTCAGATGTGGGCTGGCACTTGGAAGAAGGTGATCTGGGAGACAGAGAGGCTGGAGTCCGTGGCGGAGGCAGGATGAGAAGGCACTGGGAGTGGCAAAGTCTCTGCAGGGGAGGAGAGCAAGGATAGTGAATGGCAGAGGGCATGTCCTCCTTTGAAGGAAGCAGAATGCAAGGAGGTGCCAACTGGAACAGCAATGACAGTGTCACTGAGCCAGAGGACGGGAGCACAGTGGCAAAGCACAGAGAGCTTGTGTGAGAAGGAGCCTAGAGGCCATCCAACCGCAGCTTGCCTTGTCTGCCAGCACAGCCCTCTAAGGCAGTACCATGACACCAGATGCTTCTGAGGTGTTAAGGAGAAAGTGGACCAATGCCACTGGATTTGGCCATTGGAGACTTTGGAGGGCCTGTCTCATGAGTGTGACATGAGGGAATGCTGGGATGAATGACAAGGAAGAGGATTTTTTTGTTGTTTGTTTTTGCTTTTTTTAATGGAAGAAAAGTGTGGTGACCTAGGAAAAGCAACTAATGAAAAGAGAGAGATCGAAGGTGTAAGAGAGAAGGGGCTGGATCCTAGAGGTCATGGAAGAGCCTGGGTCAAGCCTACTTTAGTAAGTAGGAACTCTCTCCAAAGGGAGAGAAAAGTGAAAGACAAAGCTTTTCTGGTGGAGAGGAGAACGGATGAGCTCAACTGGACAGTCTCTTTTTTAGTAAGGAGGAGGCGAGGTTATCTTTTGTGATGATCTAGTAAATACTCATTTTGTCCTTTCTTCCTTAGTCACACAACCTGACATTATTTGGGGAAACAATGTGCCCAGCTAAAACACCATAACTTCAGCCTCTTTTGCAGTCAGGGATAGTCATGTGACTCAACGTTGGCCATGGAGAAAGCTGAGTAAGATTTCTGGAAACGGCTCTTTGAGGGAGCCATCTCAAGTGTCAGGTGCCCATTTTGCCCCTCCCCTTTCTCTTTCTTTCCTTCCTGAAATATGGCGTCGATGTCTGGAGCTGCAGGAGCTAACCTGTGACCATGAAGTGATCCTGAGGATGAAAGTCAGTGCTAAGAATGGCAGAACAGAAAGAGAGAAAGAGGTCAGGACACCGATGACATTACGGAGCCACCACACTGACTCTGGATTGCCTACTGCTGGACTTACTTTGCATGACAGGAAAAACATCTCTTTGTCCAGGCCACTGTTACTGGGGATTTCATTACTAGTAGCCAAACACAATTCTTATCTGGCAAGGGTGAAGGCTGGTGTGTGTGTGTGTGTGTGTGTGTGTGTGTGTGTGTGTGTGTTAGAAGGTGGAACACAGAGCAAGTGGATTAGGGGGTCTCAAGTTCTTTGTTGCTCTAAAGTCATTTGTGAATTTAAAAAAGTTGAGAATCACAGCTGTAAGAAACCAATCTAGATATTTGTGACCAGAAAATCCATTACTCTTCAGATGAGTGTCTACGTAGTGCAAACTCATTGAATGCAAATCGATCTGATTCTTTCCTACACCTTGTTGACCTTGACAATCTTATAAAGACTGAGGTTTACATTTGATGCCATTAGCAGTTTTTATTGAAGGAGGAAAATACTTTCTTAATTCATTTCAGGTTTAAGATAGATTCTGCAAACATTGATTAAAACATGAAAGGCACTTAAATAAGCATAAGTATGTCTGAAAACATGCAATGTTCTGTATTGTATTGTGTTCACCATTGTTCAGATTTAGGGCTTTGAATTCACTAAGAGTTTAAAATGCCTTTTTCCCCACCCTTTCACACCAAAATGTCTGACTAGTGTGAAATACCAACACAGAATGCCCTCGGCAAATGGTAAGCAAGGCTTTAATCTTCCTTCCTTCCTTCCTTTCTTTCTTTCTTTCTTTCTTTCTTTCTTTCTTTCTTTCTTTCTTTCTTTCTTTCTTTCTTCTTTCTTTCTTTCTTTCTTTCTTTCTTTCTTTCTTTCTTTCTTTCTTTCTTTCTTTCTCTCTCTTTCTTTCTTTCTTTCTTTCTTTCTTTCTTTCTCTTTCTTTCTTTCTTTCTTTCTTTCTTTCTCTTTCTTTCTTTCTTTCTTTCTTTCTTTCTTTCTTTCTCTTTCTTTCTTTCTTTCTTTCTTTCTTTCTCTTTCTTTCCTTTTTCCTCTTTCTTTCTTTCTTTCTTTCTTTCTTTCTTTCTTTCTTTCTTTCTTTCTTTCTTTCTTCTTTTTCTTTCTTCAGGCTAAAACCATCTCCATTCATGTAGAACCCAGAAAACATGTCTCCTTGCATAGGCCATATGGCCTCTCGGTGTAACTATCCATCTTAACACATCTAGGGCAAATAGAGAGTTATTCATTCATGTCTTCATCAGCAATACCAAGCATCTCTTAAAAAGCCAACAACGGATGGAAGAAAAGTCTTCGTGTTGCACGAGATGCCCATCTGCTTTCCAACCCATTCTGCATGCAATTCCTGGGGCTTATGAGATTAAAAAAATAATTCCAGTTAAGGCCATTTATCTAGTTTTGTGGCAGCTGCAAATTCAGTTGCTCCAGAAACAATCTAACCTTCAACCTCCCAATTATTTTCAATGGCTGGATTAATGTACTAACCGCTCATTTGAAAATCCATCGTGGCCGTATGGTGAGGACCGTACAATGGGCAACTAGACAGAGGATTTACTGAGTTACAAAAAACCATTAGCATCTTTGACATTTATTTGAAAGAAAACGACGCTTTACCTTATTCAATATTTCAATAACTTATTCTTAGAAGACAGAGATGCAGGGTGCATTTCAAGGGGATAAATGGGAGGTGGTTTTTGACACAGTCACATGGAAAACAGCATACAAGGCCATACACAGAGCTCCAGGACAGGTGGAGGGGACCAGGGGAATAAGAATTCATTTGAAAGGCTCTCTCATTTGGACATGAATTTGCTTGACTCCCACAACTTATAGGTACTTAATAAAAAATGTAAACATCGATTTGATTTAGGCTCAGCTTCAAAACAGTTTAAGGCATTAATCAGAAAAGTATATTTGACATTTGTTCCCTTTATCCTCTTTTCTTACATGATCAAGAACTAAACAGGTGAGGCAGTATTCCTGTGGATGAATGAAAGACAACTGACTTTGGAAACTTTCCTTAAACAACAAATGCGAATTCCTGATACCATTTAGCTAACTCAAAACCACAAGCCAACCTGGAAAAGCACTGGGTTTCTGGTGAGGAAGATGATTGTGGGCGGAGCTTAGGAAGGGGGCCTCTGAGTTATAGCTCCCCTCCTTGGGGAGCAAGGAGGCTCTGAGATCCACAGAGGAGCCCATCAGGCTGTGCCCTTCAGAAGCCTCTGCACCCACTGATGGTGGTCCCCAAATGGCTCCAGGTCCAGCATTTCCCTGGAGATGCTATTATGGGCCCCAGTGCCAGGGACACTTCCTGTCAATTTGGGCAAATTCATTTTCCTTGCTGTTGAATCAGATGAGAAGGCCCAGGCCCAGGACAGTAAAAAGCTAGGGGGGCTTTTGAAAACCCATTCAGGTCCAGTAGAAGCATGGCTCATAAAATGGGGTTTGCTTCTCCTTCTGAATCCCGGTCAGTCATCCTAAATACAATGGGGACAGCAGGGGGTGGGGGGGACTGAGGTGCGCTTGGAAGGGGTGGCGCGGAGGGAAAGACTCTTTCTTCGTGCTACTCTGGGCCAGAATAGGTATTTGGCATGTTGCTGGCACAGGGTGGGGTTATGGCATCATCCTCCCGGGCTGAAATAATGACATGCGAAAGCTGGAATGAGCATTTTTTTTGAGTGGGCACAACACAAATGCTGGGCTGAGTCTCCCCAGGCACGGAATGCCACGTCATCCTGGCCTTTCAGATGCCGGCCATCGGCCGCCCTGATGCTCCATCCAACATCCTTCTAAGGACCAGGATACTCAGGCTCAATTCAGCCCCTGAGTGCCTGGGAAGCCTGCAGTCCCCGGCGCACTCCTGGGAGGATGAAAGCAGATGAATTTTTAAACAACAAAGTGAGTGTGTGTGTGCATATGTTTGATAATGGTCCAAACTTCAATAGCATGGTAAAATATTTATCTTATTTTTATAGCCAGCATGCAATCAATCCATAACACACTGACAGAATTTAGAAAGATCAAGGTCTATACTCAGCCACAGCTAGATGGAACCACTCAACATTTAAAAATGCATATATTTATCCGTTAATGGGAAATGCAGACCCATCGCCAGAAGTCACTTTCCTGAGATCAGGGGAAGAAGGGAGCTCCCGGGATCACGGTCCTTCATTCCGCAGACTCTCCCCTCTTTTCTAAGCCACAGAATAAAGGGCTGTGAGTATCTCTCTGGTTTGGGGTTTTAAGAAGTTAATTGTCTTAGCAAATTGGCCCATTCAAGTTAATCTCCCTCTTGGACCCTGAACAGCCTTGAATAGCTTTGATTTGTTTCACCGAAATTCCCAATCCCCTTTTTGATAAATGATGTCAAGTGGGTACAGGAGACAGGCTTGGGGTGGGTGGAGGATCAGTAATAAAGACGATGTAAATATTGATTATTAAAGACGAATGAAAGATCCTTACTTCTTGAATTTCATCATAAGGAGGTGGAGAGAGGGACCAATCATGGGAAATCAGCAACTACTGAATTAGATGATGTTGGAAACGGAAAGACTCAAAAGTCCATTGTCCTCACCTTCCAGATGGAGACCCCACACAGATACTGGAGTGAGAACTGACCTGTCCTCTCCCCAGGGCCAGCGCTCTCCCAGGGCCTCCGGGCAGCAGATGGAAGGAGGCAGAAAGCAGAGGGTTGGGAAAGTTATGGAAGGCACATCGTGGGGCTGTCACTTTTTGCTCACAGGTAGTGCGTGCGAGGAGAGAATCCCTATGACTGTGAGTGTGTGTGTGTGTGGCTGTGTAAGGAAGAGCTCTCTCCCCCTTATTATAAATTCCAAGTGAGCACAAGGACTTAGGAGGTCCAGGAGATCAACAACGGCTACACATCCTTTACCTTTCCTGTTTTCTACTCGTATATACGGTATGAAAAGTAAAGATGGTGCCGAGACACCGCAAGAATTCTGTGGTTGTTTTCAGCACAAAAGATTTCTCCACCAACAACGAATTGGCTGTACTCCAAATGAGACTTTAAATTGTGCTTTTCTTTTTCTTTACTCCTTTCCTTTTCTAGAAAATGGCAACTCTTTCATGGGAGAAACAGCCTTTTTCCATAAATGCAAACCGTTGGGGCGTCTGGTGTTTCACATGATTGTGAGGAGCCCCAGCTTGATTTTGAACGAGAGTCGATTTGGCTGTTGAATTTATCATCTGGAAAGAAGCAAGGACAGAGCCTGCTGCGTCCCTGCAGCTGTCTCCGAAGTGACTTACTCCCCCAAACACAGAGCCAGCTCCCTTCTCGGTGATAAATGAACTGAACGCAGTGGTAATTTTCTTAATTCCATTCTGCTTCGTGTCTGGGTAAGAATGATGAACTACATCATCAGGACCCCAACTTTAAGCCGGTCTCTCCTCCTCGTTTTCTGATACCTGAGGAGGACCTCACGCTGCCCTTTCTGAGTGCTGGCAGTACAGAGCAGGACGCAGAAGATGGCCCCACAGCGGCCCTTCTCCCTGCGCGCCCTCTCCCCTCGATTCACTGCCTGTGGCAATCTGTCAATATGGAGCAAATTCTGCTAAGACCGTGTCAGAGAGAGAGGATTGAAAAGAAGAAAGAGAAAGAAGAAAGAAAGAAAGAAAGAAAGAAAGAAAGAAAGAAAGAAAGAAAGAAAGAAAGACCCCACTGTTGGAAAGCTACCCTCTTACCTGAGAAATCACCCCATAAGTCCCCCCCTCCCCCATTCAAAGATTTTATTTTTGGCTGTTTGGGGACCATTCCTCCCTCGCTAGGGATACTTCAATGAAGCCAAGCTCTCCACAGGCCATCCAGGTGACTGTGTCGTCACTGAAGCTGTTAAGGATAACTGTACGCAGATCCGAAGTAACAGAGGACGTCATTTTATTGGCTGTCCACAGGAAGTTTGGTCACACAAGGAGGTGGAGGCTGTGGCAGGCGTGGTACAACACAACAGCTCACCTAACTACTAAACAGAAGGTTAACTGATACTTGATAGGCTAAACCCCAGCAGCCCTCTGCAGCCCGGCGCCACCTACCCCTGTCTAAGAAAGCTCAAGTGGCTGGTGAGTGATGGCATTGTCCACTAGTCTCGGTGTGTTGCACTGTCTTCCCATAAAACAGCACTTGAAAATTCACCAAATTAGAAGAAAGCAAGCAAGCAAGCACTTCCTTTTGAATACCAACACCGCTGTAAACAGACGTAGCGTGGCATGCAAATCCAGATCTGGTCTTTTTTTTTTTTTCCGCTTTAGGTTTTTTTTTTTTTTTTTTTAATTAACAAATGGAATGGCATGTCTATTTCAAATATTAGTAGCATAACACATAAGTGCAATTTCAGTCTGGCCACCAGTGTCCTCAACCTTCCCGTGTGTCTGTCCTGAGAGCAGTGAGCAGACTCCAACCGAACGAACACGGTCCTTTCCTCCCAGACCTGGACTGCAGCCCTGGGAGGCTGTTCCTCTCTCTCCAGGCCCACCCTCAAATTCCAGTCGCCTGAAAACACCTACTTCTCCATTGCCATTGTTATCAGTCAGGGTGGGGAAGAAAATTCAACCCAAACCAAGCTGTAGGCATTTGGGCCCTGCCCTCCTCTGCCCTCGGAGGGGGATCCATTTGCTCTCCGAGGGGTCTTGCTGCCCCAGGACCCGGAGTCGTCCTCGCCATCACGGACCTGGGGCATGGGAAAGCTCCCGCTGTCTGCGGCCCCTCGGGGGCTGCGGTCACACGGAGCTGAGCTTCACCAGGCCGCGCACCGAGTCCTCGTGGAGAGAGTCCTGGCTGGCCAGACCCAGCACGTGCATGGTGCGGCTGTGCGCCAGGGGGCTGCCCGCCAGCATCCTGGGGGGCGAGGGCGCTTCCTCTGGGGTCAGGAACTGGTGGCCCACGTGCTCCTCTTTTAGGGGCAGTATGTCTGTGAGCGNAACGAATTTGGTGCTCTGAATGCACTGGTCTTGGTCGCACTGGAGAGCAGGAGGGAGCCAGCAAAGAGAAGGGCGGAGGTGCGGTGGTCGCAGGGTGGGGAGGGAAGGGGGCACAGGGGGAAGGGGAAGGGCGGGATGCGAGAGAGAGAAACCCGTTAGTGACACCTCAGTCAGATAAGGCCGAGAGCGTGCACAGTAGCCCAGTATCAGCCAGAGACACCCAGCACACGGGAAATACCAGAGCCTGCTCCTAAATAAGCCGCTGGAAGTACTCATCCCCCACAGGTGCCCAGGGAGGGACGCGCAGCCGGTACTCATCCCCCACAGGTGCCCAGGGAGGGACGCGCAGCCGGTACTCCTCCCCCACAGGTGCCCAGGGAGGGACGCGCAGCTGGTACTCATCCCCCACAGGTGCCCAGGGAGTAACACGCAGCTGGTACTCATCCCCCACAGGTGCCCAGGGAGGGACACGCAGCCGGAGGCCACGATGCTCCTGGCCCTTGATCACAGACACGACCTAATGAAGAAACAATCCCACCGACAGAGTCACAGGCTTCACCACCTAGAGCGGTCTCCAATGGCCGCTGGTGGCCCGTGTGCTGCAAACCACTTTTACGCTATTGCTTTACAAATACAGGGCCCTGCACACCCCCGATCGTAACAGCATTCTTCACAATAGCCAAAAGGTGGAAGCAGGGGTCTGTCCACAGATGAACGGATCAACAAAATGTGGTACAGACAGACAATGGACCGCTGCTGAGCCGTAGACAGGAAGGAAATCCTGACACACCCTACCCCACGGATGAACCCCGAGGACATCATGCGGAGTGAGGTAAGCCAGTTGCAAATGGGCGAATATTCTATGATTCCACTTACATGCGGTACCCAGAAGAGTTAACTTCCCAACGACAGAAAGTAGAAAGGAGGGTGGGTGCCCAGGCCTGCAGTGGAGGGGTGAGGGAGCTAGTGAGCATGAGTACAGTCTCAGTTTTGTGGGAGGAAGAGGCCTGGATCTTTGCACAACCCTGTAAGCGCACTTACTGCCACTGGACTGTACACTGAAAAATGGTTAAAATGGTAAGTCTTATGTTTTGTATATTTTACTACCAAAAGGAAGGAAGAGAGGGAGGGGGAGAGAGAGAAAGAAAAGAAAAGAAAAAAGAAAAGAAAAAAGAAAAGAAGAGAAAAGAAAAGAAAAGAAAGAAAAGAAAAGAAAAAAAAGAAAAAGCAGAATGGCTCCTCGGCGTCTGATCAGACTGTTGTTCACAAAGCCCCAGAATTCCCCACTGCTAAATTTCCATCCGCTTCAAGAACCGTTAATTGAGCTTCTGTGGTTTTTTTAAATCTGAGAATGCCAACGTTTTACAAGATGTTTCCTTTTCTTCTAAGTATTCTTACGTCATGTTACACCTCATGTCCTTTCCCTCACTTCACTTGCTGGGAAAAGAAACGGTGAAAACCTATTTTTAGCTGTTCGAATGTGGAATGTGGAACCCTCCCCTGAGCGATGGGGCAGGTTCTGCCTCAGCCAGAAGAGACCTCGGCGGCGCTCAGAGATCTTGAACTTGAGTGCGCGCGGTAGGTCCTTGGGGGGTTTCAGGAACCGCTCCTCCCCAGGAAGGAGGAGGAATAGGTGTGACTCTAGGTTCAACCAGTAAGCTAGGCACTGCACTGAGTTTCTTCAGAAGTTCTTAGAACAAACACATTTCCCCTCTTTGCAGGTAAGACCCTGAGGCTGGAGTGAATGGATGGCTCGCTCGAGACCTTACAGATCAGAGTAAGGCAAGGACCCGGGACTTGGGGCTGGGGTTGTTTGACTGTAAACCTCTTTCAATACTGCGCATGACACACAGTAAGTACTTAATAAATCTTCCTTGTCTTAGTATCCCCTCCTCTCTTTTTCAGAATGCCTGAGTTCTTGTACAACCTGTGCTAATGGGTCTGCAATGTAAGTGCCTCACCGTCCGCCTGCCCAGGGGACACCTAGAGCTGCCGTCACTCACCCACCTCCGAGCAGGGGACAGCCCCAACCTTGCACCATGCAGCCTTCAGGGAGGAGAGAGAGTTCATCCAAGTTCCGACTCCTTAGGCTTTCCTTCCTCCCTCCCCTCCCCTCCCTCCCTCCCTCTCTTCCTTCCTCTCTCCCTCCCTTCCTTTTCTTTCTTAAAAAATTTTTTATTTAAATTCTATTTAGTTAACATATAGCATGTTATTAGTTTCAGAGGTAGAGCTCAGTGATTCATCAGTTGCATGTAACACCCAGTGCTCATTGTCAGGTGCCTTTCTCAATGCCCATCACCCAGTTACCCCATCCCCCCACCTCCCTCCCCTCCAGCTCCCTCAGTTTGTGTCCTAGAGTTAAGAGTCTCTTATGTACTGTATGGTGACTAACATAATATAATAAAAAATCATTAAAAAAAAAAGAGTCTCTTATGGTTTGTCTCCCTCTCTGTTTTCATCTTATTTTATTTTTCCTTCCCCTCCCCTCTGTTCCTCCGCTTTGTTTCTTCAGTTCCACATATGAGTGAAATCATATGGTAGTTGTCTTTCTCCAACTGACTTATTTTGCTTAGCATAATACCCTCTAATGCCATCCACATTATTGCAAATGGTAAGATTTCATTTTTTGACGGCTCAGTAATATTCCGATGTGTGTATACATATAATATATACATATATGTATACACATATGTATACCCATACATATATGTATATGTATATGTATATGTATATGTATACACACACACACACACACACACACACACACACACACACACGTCTTCTTTATCCATTCATCTGTCAATGGACATCTCGGCTTTTCCTTCATTTGCTCCAGTGTGTGTCCTTTGGCCAGATGGGCTTCCTTCTACAATCCCAAGTGGCAGGCCAGCCCCTGCCCCCAGCCCAGGGAGGGCAGAAGAGGAGGGAGAGCTGCAGTCTCTATGAATTCACAGGCTTTTGATGGCGGAAGACCTGATTCCAGGAGAGAGTAGAGCTCTTTAATGAAGGAAAGCAATTCTCAGAGGAGACCGTCATTTTCCCCTCAGTCTTCCTCCCAGTCCAGGGAGCTCAGAAACACTGAGAGCCTGGGGCAAGGGCTGGAATCCCTTCTACTTGTCTTCCTAATCAGCACTCCGTGGTTTTTGCCACTGCAGTACTTTCCCATGGTCCAGTCTGGCAGGGGGTCCCAGCTCTGGGGAGGGGAAGGGGGCTTTCCAGTGGGAGGTGCTGTGGGTGGGGCGGGGGGGAGGCTGCAGGCAGGCTCAAGCTTTCCGGTATGGTCATTTTGGTCCAGCCCAGCAGCTCAGTCTTGACAGGGCAGAGGCAGAGAAGAGCAACCTTCCTGATTAAACATTCATCTTCCGGAAACTCTCTCAGGGCTTTGGATATATTGTGCTTTGCAAAGAACATTTTGTGAAAATCACCATTTGGTCTCCTTACTGACCGAGACAGCTGAGCTCCCTCACTGCCTCCACTTCCACGGCTCGGTACAGCCTGTGAGCAGGCCGGCTAGCGATCCCAGGGCTGAGTCGTGCTGCAGCGAGCAGGCCCTCTCCTGGATGCGGGGATCCTGTTCTCAATCCTCCCTCTGGAGCCCTCCCTATGCCTCAAACCTTCTGTCTACCCAACGCCCTCTGCTCTAAGGAAAGATAAAATTGCAAATCAGATTTGCTTGTCTCTGTTAGCCTGCAGGAAGACGTTTTTATTGAAAACTAACGGGCAAATTCTATTTGAGGGATTGGTGCAAGACTGACTCTTACGGACTCACAGATTATGTGAGAGGGCAGAGCTGGAGATTTTCAAGGTCAGGGGCACCAGCATGAGTGGAGAGGTGCCACCCTGCCCCTAGCCCTGTCCCCAGCTCAGTGCCCAGCCCCTTTTCCCTGATCACTCCCCTCCAGCCATGCCCACCGCAGAGCCCACCAGATTCTCCTGGGATGAAGTGGTCTGTCGGTTCCTTAGAGCCTGTGTTCACCAGGAGCTCAAGGTGGAGCTGGATGTGCCTTGCAAGGCTTGATATTACAGACTCTAACAAGACCACACGTACCCCGAGGTGGGTTTATGCTGAAGCCATGAGGCTTAGATCAGGGCCCCTCCAAGTCCTGGTTCCTGGCATATTGTTTTCTTTTTCTTAAAAGGAAAGTCCCCTCCAAACCCGGGCCCACTCCTGTACACATTACAGAGCCTTCCCGTGGCCAAACTGACAACTCATTAAAACAGTAACAAATCTGTGCTCAGCCTCCCGGCCAGGACTATTAAAAACAGTGTTCAGTTCACAGGGATAAAGCCTAAGGGCTTAATTGCATGAAAAACAATCGACCCTGAACCATTTCATAAAAAAAAAAAAAATCTAAGTAAGTTACTCAGAAATATTTAAATGGCTATTTTGAACCCTGACTTGTGTTAACTGACTTCAAGCACCTCTCCTACATTGATTTCTTTAAACATTTAAAAAGATGACTGTCTTTCTGAGTATAGTTATGGATATTTCCTTCATTATAGGGACTGCTTTCATAGTAGTAATTAACCTACTCTCTGCCCCGCACCCCTTCCCACCAGTTTAACTTGCGGCACTGACGTCAGTGAGCACAATCACCGGGACCATGAACCTTAGTGTCTAAACCCTGCTGCACCCAAACCTTGAAAATAATTTGCCACAGTCAAACAGATTTTCCTGTAGACGACCAACCCCATCTGGGGGTACCCAGGGACTAGGCTTTGTTCTACCGGAGTTTGCCCATATAAAATCTCCTATTGGCTCCACAGGATGATGGACTGTATCGGATTCCAACCAGGGACTATACTTCTCATATTAACTTTGCATGTTTTGAACATTCCTTCTTAGGAAAGACTCAATGATTGGGAGACAGCTAATTTTTTTTTTTTTTAAAAAGGTCAGAGCGTTCCCTCATTTTGCACAATGCCAAAATTCCCAGGAGGGTGCACTGATAAACCTTCATGGCTGCAATCCCATCTAAGAACTTGGCAGTATTTTCAAGGTCACTGTGGAGGTGATCCATGAAACGATGTTCTTATACCTCTTCATTTTCGCCTCTGCTTCTGATTCTTATTTGCCCATTTCTTCTTTCTTCTTCCTCTTTTCCCTTCCTTGTCTTCCTTCCCACCTCTCCCTTCTCCTAGCTCAGTCTTTCTCACACCACTACCCAACTTCTTGGCTTTTCACGTGCGGACTCCTCTCTTCAACCAGTAAGGGGCGACATCACTGCTTACTTTCTTCTCTGACGACCGTGGTGGCGGGGCTTATGCTCCAGCACGAACACCAAGACGCCCTTAGGCGTCTTTTAATTGACCTAACCACTTACATCATCTTAAGAAAAGCCTACCAAGCGCCTGGATATGGGCAGTGACCAGCCATCCACTACAAACCGGAAATTGAGACTCATGCTATCATTCCAAAACAAAGCTTCCAATGTTCCTACTTATCAAATACGAGGTTGAATTCCATGAAACTGCGATTCTAAAAGTAAAAAATTATCCAAATGCAGAAGACCACTGGAATAGAAACCTGATCACTTGTAAGAGTGTCTATGAAAAGACCCTCGAGATGGCAGCATGAAACAATGCTGTGAGAGTGCTGGGGCATTTGCTGTGGCTTCAGCAGTCACCGCGACGGCTGGCTGATTTCCTGCCCAAATGAAGCACTGCCATTTAACTTGCAAAGAAGTTTATGGTTTCAGATGCTTGGATGTCACACACATTATCACTTAATGCTACAATCTGAAAACGATGCAGAGATAATTTACTTTTAGTTTCTGCAGATTTTCAAAGAGAATTGCTCATGTTGGGATACATTTTATTTTACTCGCTGATTTCCTGTTTGAAATAAACCTAGCACACAGATTAAATGTTGTTAAAAGCAAAGCTGGGACTTTTTTAGATGGTCTTGTATACAAATGAAGGGTGAGTGAAATTATTTATTGCTTCTGCTCCAATTCTTGTCAAAAGTATTAGCCTTAGGCATCATTTATATCTGCTTGGCTGTGAAGCTGTGTTCTGGGGGTCTTATGAGTGCTCGGTTACAGTTATAGAAACACTATAAACTTCTAAAATCTACCTACAATGTAGGTTAGGAGGAAAGCTTCGTTTTTATTCTGTTATTTAACTTTATCATTTAAGCATGCGTAACTTCTTTTTTCTACTATTTCAGATTTTTCAGATGAGGTATGGAGAATTCTGCAATACTAGTTAAATAAATCATTTAACTGATAGGTTTAGTATTTTTTGATATTGGATTAAGGGAGGGTTTAAAAAGTAGGTTTAGAAAATATAAGGGATGATTTTCTAAAAAGACAAAAATTCCAACAACTAAGTACTACCTTATCATCTTGGTGTATAGCATGTGGTCCCAAAGTATCTTTTAGCCACAGGTGTCAAATATAAGCATAAACGATGACCCAGATGCTACAGTACTTAAATCACTTGACAATCAAATGAGATATATATGCTAAAAACTGGGCCATAGCTGGATGTCGTGACTGTACCTACATGGAAAGAACTTCAATGTTAGGTAATAATACAAGCCAGTGATGATGAAAATAGGAATAACGAAAATATGGTCTTCAGTTGGCACTGGGGTTATTTGCACGTAATTCCAATATGGCTCTTCAGAATGTCACAGGCGTTCAGATGACAACGTTTATACTGGAGTTGCACATACCATTTTAATGCTTTAGATGTCCCTTCATTACTTTTCTAACATTTTCTTCCTTGGGAATTCGTAGTAGAGGGAAGGTCACTTAGGCACTAAACAACCATCCCCACCCCAAATCGGGGGTGCTAACTCTCCCGTCTTAAATATCTTTGGGGTGGGGGCTTCTGACTGTTGGGCAGCTCCTTCTTGGACTCAGCAGGATTTGCATCCTGGGTTCACCTTCTTGTCCTGATTCTGAGCTGTGGGGCCACAGAGAACACATCTCATCTTTTCCCCCGTCAGAGCGTTCATATCCAGCCTCTCCCAAAGATGTTCTCATCTATTTGGGGGCACTGTCAGCGGTGGGTGGGAGGCTTGAGACCAGAAAGCGTTCTTCCAGCTGAAAGCCCAGTCAAAACCTGGGTTTCTCATAACAAAAGCAGCACATGGAGGTAGAGAGTGTGGGGCCTCAAGTTCGTTCACTTTCAGATTTCTTTACGGGCAACTCACTTATTTTAGAATTGGTAGTGATTTCTATGTAATTATATGTTGCTTGGGAATTCTCATAAAGTGGGAAAAATCCAACGTACAAATCACTTACAAGTGTAATAAAATTTCCATGAATGCCAAATTTAATTAACTAATAAAATTAACAATGAATGAAGTTGACATAGTCATGCGTCTTGTAGACATTAAACATGTATTAATTTTGATTTTGTAGTTTTCATGTTTTAGAGCTTCTAATTTGTTTTCAGGTCTTAAAAATTTTCATAGTCCCTGGAAAAACACACAGGCACTTTGCTTACAGTGTCCAGTGGGTAGACTAGCCATGACCTCTGGTCTTTCGGCCCATGGATTAATTTGGTTCTACCAAGGCCGTCCCTGCACTAAAGAGAACTCTATCCCTCTTGTTCCTAGTTTCATATTCATGGTGGAGCCTTTTGCAGATGTGACAAAACTGGAGGGAGGAAGGAATGGGTTGGAAGAATGAAGATAGGAGCAAACCAATACTTGTGCAAAATCCCCATGAGCAAGGCCTTGAGAGGGAAACGTTCACAAACACTCAATCGAACGTCTAATGAGCACCTCTTATGTGCCAGGCCATGTTATCCACTGGGGATGGTAGGATGGACAGGCAGGATCTCAAGTCAGTTCCACCACCATCCAGGGAGCTGATCACTACTCTCCCCTTCTTCCCTTCACAGTTTAGGAATTGGAGGCTCTTGGGATTAAGGGACTTGCCCATGATATCCGAGCCCCCAGCATCAGGACTGGTGAATGCAAGACCAGGGGCTGGGATGCCACATGGAGCTCTACCTTTCCCCACTGCACTGAATGCTGAAATCTGTCCATTTGCAAAGCTTTTCCCTTCATTATCTTTTGGCTTTATTCTACCATCCTCACTAGTGTCCAATATGATCAAGAGACTTGATTTGACTTGGTGAGGGTAGAGTTGACAGGGGTGGGTGGAGAGAAAGTCAGGAAAAGATAATAAATGTTGATTTTCAAAAAAATTAATCTTCCAGCACGAGAGATAAAATCAGGTTAATAGATGACAAACATGAGAAACTCATCGTTTTTTAAAAACACCCGATGGCTGTTATTTCTAGGATACCTAATAAAATTGACTCACATCTCTACTATTTCAAAGTGAATTTCTACAAGCCACATTATTCCTTCATAAGCACAGGGAAGTAAACTGTAAGCTTTCCCAGCTATTGGCAGGTACCTCCCCACCACCTCCAGCTATCTATGGGCACCCAAATGCCACCATAAGCTTCCCCCTAACCTGCCCCGCCTCCTGTGTTTCCTTTGGTGACTTTTATGACCACCTTGTCACCACACTGAAAGGTGGGGGGCATCCCTGGCTCCTTGTCCCCAGACCTCCACAGAGACTGCATCTCCAAGTCCCAGACTGTTGCTGCCTCTTCTCTGAACCCACCTCGGCTGTCCTGGCCAGCCCCATTGCTGCTAGGCCTACCATGAGGGCCTTCTTCTGTTCTCCCTGTCTCCATACTGACACGCCTCCCTCTGCACCCCACATGACCTCCCGGACTCCATTCACCCCCAAGAAAATCTGATGGTCTTGCTCACTGAACTGAGTCTATGCAATGACTCCCTGCCACGTACAGAAACCCACTCTGGTTTTAAGGCGCCCAAGGCTCTTCACATGCTCCTCTCCTGCCTTAGCTCCCTCCAACGCCTGCTTTGCAACCCACAGCTTGGTCACTCAGTCCTCCTGCTCCTGCACAGGCACGCAGGTCCACCCCACGTCTGCCTGTGTCCATGTCTGTGCTCTGCTTGGAGCACCCCTCCCCCCTCGGGGGGGCTAATGCAGTGTAACTAATCTCTTAATATTTGACTCAGATGTCATCTTCTCCAGAAAGCTTTGCCTGAAACCCAAGTACTTCTGTTTGGAGTTCCACAACTGCCCGGCCTCTCGTTTGCTAGCATATTCTGTTGAAATCCTCCATACACCTGAATATGAATATTCTCTGAACAGATCATGTCTTAGCTGAGCCCAATTGACCCAAGGTTTTTCAAGAAAAACTTTCTTTGTGTCAAAGCCAAATATAGCTCAAGAATCATTCCTTTAACCCCAAACTTGGAGAATTCAAGAGAATTTGAAGGCTATGGTGATGGTTTTCAATACTGACCGATGATTAAAGTCACCTTCAAGATCATTACAACGGCAATGCTTGGACCACCGCCTGGGGATTCTTCCTTAACTGGGCTCAGGATATCAGCGTTGTGATCCTAATGTTTATCCAGGGCTGAGACCCGCTGGATGGTACTAAGCTCAGCTGCCAGATATAAGGCCAGATCTGAAGAGGTTCAACTGACACCAGTTTGAGGGCTTTTGAAGTTGAATTAGTGGAAAGCAACCAGGCCTTGATCCACTAGATGTGTGACTCTGAGCAAGCCAGCCATTATTCTAAAGCCCCAGTTTCATGCTTTGTAAAATGGGAATAACTTGCAGGTTGTTGTGCGGATTAAATGAGATGATCTTTGCAATAACAGTATCAACACTGTCCACATTCTGCTGATTGCAAAGACTGATAAACTCCAGCAGAGACCCACGTGACCACGGTATAATTCTGTATTAAATAAACTTGGTTCCACTTTTAGAACTGCCTGAAATTCACCTTGTTTTTTTTTTTTCACATCACCTTGTGATTTAAATTCAACTTTAAAGGATTTAAAGCCAGTTTTCACATCTGTCTAATTGGGGACTGGGACACAAGAATGTTTTTTATTGATCTTGTGCTCTAATTATACCTAAAAAATGAAATAAAGAAATACAAAGGAAGATCATGGATTGCTTGTGGACAAATTGCTCTTAGTGATGATGTGTGTTTCCTAAAGAGCAGAAGGTAAGTGCTGTGTCCCCTGCTGCATCAGACACTAGGAAACCTGCAGGGATTGGGGTCCCTTATGGCCAGGCACTGTTGGTCCTGATGTGTTGGCTCAGTTTGAGGTGGTCTTGGTTGGGGTGTCTGTTAGAGGCAGACGAAGCAAGTCAAAAGAAAGGCATGTTATAATTTGCCTCAAGGAATTCATTTATGGTCAGTCTTGAAATATTTTAGCTCATTTTCCCATATTTTGACAATTCCTGGAGACTGCTTATGTATTTCTCCTGGTCCTAACATTACTCAGGGCAGGACCCGCAGTCCACGCTGGAAGTCACTTTGCTAGAGTCCCCCAGCTCTCTCCTCTGGGGGAGTTACACGTATTTCACAGCACGTGGGAAACACGAAACACCAATTTCACCCTTCAGGGCTCACTCCACCTGTGTTCCTTCCCTCTCACCACGGTCCTGGGCTACTGCTGCCCTCTCCCTTCACTTCTATAAATTACTCTCATTTTCTGTTTGTTTTTCCTTTTCTGGTCCTTAACTTTGCCTCCTTTCATCTATTTCCATAATAAAACAATACTGATGTATGATCAAAGAGACAGGGCAACAAATTACGTAACTTTGTAAAATAAATTCCTAGAAAGACATGTACTATTGAAACTGACTCAAGAAGAAGTAGAAACCCTGAATAGACCCGTAGTAAGTTGTGAGTGAATTCATAAAAAAACAAAAAAACCCCAAAAAACCTAGCCACAAAGAAAAGCTCAGGACCAGATGGCTTCACTGGGGAATTCCACCAGATCTTTTAAAAAGAATTAATCCCAGTTCTTCATAAATTCTTCCAAAAAACAGAAGAGAAAGAAACACTTCTCAACTCAGTCTATAAAGCTAATATTACCCTGATCCCAACACCAGATAAAACAAGAAAAGGGAACTGCAGACCGAAATCTTTTAGGAATATAGATGCAAAAAATCCTCAATAAAACACCAGCAAACCAAATCCAGCAACATATAAAAGGGAATATACATCATGGCTAAGTAGGATTTGTCCCAGACATTCAAGAAATATGAGACAAATAAAAAGGGGAAGTTTTGGTATGAAGTCCAGACTGCAGCAGGGTCTCGGGTCTGGGTCAGGGTGGGTGGGAGGAGGAGAAACCCAGGGTCACAGTGTTTACTCTCTTTTAGGAAGAGCTGGCTCCCTCTCCTGTGTATGGGGACTGAGAAGTTATTCTCTGCTCTTCTGACCTGTCAAGCTGCAAAGATCAGAGACTCATAAAGACCTTCGATCTAGATGGGGCTTTAGAGGTATATTAGTCTCAGCTCCCATTTTGCAGGTAGGGAAAACTGAGGACCACAGAGGCACAAGGACTTGTTAATAGTCAGACAGGTAACTGATGGGAGCCAGGACTGGAGTTCTCACTCTCTGCTTCCCATCGAGGCTCTTTCCCTCACCCAAGTCATGTCCATTTTTGTCCAGTTGCTCAAAGTAGATGCAATTGACCTGGCTGATCTTGTCACCATGGATATCGGAAGATGATGAGGATAATATAGCTAATATTTACATAATACCTTGTGCTAGGCAAGGTTTTAAGTGCTTAACATGCATTAACTCACTTAATCCCCATAGAAACCCTACAAGGTAAGGATATTAATGTTCCCATTTTATGGATGAAAACACTGAGGCACAAAGGCTAAGCAACTTGTCAAGGGCACTCATCTAGTAAGTGCACAATTAATCCTATCCCCTCTTGGTGGGAAGAAGGAAGGCCTCTTTAAAGCCTAGTGCCTGACTCTGAAATGCTCCCCATGTGGAAGACACGTCTCTGCACATTTTTAAGCCACTGCTGGAACACCCTGGCCCACGGACCTGTCTCCAAGACTATGCTATTTACCAAATCTGGAGTGGACTCGGCAGGATTTTGAGATTTTGTCTCTGAGAGGGAGAAGGTGGACCATGGAACTCAGCGATGTGGAGTCCATGGAAGTCAGGGGGAGCCACTGGTCCAGAAAGTGTACGAAGAATGTCATGGATCTGAACTTACGGGGTGCAGATAGCATTAGGGTTGTGGCGATTGGAGTGTTACTGTACTGGAAGGTTCCTAGGCCGACCTGTGCCTTGATCATTCCTTTACATCCCCTGGCTCTTTCAGTGCCTTGTCCTACAAGCTCTTCTGGAAAGATCTGTGTACGCCTGGACAAAGAAATTAATGAAACTCTTCCCCTTGATGTGTGCTCATGACGACGTGGAGCCGTGGCACATGGTGTCTTCCACTTCCACTCGGTGAGCAAGGCAGACAGGGCATGAAGTCCAAGAGCAGTCAGCCTCAGCAAGTCACCCGGGGCTATGGGTCCTCACTCAGTCCCCCCATCATGACTCAAGATGCCACAGCTCCCCAGGCTGGGCCTGAAGAGGCTTTGCTGCAGGTCAGAGCTCTTCCCAAGCACCCAGTCTGACTGGCACTTAAGGCACATCCCCTAACCATTTCTGCCAGGCCAGTGCCCTTGGGGGAATGGCCTTAATTGGCGTCACGGTGTGGGTCTAGACGGACTGGACCCCAGAGGGCACAAGAGCAGTTTGATGACTCTGATTAACTATAAGGAGTGAAATGACCTCCCTGTCTCCTTCGTTAAACCCTCCCTCTCTGGCTATCATAGAGGCATATAGCTCAATAGATGTTTGTGGAACTAATAAGTTATGCCCTCATCCCATCTTAACATAAAGTGGTTTAATAGCATCAACACCTTGAAGGGGGCCTTGTTTACTTTTTAAATGTAGAGAAAGCGTGGAGCATGGGGGGCTCAGTACCATGGGAGTCACGGGGTGAACCTAATGTATGTTCATTGGTTTTGATAAGGACCACTGCCATGCCTGGTACGTTCTCGTGAGGGTTCCTACTACATTCTTCACGTATGTGTGTGTGTCCTGTCCCTGGGCCGCAGCCTCCGCGAGGCCAGAGGGACAGCACTCCACAGACCTTGCATCCCTACCACCGAGTTGAGTCCTCAACACACAGTAGGGACTCAGGAAGAGTTACTGAACGAACGAGAGGTTATATATGCAACGTGTGAAAACACACATCACAGGAGTTATCAGTGGATGCTGTGGTCAGGATTCCTCCCAGGAACTTTGTCCTTACGGAACATTTGTTATGCACCCTCAGATAGCTGAGAAAGACTTTGGAACATGGATACCATTGTCTTTAGTGCCTGTTCACGTAAAGAAGGCAGTATAAGAAGTGAACACGGGCATTAGCCATCAGACTGGTTTTGGATCCACAAATTCGTGGCTCTGTGCCCTTGGGCAGACGATCCACCTCTCCTACCTTTAAAAAAAAAAAAGCAAGAGCCAAGAATGCCCATTTGCCACTGTTGGTTTGGATTAAACAAGATTCTGCTCAAGTGCTCTGAACACAGCTGGTGACAAATACATGTCATCTCCTTTCCTGTGGGCCTCTCTCCTTACTCTCTGTCCTCATTCTCCTCCTCTGAAATAGGCGGTGACCCTTAAGGGTCATATGTATGGGTGAGCGCGGACAGAACAACATGTCCTGTGACCACTTTCAGAAGGGAGTGGCAAGGACCGTGACGTGCACATACTCGACTTTAAAGGAGACGCTTTATCAGCAAAGCAAAGTACCACAACACAAAGAGGACACCACCACTGCCAACAAACAGCTCCCAGCAAGCTTCCCTGGGGGCCGGAGCCCAGTGTCAGGGCTGTCAACACGGCGCAGGGTCGCAGGGATGAAGCAGTTTCCCTTTGCCCTGAGCTTTCACCTTGCAGTTCTTTATAAGCAGAAACAAAGTGTCCAGGAAGCTGTCATTTTCCCAGACTAGCCCAGAAGGCAGGTCTTTGACCTGCTTGTTATGGAAACTCTTTTGCAGGTGATTCCATCTAAAAGAACAAACAGCTCTAAGCGGGGCCACAGACTGGGTCCCTTTCTGAAACATGAAATTTCTTTAGGGAAATCTGTTCCAGATAGAGTGAAGCCACAGTCTTCCAGACACCTAAGGATTTTTAAGGGACCAGTGGTCAGAGCCAGGCCTGACTGTGCTTTCAGGTACCCGCGGAGGGACTCCTGCCCTGGCCCCAAGTCTCCCACCTGCAGACTGGGAACAAAGCCCATCCATATTCCACACCTCGCAGGACACCTGTGAGCCCTCTTCGGAGAGACTTGCTCAGTTTGGGCTCTGAATGAAGAACACCTCGTCTGATTATGTGCATTAAGGTATGTGTGGCTGTTCTAAGGTTTGGGCTGAGGAGGGGGAACAACTGGCCCGCCACTGCACCCTTAAAGGGGGGCTGGGGGAGGTCAGCACAGAGCGAGGCAAAGGCACAGAAAGGGACTATCTGGCCAGCCAGCCCTGCTGCCAGCAGCTGTATCCAACCCCCCAGACACCACCCTGGTTCTGTGTAAGGGGGCTTTCCATCACAAGGTGCCAAGAGCTGTTTCTGGAAGAACTTTTGCATGTGTACTTCCCCTTATGCAACCCGGAACACACCAACCACTCAACGGCCCTAATCCTTTGTTGGGCACAGCCTTCATTTCAGGCTTCCTTTCCCTCCAGTAAGCCTTTCAGTGAATGAGTGTCCCGGGAAGGTTCCTAAGTGTGCTTGGTTTGTTACTGGGTTAGTGACACAGACGCAGCAGAGAAGCCTTTGCAGGGAGCTCTGGCCCCCGCTGCGGGGAAGCTCCGGCCCCTGCTACAGGCGGCTCCTACCATGTCGCTCTGTGACTGCGTGGCCCCGTACGCGGCAATCCCGTTGGAGGGTGCGGCTGGCTGCGGCGTGTCAGGCTGGATGTATCCTCTTCTGTCAATTAGGCTGCCACAGAAAACAAAACAACACGGAGCAAGAGAGTGAACCAAAAGCCAAAGACGCCATCAACACTATTTTAATTTCCATTTGGGGCTCCTTCTTTCTGTGTGGGGCCCCACTGCTGGCACCTGGGGATACACCCCGACTTACCGTCAGGTACAGTCAGGGACCAAATTCTGTCACCTATGCCTTTAAAAAATGCCTGTAGCACCAGCTCCCTCCCTGGCACCTGCTGCAGACTCCCATGGTCACCTAACCCCCCCCCCCCCCCCCCCCCCCCCCCCCCCCCCC